>NC_091179.1:16214266-16495466 GCF_040958095.1 Procambarus clarkii
ATGGGTTGCTTCTACCCTCCGGTGCCGCACTCTGTCACATTATACTTGAGTATACCTGGAATGGATTCCACTCCCCAAGCCTAGCCTGGGGCTGGGCTTGGGGAGTAGGTAACTCCCTAGTGTGTATGAGGATTAAAAAAAAATGTAAAATATAACACTGAACATGCCCCCGTGTTCTACCCTGCCATACGATGAACAAGTGTTGTGAAATTCAGCTCCCTTAACCACTCATTAGTTTAATACTCGCAGTCCTGGCGTGAGCTTCATTGAGAAGGGAAACGACCTATCAGGGAAACGTGCCAAGCCATTACGACTATATAGCTCTGGGGAGGGGTTAGGATAAGGATTCGGGATGGGACCGGGGGGGGGGGGGCCCCTTTGGAAGGGTCTTCAGATCTTTAGAGCCTCCCAATGGGAGGGTCTGAAGATCCTAGGGGAAGTCTCTGAAGACCTTGAAGGGTTTTGAAAATCATCATGAGAGGTTCTGAAGGCCTCGTGTTCTACTTTCCTCAGTGGTAGTCATATGTTCGCCTGAGGCTATATGCGGCACGACACAGGCTTGGTGCAGCTGCTGAAGGAGCAGGAGGAGACAAGGAAGATATCCTTCCATGAAGGAGGGGGCTGCAGGAGGAGTGGGAGGAACGGACCCCACCATGAAGGAGGGGCTGCAGGAGGAGTGGGAGGAACGGACCCCACCATGAAGGAGGGGGCTGTGTGGGGGTGCAGGCGCTCCACTTCTGCCGTCAATGGCCAGCCTTACAACCACCGCCCCCCCCCCCCCTTGGCACGCACTAATGACCCGACACATCTTTTTTTTTTTTTTTTTTTTTTTTTTTTTGAGTAAAGAGGAAGGAGAGGCATAGGTGAAGGGAAGTATAGAAGTGGGAAATACAGTGAGAGGTATGAAAGCAGGCGGGCTGTCCGCCTTGCTGACACGATGTGTGGGTGTTGGCAGCTAAGCTAAGCTGGCTCCCTCTTGTCAGGGAGCTGTGAGTGTGTGAGAGGTTCTTCACATGTGTTTCACCATATATGGATGTCCATAGATGAATACTGTGAAGCATTCATATATAGACACTCCGATGCTTCCACACACGGTATTCTGTTTAATGCTAATGCCGACACATCTAATGCCATACATTACCAACCACTACTACCCCCCCCCTCTACTTACGATTCCCTCAAGCAACTTCCTTACTCCCTCGAGCTACTTCTGAGGACCCAAGCCCTTTCCCCACCCCCACCCATCAGGTCGGTCTCGAACCTGATATCTTGGTTGACGGTCTGGTTGACTAGTTACTACCTAGCCCCCCCCCCATAAACCTACCCACTGCAACACTGGCAGTATCACCACCCACAGCCTCGTATCACACCTGGTTGATACTGGTTGATGGGGTTCTGGGAGTTCTACTCCCCAAGCCCGGCCTGAGGCCAGGCTTGACTTTGTCACTAACACAGTCACCAACACCGCCACAACACACAATGGTGCACTACCAGTACTATCAATACCAACCATCGCACCACAGTTGATATCCTACGGCCGACTATCGTTACGCTTGCTTGCTACGCTTGCTAAGCTGGGAGGGTGAGTGGACCAAAGTGGCTCCCCCAAGAGCTGGGAGGGCGAGTGGACCAAAGTGCCCCCCCCCCAGCAGCTGGGAGGGTGAGTGGACCAAAGTGGCCCCCAGGAGCTGGGAGGGCGAGTGGACCAAAGTGCCCCCCCCCCCAAGCAGCTGGGAGGGTGAGTGGACCAAAGTGGCCCCCGGGAGCTAGGCGAGGGGGTCCAGGAGCTAGGAGAGGGAGCGAGTGGAGAGAGGAAGGGTGTGGAATGGAAGTAGGAGAGGTTGGGGGGGGAGGGGGGGGAGGGGGGGGGAGAGTGGTGGAAAGGACCAGCCCGCGGCGTAGCCCAAGAGTAGCGGTGGTCAGCTATAGCGTGTACAACCCCCCTCCCCCCTCTTCACCTACTTCTGCCATTTCTGCCGTTCCCTACTCGCGCCCTCATACACATCCTCTTCTCCGGCCCCTCACATGCAACCCACAGACCAAAAACTGGTCGTCTTAAGAAAGCATCTATGGAGGCTTGGCCTCGATGTGATGTTTTTGTCTCCCTCCAGTCGACACTGTCCACACATTAAGACTACAACCTCGAGTATATTGATACACAGCTCGTATATGACATGCACCTCAGGGGTTGGGTGAGTGGGGTGGGGGAGGTGGTGAGGTTGGGTGATTGGGGGGGGGGGGGGGGGGGGACGGTGTGGTGGTGAGGTTGGGTGGGATGGGGTGGTGGCAGTGGGCGGGACGGTGGATGGTCAGATCACTTAGTTCCACCACAGTTTTCCGCAAACCCGCCAACTTTCGCAGCCCGACGAGCTTTTTTTCCAAGACTGCTGCTGCTGCTGCTGCTGTCAGCGGCGAGCTCCCACACCTACCTTACCTTAGCCCACATGTCCACAATCCCACCCCCACCCCTCCCCACCCCTGGCTGTTCTTAGCGTTAAACAGGCGAAGCAACGCGAAGCAACGGGTGTTGATCTGATTATACAAATTACCGATACAGGCATCCTCATTACGTAGTTTGTCGAGCTAGTTACCGTCCTCCCCGCCCCTCCCTTCTCCCTTAACTGCCTTCACACTCCTTCCTACCTTCCCCCCCCCCCTCCCTTACCTCCTCTCTCCACCTCTTCCCTGTAGGAGGGGGGGAAGAGATAGATGAAAGTCGTATATTGACACTTCAGCACCAGAGAAACATGAACAAGAAGAGGTACAAGTCATACGTGACAAGTGGAGGCAGAAGCCCCACCATGATGGCTACTCATGCTTCCGTTCACCCTCACTCACCTCCCACCAAAATACTGTGTTGAATAGTAGCAAGAACGTTTCTCAGTGTACACCTGAGAGCACTCACCTCGTTCTTCACATGCGTGCGTCCCTCCCTCTCCCACGCTCTCCCTACCTACTTCTCCCACACTCTCCCCGTCTCTCCCACACTCTCACCCTCCCCCTCCCACACACTCTGCAATGATACGTTTACCTCTTCGTCTTCCCGTGTCTTCCTTCCTTGCTGGTTGACTGTGCGTTGACCTGCTTGTGTGTGTGAGTGGTGCTGGCGGCGAGCAAGGTAGGACACGCTGGACCTGGTTGATGGGGTTCTGGGAGCTCTTCTACTCCCCAAGCCCGCCCCGAGGCCAGGCTTGAGTTGAGTGTGTTTGGTCCACCAGGCTGTTGCTTGGAGCGGCCCGCAGGCCCACATACCCACCACAGCCCGGTTGGTCCGGCACTCCTTGAAGAAAACTAGTTCTCTCTTGAAGATGTCAACGGTTGTTCCGGCAAAATTTCTTATGCTCGCTGGGAGGATGTTGGACAACCGCGGACCTCTGATGTTCATACAGTGTTCTCTGATTGTGCGTATGGCACTTCTGCTCTTCACTGGTTCTATTCTGCATTTTCTTCCATATATCACTCCAGTCTGTTGATATTTTACTGTATAGATTTGGGACCTGGCCCTCCAGTATCTTTCACGTGTATATTATTTGATATCTCTCTCGTCTCCTTTCTAGCGAGTACATTTGGAGAGCTTTGAGACGATCCCAATAATTATACGGTACAGGTGATGGCCGTCAGGGACAATTGACTTGGTGTAAAATAAAACACAGCCCAGGTGAGTGGAAGGGACTTAAGGTGTGGTTAGAGAGGAGTTAAGGAAGAGGTTCTGAGCGAGGCGGATGTTCACCTCTACAGGTAAAGGTATCCACAACTCCCAGAACGGCTCGAGGCCCTCTGCTTCCTATACCTCAGATACTCTCTAGTCAATTCTAGTATCTTGCCGCTTTCTCCAGACTGCTTTTACAGCTTCTGAATCAGTTAGAAACAGTAAGGTAGTATTACGGGATCCTTGTTCCGGCAATATTTCTTATGTTCGCTGAGAGGATGTTGAACAACCGTGGACCTCTGATGTTTATATAGTGTTCTCTAATTGTGCCTATAGCACTCCTGCTCTTCACTGGTTCTATTCTGCATTTTCTTCTACAATCCCCCCCTTCCTCCTCCCCCCACTGGCGCATCTCGGTGACCTTGTAAAACACACCAGTCCCTTCAAGCATGCCTTTCCACCCTCTAAGACCATGCTGTTATAAACTCACTTCTCTCAAGCTGCTCCACTATACTCTCTCTCATTACCTTCTCCAGCGGTGGATATGGAATACAAGACGGTGACGCCGGTCTATGGTTCAAGGTCTCGTCCCCTTTATTATGAGTGTTATGTCATCCCGGGTCTCCTGGTGTTCCACAACCGCAAATAGAGCATTACAGAGCCTGCTTGAGAGGATTACATCTCTCTCCTGCATTTGTTAAGTATTCGAGGATTAAGTATCTGTGTCGACCGAACCACATACTAGAAAGTGAAGGGACGACGACGTTTCGGTTCGTCCTGGACCATTGTCAAGTCGATTGTGGATCGACTGGATCAACACATTCTCAAGTCGATCCACAATCGACTTGAGAATGATCCAGGACGGACCGAAACGTCGTCGTCCCTTCACCTTCTAGTGTGTGGTTTGGTCAACATATTTCAGCCAGGTTATTGTGACTCCTCGTCTGCATTAAGTATCTGTACCTGTAGAGAGGTACAGACCTCTTAAAGCCTACCTCTTGGGCCACGACCTCTTGCTATCAGTAATCAGGAGCACCTACGCCCAACATTCTAATGCTGTCATAACTGCTTTTAAAACTGTTAATGGAATTTGCTTCCAACACTTGCCCTAATTAGTTCCAATTGTTTACCACTGGCGTACACTGAAGGAACTTTCTTCCACCGCTGCTTGCATGTACGAGGGCGTCTACGTGGGGATTATTAAGTGGTAGGGGGAGCTGGGAGCTGAGGTAGGTGGGTAGGTGACTACCTAGCTTACCTTATGATGGTTCAGAGGATCAACATTTCCGCGGCCCGGTCTCTTGACCAGATCTCCTGGTTGGTGGTCTGGTCAACCAGACTGTTGGATGCGGCTGCTTGCATCCTCATGCATGAATCATAGCCTGGTTGATCAGGTATCCTTTGGAGGGGTTTGTAGTAATCTTTTGAACACTGAGAGGTCGGCCACTTATGCCCCTTTAAGTGTAGCGGGATGATGACCGGGCCGCGGGGGACGCTAAGCCCGGAACAACTCCAAGGTAGCGGGAGTTTGTAAAAGTCTTGGGCCCTTCATATTAGTAGAGTTCTCCCTCAGCGTGACTATTTCCCCTCTCCTTTTTAACTGACTATTCTGCACATCCTGCCGTGCCTCCTGGTCTCGTGTGGTGTTATTCCCGTGCCTAGATTTGAAACAAGCCCCTCATTATCAGAGCAGAGTGTAGATTATTGTGTACCTTTCTCACCTGTGCTCTAGAGAACACAGATTTAAAGAATTTAATCGGTTCCGATAACATGTTTTATCGAGTGGATTCCAGCAGTAAAGGATCTTTGCAAGTTATCCAGGTGAGAAATTTCTCCAGCTTTGGATGGGGGTGTTAGTGTGCAACAATACTCCACGCTAGAGAGCACTGGTGTCTTGAAGAGTATCGCTGATATGGCATCTCTTGTCTAAAAGGTTCTTGCTGTCCAACATGTCATTTGTCTTGCAGTTGTGACGGCCACTGGGTTGTGGCTGGGTAAATGTGTGGCAAGATGTGTGAGCGAGTGGTAGTAGTAGTAGGCATCTATCAGTCTCAGGAGACTATGGAGTTGCGCTCTGGTTGTCGGTCTGGAGTGGCCTCACCAGGGCGCAAAGCCAGGGTAGGCTGATGGAGGAGAAGCTGTTACCCAGGCAGCAGGTCCCCCCTCTCCACGGTGCTGAAAGTCTCCAATGGAAAGGCACACGCCAATACGATTGGTTCCAGGAAGAGGATCGAGTGGATTCGATCCACTCGATCCGCTACCATTTTCTGTTGTGAACCAATAGTGGTTCACAACTATTTAACAAGCTCTTCCTGAAATCCTGCCACCTCGCCCACTCCTTCCTTAATGACCTTACCTTAATTACCCGGACACACTAACATCTCTGCCCCTTAGTGACCGCCTACCTGCCCCGACACCCCTTCGCTTCCATCCCCGACTGTCACTTGTTATAAACGACATACAAGCGACTTGAACTGTTGAACCTCGGGTCCCCGTAAACCCCCCAACCAACACCTCAGCCTAACACACCAGACATCAGTGAACGAGACAACGCCAATGTTTGACCCTTAAGAAACGCTAAGATACAATACTGAAAATTTAAAATATTGAAAACCACTTATATTTAGTCATGTGAAATAACATAATTATAAACTTAACAAATAAAGGTTCACATATCCTTGACTCTTGGAACACCTACGATAATGACACGACAATTATTATTTTTACTCCCATGACCACTACAGCCAACAGCCTGGTTGACCAATCAGTCCAGCAACCAGGAGGCCTGGTCGACGACCGGGCCGCGGGGACGCTAAGCCCCGGAAGCACCTCAAGGTAACCACTCCCACCTGCGGTATATTCATTAACACATTTGTTGGAAACGTAATCTTAAGAATACATAAATATTTAAGTACTTGCAAAGCAGCCACGAGTGAAGGAGCCAGTGGGAGGTGTGGCACACACATGCTGCCAACACTACCACCACACACCTTCTCCTCCTCCTCAGGTGCTCAGCCTCCACACTTACCTGTAAAAGAGAAAAACACAATTAGGAAAAGGCATCATAAATCTGTAAATAGTAGTTCATAAGCTAATGGGGCACGTGGGGGGGGGGTACGACGAGGGTACGGGGGGGGGGGGTGAAAGATGGATACCCAGCCCGTCCTCCTAAGATTTCCAAACGTCAAGAAACTGTCGTAGTAAAGTGCCCCCTTATCGTAACATACCAGAGGACCCAAAACAGAAAACGGGACAAATGTCAATTTCGCTACCATTTTCTAGTGCGACAATTTTTTGTCGTTTTTTGATAGTTACGTCAAAATGCGCACAGCACCGCTCCTGTGTCAGGTAAGTCCACTACGGGCTCACCATAGTCCGTGCTACTTGGATCCGTTTGTTCCCAGCAGTTGAATCTAAAAATACAACAAAATGCGACGTTATATTAGGACAGGTTGGGACACCAAAATATAATCTATATAGGCGATTCAAAATCCACACATCTGAAAATGGAGAAACTACATCGTTTCGGTTCGGACCAACCGGGCTATATTCCACTATGTCGGCCTGTGGACCGCTTCAAGCAACAGCCTGTTGGACCAAGCTCTCTCAAGTCAAGCCTGGCCTCGGGCCGGGCTTGGGGAGTAGAACAACAACTAGAACCCTTACATCATTACACACAGAGATCACACTAACGTGATGCATCAAATGAACAAATCCACAAGGGCCGTGACGTTTTACTTGGTTAAAACTCTTTTAACCCTGTCGTAGCTCAGTCGATTAAGGCAGTGTCAGTGATGTTCCTCGACGCAGGTTCGAATCCTCGCCACGGCCCTTGTGGATTTGTTAACTAGAACCCCATATAGGTACAATAGAGGTGCGGGAACTATGATGGAAACAGGTCTGTGATGGGGGGGGGGGGAAGGGTACGGTACGGGTACTTTAAGGCTTAACCTTAGACGTGGTGGTTCCGAGGATCAATACCCCACTCGGCTCGGTTTCTGGCCAGGCCTTCTGGTTAGTGGTAGGATCAACAAAGCTATACACTGAATCAGAGGTCGCGGAGACAAACTCTAGGTGGACAGATTATGAACAGACGGGGAATGTCGGAACACGGGAACATACATAATAAAAACACACACACTTTAAGGTTGACGGTCTGGACGGGTGAGGCCAGTCTGACGGGTTCCCCCCCCCCCCCCGTCAAGGCCAACAATAGCCGCCGGCCAGGTAACTCCCCCCCCCCTCCTTTTCCAAACCACCCCTCCAAACATCCTACCTACCTTACCTTACCTTACCTTTACCTACAACATCCATTCTACCCAAGAGGTAGGTATCCTTCACTGCACGTGAATCTATATATTTCTTAAATATACCATGGGCAGTGGGCAGAGTTTCTTTCACCCTATGCCCCTGTTATCTAGCAGTAAAATAGGTACCTGGGTGTTAGTCAGCTGTCACGGGCTGCTTCCTGGGGGTGGAGGCCTGGTCGAGGACCGGGCCGCGGGGACACTAAAAAAAGCCCCGAAATCTCAAGATAACCTCAAGATAACCAATATTCTTTGCAGGCCTGAATTTCATCTCCCCATCCCTCTACCTCCCCCATCCTTTCCAATCCCTTTGGACATCAAAGCAAAACTCACAATAACGTGGCTAAAGTATGTTGCCCAGACCACACACTAGAAGGTGAAGAATCGACTAAAATCACACTAGAATCGACTTGAGAATGGTCCAAGACGGACCGAACGTCGTCGTCCCTTCACCTTCTAGTGTGTGGTCTGGTCAACACCAATATTCTTTGTATAGCATTAGCACCTGTAACAGCAACAGCAGCAGCAACAGCACCAGTAGCAGCAACAGCAGCAGCAACAGCATCAGTAGCAGCAACAGCATCAGTAGCAGCAACAGGAGCAGCAACAGCATCAGTAGCAGCAACAGCAGCAACAGGAGCAGCAACAGCAGCAGTAGCAGCAACAGCAGCAACAGGAGCAGCAACAGCATCAGTAGCAGCAACAGCAGCAACAGGAGCAGCAACAGCATCAGTAGCAGCAACAGCAGCAACAGGAGCAGCAACAGCATCAGTAGCAGCAACAGGAGCAGCAACAGCAGCAGCAGTACCACCACCATCACCACAGGGAACAAGCCTCTCACACACACACACACACACACACACACACACACACACACACACACACACACACACACACACACACACACACACACACACACACACACACACATACATCTGAGACCGTTCCAAGAAGTTGGGATGAAACAAGCGAGCCGGGCGTCAAGAGAAACACAGTCACCACCACTCCAAACACTGCCAGGCATTACCCTTGCCAGTTGCCAGAGTTGACGCCATACCCACACGCCTCTATATTATACACCGGCTAATTTTATACACCTTGTAGCGGCCATCTCTCGGGCCCTCGTCCAACACACCTGTACAACGACACCAGCCCATACACACACCTCCGCCACACACACACACACCCGACTATTAAACAGCACATATCAAGCTACTTCACAGTCACATCAGAAGGAAAACAACAGTGAAAGAACAGGTATTGAAACTTCGAACAGGCGAGGACAGGTATACAGAGAATGACAGAGAGGTGTGTGAAGAACTCAACAAGAGGTTCCAGGAGGTCTTCACAATAGAACAAGGTGAGGTCACTGTGCTAGGAGAAAGGGAGGTAAACCAGGCGGCCCTGGAAGAGTTCGAAATTATGAGAGAGGAGGTCAAGAGACACCTGCTGGATCTGGATGTTAGAAAGGCTGTTGGTCCAGATGGGATCTCACCATGGGTTCTGAAAGAGTGTGCAGAGGCACTTTGCTTGCCACTCTCCATAGTGTATAGCAAGTCACTGGAGACGGGACACCTCCCAGAAATATGGAAGACGGCGAATGTGGTCCCAATATACAAAAAGGGCGACAGGCAAAAGGCACTGAACTACAGGCCAGTGTCCTTGACTTTTATACCATGCAAGGTGATGGAGAAGATCGTGAGAAAAAACCTGGTAACACATCTGGAGAGAAGGGACTTCGTGACAAATCGCCAACATGGGTTCAGGGAGGGTAAATCTTGCCTTACAGGCTTGATAGAATTTTACGATCAGGTGACAAAGATTAAGCAAGAAAGAGAGGGCTGGGCGGACTGCATTTTCTTGGATTGTCGGAAAGCCTTTGACACAGTACCGCATAAGAGGCTGGTACATAAGCTGGAGAGAGAGGCAGGTGTAGCTGGTACGGTGCTCCAGTGGATAAGGGAGTATCTAAGCAATAGGAAGCAGAGAATTACGGTGAGGGGTGAGACCTCCGATTGGCGTGAAGTCACCAGTGGAGTCCCACAGGGCTCTGTACTCGGTCCTATCTTGTTTCTGATATATGTAAATGATCTCCCGGAGGGTATCGATTCATTTCTCTCAATGTTTGCGGACGATGCTAAAATTATGAGAAGGATTAAAACAGAAGAGGACTGCTTGAGGCTTCAAGAAGACCTAGACAAGCTGAAGGAATGGTCGAACAAATGGTTGTTAGAGTTTAACCCAACCAAATGTAATGTAATGAAGATAGGTGTAGGGAGCAGGAGGCCAGATACAAGGTATCATCTGGGAGAGGAAATTCTTCAGGAGTCAGAGAAGGAAAAAGACTTGGGGGTTGATATCACGCCAGACCTGTCTCCTGCAGCACATATCAAGCGGATAACATCAGCGGCATATGCCAGGCTGGCCAACATACGAACGGCATTCAGAAACTTTTGTAAAGAATCATTCAGAACTTTGTATACCACATATGTCAGGCCAATCCTGGAGTATGCAGCCCCAGCATGGAGTCCATATCTAGTCAAGGATAAGACTAAACTGGAAAAGGTTCAAAGGTTTGCCACCAGAATAGTACCCGAGCTGAGAGGTATGAGCTACGAGGAGAGACTACGGGAATTAAACTTCACTTCGCTGGAAGACAGAATAGTTAGGGGGGACATGATCACCACATTCAAGATTCTGAAGGGAATTGATAGGGTAGATAAAGACAGTCTATTTAACACAAGGGGAACACGCACAAGGGGACACAGGTGGAAACTGAGTGTCCAAATGAGCCACAGAGATATTAGAAAGAACTTTTTTAGTGTCAGAGTGGTTGACAAATGGAATGCATTAGGGGGTGATGTGGTGGAGGCTGGCTCCATACACATTTTCAAGTGTAGATATGATAGAGCCCGATAGACTCAGGAATCTGTACACCTGTTGATTGACGGTTGAGAGGCGGGACCAAAGAGCCAGAGCTCAACCCCCGCAAACAACTAGGTGAGAACTAGGTGAGTACACACACACACACACCTTATATACCAAAGAGCCAGAGCTCAACCCCCGCAAGCACAACTAGGCGAGTACTTCATTGAGCGCGCACAATATATTGAAAAGTAGAAATTAAACTTGTACGAGGAAAGTCAATTCATGTACCTGTACACTAGAGGGTGGTTCGGGGATCACTGTCTTCCGCGGCCTGGTTGATCAGGTACCTTTAATAGGTATTTATCAAGTTCCCTCTAAAACACGCTTTTGGTAATGCCCCTTTGCATATTATTTTTATATATAATATATATTATATATAATATATATAATATATATTATATATAATATATATTATATATATAATATATATACAATCTCAAATCCCTTCCTAATGCTATATAGTTGTAATGGTTTGGCGTTTTCTCCCGATAATTCCCTCCCTTCCCTCTCTTGAACGCTAATATTGAATCCCTACTTTTCACGGTGGCTATTTTGCACACACTCCCATTCCTCCTCATCAGAGTGAGTGAGTAAGTGAATGAGTGAGTGAGTTGAGGTCAGGTCAACCAGGTTGCTCGCAGCCTGACGCATGAATCACATCCTAATTGATCAGTTATCCTACGCGACAAAAAAAAAACAACTCCCAACACACAAGAAACCATCCCTTATCCAACACAATCACCCGAAAAACACACACACACACACAATCACGAGGAGCAGCACACACAAACAAGAACCCCCCCCCCCTCACCCCCGCCTACCAGTCTGATTACATTCCAAGATCAAAATAGTCGCTCTATTTCCAGCGTGTTGGTGCCAAAAGTGTGGCCGGGAGGGGTAAGTGTCCGGTCTGGCGTCAGCACGGGAGCCCTCATCTCTTACCACCTCTCTAAACATCCTCTATAACTGGCCGCCGGAAGACCAAATATAACCCACGGCCAAAAATTCTGTCATTTTCTCAAGGTTGACGGTGGTTGTGTCACGTGACGGACCCGGGCCAGCCTAGGAGGATAATGTGAATGAGCCGAGCTGCGCTTAACTGTAGGATGTGTGGACTGAAATATATACATATTACATAGATACATGGGTATATATCCCATTTATAAATGTATTACATAGATATATATACATTTAAGGGGTACATAGAGCATACCAATTCCAATAGCATACCTAGGTTCCCATACCTAACCTATATGTTTAGAGATATTCCATCTGTACCTCCCTCTCTCCTTGTAGCTCAGCCCAACTCCTCAATTCATTTATAGATACCGATCTGCGGGCACGTTGACCCTCGCAATCATCGAAATGCAAGGTATAAACAATCTTGGTATAACCAGGCAGCGTTAACTATACCATCACCACTCGTGGGAGCCCCACTGTACACAATCCCACCGGCTGCCACCACTGCAAAGAAGGTTTTTTATCGTCGAGCTGGAGAATTCTTGAGCTAGTAATCTTTCCCAAATATGGCATAGTCTAGGTATTTTTAATTTATGTGTCATTATTGCTCTTAGTTTTTGTTAGTTATTACCTCTTACTCAAATTATCCTTTATTACCTTGATTATAATTATTATCTCATTTCTAAATCAATATTTGTAATTATTATAATGTGTGGTTCCTTCTGCTCCCTGTCCTCTTTCTTTCTAAATGGAAAGACAAATATTTAAAATAGATGTGTAACTAAATACTGAAGCTGGAGTATATTCATGCTAGAGCATAATCACACTGACATATACACGGCTCTGACCGTATAGCAGCAAGTATGCGTGTTGAGGAAACTTTACACATTTTACAGGAAGGTCCACACTGAGAGCGAGTGGCCACAGAGAACTATAGTGTGTATTTTAAGCAGCGTGAGGAGCCCCCCTGCCAGGAATTTTCAGTCAATTCGTTGAATTGTCATGGGAATAAAACAATATATAGATGAATATATGTAAGGCAAGGAGATCGACAGTCATTACCGGCTGAGCTAGTATTCCAGCAGGGTATTACTAGGCATTATCCTATAGCTTACCCATGTACACACAATCACCCTAGAAAGTGCAGAAACCTCCTCAATACAGGTAAATGTACCAAAAGCTGTGAATTCTTTCACCTAGAAATTTGCAAGAACTCTTTGGACAGGAAAGAGTGCTTCAATGCTGAATGCCCAGCTTTTCATATAAGAGGTACCAGGCGAATAAAACCGACAGACTACCACTATGAAAACAGCCACTACTCCATCAACCGGGATAATTTTTTAGCAAGAGGAGGAGGAGAAGAATGGCTAAAAATGACCAGACTCTACCACCAACTCGGTCAAATGCTAGAGAGGACGCAAACACAGTGGCCTCCTTACCAGAGCCTCAGATATTAACACCAATTAAAGCATCCAGCACTTCCACTAACACGATAACATCATTTATATTTGCCAACATCCAGGGTATAAAAACACGCAAATCCAACAAAGTTCATTTTATAGATGGTCTCCTTCATGAGGCAAATGCAGTGTTTGCAGCCCTAACGGAAACTCACACAAAGGACTACCTTGATGGTGAAATATGGATCCCAGAATACAATCTCTTCAGATGTGATAGGAAACACCGGCTTCAGGGTGGGGTCAGCCTCTACATCAAAGACACACTCATCTGTACTGAGCTGCTAAACACCTCAAATGATATGGTGGAAGTGCTGATAGTCAAAATAGAGATCCTAAATGTAGTTGTTGTCCTTGTATATAAGTCACCGGAGGCAAACCCTCAGCAGTTTAAAGACCAACTAATGAAAATAGAACACTGCTTGGAAAACCTCACAAATCCAGCTCCGAACATCATCCTGCTTGGGGACTTCAACCTACGGCACCTGAAATGGAAGCACCTGGCTAATACAGTAATATCAGAAAGAATACCAGGAAGTAGCCTAAATGAGCAGGCACATGCAAATGACCTGCTACGGATGTGCGATAGGTTTGCCTTAAACCAGCAAATAGTAGAACCAACTAGGAAGGAGAACACGCTGGACCTCATTTTCACTAATAATGATGAGTTGATCGGGAACATAATGATTACAAATACCTGTTACTCAGATCACAACTTAATTGAGGTACTGACAACCATGGGGAATGGACCTCCAAAACCAGTCCAGATTCCCGGTGGAGGAGATTTCAGCAAATTCAACTTCAATAATAAACGGATAAACTGGGAGCAAATAAACCAGGACTTCACAGAAATAAACTGGGAAGAACAGCTAGGAAATGCAAACCTGAACCAGTGCCTGGAAAAAATAAGCTCAGTAGCACTAGAAATATGTTCAAACCGCATACCCCTAAGAAAAAAGAGAAAGAGATGCAGATTGGAACGGGAACGTCGTTCCTTATATAGGCGAAGAAAACGAATCGCGGAACAACTTGAGAGTCGCACCCTATCTCAAGAACGGCGAAGAAGGTTAGGTAGAGAAATAGAAACAATTGAACTCAAGCTACAAGAATCATACAAAACCCAGGAGAGGCAAAGAGAGCAAAAGGCCATCAGTGAAATAGAGAGAAATCCGAAATATTTTTTCTCCTATGCAAAATCAAGATCAAAAACCACATCTAGTATCGGGCCCCTGCGAAAGGGAGATGGAACTTTCACAGATGACAACAAAGAAATGAGCGAGTTACTGAGGAAGCAGTACGACTCTGTTTTCAGTGAGCCATTAAATGCACTAAAGATTGATAACCCAAATGAATTTTTCATGGATATGATACCAACATCAAATCACATATCAGACGTCGCCCTATCCCCACTAGATTTTGAAGAAGCCATAAACAGTATGCCTATGCACTCTGCACCAGGCCCGGATTCTTGGAACTCCATATTCATCAAGAACTGTAAAAAACCACTATCGCAGGCCCTTCACATTCTGTGGAGACAAAGCCTAGATACTGGCGTTATCCCTGACATACTAAAAACAGCAGAGATAGCACCACTCCATAAAGGAGGAAATAAGGCAGAGGCAAAAAATTACAGACCGATAGCACTAACATCGCACATCATAAAAATTTTTGAGAGAGTGCTAAGAAGTAAGATCACAAAATACATGGAATCACAGCATCTCCATAACCCCGGACAACATGGTTTCAGAACAGGGCGCTCTTGCCTGTCGCAGTTGCTGGACCACTATGATATGGCATTAGATGCTATGGAAGACAAACAAAACGCTGATGTAATTTACACAGATTTCGCAAAAGCTTTTGATAAATGTGACCATGGTGTTATTGCACATAAAATGCGTTCAAAAGGAATTACCGGGAAAATAGGCAGATGGATCTACAATTTCCTGACTGACAGAACCCAATGTGTAATAGTCAACAAAATAAAATCCAGCCCATCAACCGTGAAGAGCTCAGTCCCCCAGGGTACTGTGCTTGCTCCAGTACTTTTTCTCATCCTCATATCGGACATAGACCAGAACACAACCTATAGCACTGTATCATCCTTTGCAGATGACACTAGGATTTTCATGAGAGTTGGCAACATAAAGGACACGGCAAACCTCCAATCAGATGTTGATCAGGTCTTTCTATGGGCTACAGAAAATAATATGGTATTCAACGAGGATAAGTTTCAGCTCATGCGCTACGGAAAAATTGAAAACATAAAAACAGGAACCACGTACAAAACGCAGGCAAATCATAACATAGAACGAAAAGGCAATGTAAAGGACCTGGGTGTACTCATGTCGGAAGACCTTACCTTTAAAGAACACAATAAAGTAGCCGTCACAACTGCAAGAAAAATGACAGGTTGGATAACAAGAACTTTTCACACTAGAGATGCTATACCGATGATGATACTTTTCAAAACGCTTGTGCTATCTAAAGTGGAGTACTGCTGCACAATGACAGCCCCTTTCAAAGCTAGGGAAATTGCTGACCTAGAGAGCGTGCAGAGATCCTTTACTGCTAGAATCCACTCAGTAAAACATCTAAATTACTGGGACCGACTAAAGAGCCTAAATCTGTACTCCCTTGAGCGCAGGCGGGAGAGATATATAATAATTTACACGTGGAAAATAATTGAGGGGCTGGTCCCAAACCTGCACACAAAAATAACACCACATGAGACCAGAAGACATGGCAGGATGTGCAGAATACCCCCGTTGAAAAGCAGAGGTGCAACAGGTACTCTGAAAGAGAACTCTATCAACATCAGAGGCCCGAGACTGTTCAACACGCTTCCACTACACATAAGGGGCATAACTGGCAAACCCCTCACAGTGTTCAAGAGAGAACTGGATAAGCACCTCCAAAGGATACCTGATCAACCAGGCTGTGACTCATACGTCAGGCTGCGAGCAGCCGCGTCTAACAGCCTGGTTGATCAGTCCAGCAACCAGGAGGCCTGGTCGACGACCGGGCCGCGGGGACACTAAGCCCCGGAAGCACCTCAAGGTAGCCTCAAGGTAAGGTACCCATCGTTGGTTTCGAGAGTCGTCCTCCTATAGCCAAGCCAGTGTCCAGGAGGCCTTGTTTTAGGTGATAAAGTGGTTAGGGTTATATTGAGATGATTTCGGGGCTTTAGTGTCCCCGCGGCCCGGTCCTCGACCAGGCCTCCACCCCCAGGAAGCAGCCCGTGACAGCTGACTAACACCCAGGTACCTACTTTACTGCTAGGTAATAGGGGCATAGGGTGAAAGAAACTCTGCCCATGGTTTCTCGCCGGCGCCTGGGATCGAACCCAGGACCACAGTATCACAAGTCCAGTGTGCTGTCCGCTCGGCCGACCGGCTCCCTGGAGTGGTGTGAGAAGTAATGCAGACGATGAGTCACAATAACGAGGGTTGGAGATATAAGTAAACCACACACCACAAGATGAGACGACGACGACGTTTCGGTCCGTCCCGGACCATTATCAAGTCGATTGTCAAATCGACAATCGACTTTATAATGATCCAAGACGGACCGAAACGTCGTCGTCGTCGTCTCCTCATCTTCTGGTGTGTGGTTTAGGACGTGAGAGTTAAGGCCCGTGATTAACTCTGGACATCATTCCATTTAAAGTTTTTAGAAAATTGTATGAAAATTTTAGTCTAACACCACACTCGACTGCATAATTTGAATGGGCCTAACAAGGGCAAGATAAAGCTGGATAATATTTGTCATTATTAGTAATTATTGAAGTACTTCACTAAATATGTGATGTGAGTGCGAACGGTCTATTGTCTTTGTTCTTGCTTAAATACCTCTTATCTAGGAAAGTGTGGCTGGGGATAGGAATGAGAGCGCTGGGAATACATATAGGAATAGGAATACAAGTCATGAATGTTTCTTTGGCAAAATCATTCCAATTATAGCGAGAATGTAGCACTACCCTACCGAGGTTGCCTAAATATGAAAGCACGGAGCTAAAATACACGCACAGAGACTTAAAAAAGAGTATCAAGGAACGTCCAGAGAACCACCCATACCAGGAACATGTGCATTCAAACTATTAAACAGAACAGATCAGTGAAGATATGAACACTCGGGGTGAAAATAATTGGCCCTGGGGGTTACGATGGGCTAGTGTATTATACAGTACAGTGGTGGCCCTGGGGGTTACGATGGCCTAGTGTATTATACAGTACAGCGGTGGTGCTTCATGCAGGAGAAATTGACGAATGGCCCTACAGTCTTATATTATTTAGAAGGATAAAGGATCACTGACAACAGGTGAATTGTTAGTAATACTGAAGGTAATGTGGTGGGGGCAGACTGGGGGGAAAGACTAGGGGGGCAGACTGGAGGGGGGCAGACTGGGGGGAAAGACTAGGGGGGCAGACTGGGGGGGGGGGGAAAGACTAGGGGGGCAGACTGGGGGGGGGAAAGACTAGGGGGGCAGACTGGGGGGGGGCAGACTGGGGGGGGGGGGCAGACTGGGGGGGGGGGCATACTGGGGGGGGGGCAGACTGGGGGGGGCATACTGGGGGGGGGCATACTGGGGGGGAGGCAGACTGGGGGGGAGGCAGACTGGGGGGGGAGGCAGACTGGGGGGGGGAGGCAGACTGGGGGGGAGGCAGACTGGGGGGGAGGCAGACTGGGGAGCAAGACGGTGGTGACCTCGTGGCGTCTCCAGCACCCTCCTCCAGACGTGACACCCCACAACGATGGTTCCACTTGGCTTGCTCGTTCACGGAGGCAGACTCGTGGAAATGCAAAGGGGGATGGGTGGGTGGGAGGAGGTGGGACGGGACACGAAAAAACAAAAACACAAATGCCCCCCCATTTGTGGGAGGAAGGAAGAGTTGAACACCGGGAGATCTTTACCTGAAGACAGGCAATACTCTACTGGCAAGAAAGATGCACGGTGCTCACCCCCGCCCGACCCCCGGTCAGCACACACACGTCCAGGACGGCCAACATTGTCAATATAAGGCATTGTGAACAAGTCCTTCACAAGGGCGTGAAGCCGCCATGATATAAGCTTTCCTTCTGTGGCTGGTACCTTCCCACGCACCGCCACGCTGACCTCCACACACACACACACACACACACGCACGCACACACACACGCACGCACACACACACACGCACGCACGCACGCACGCTGTACCAGTCTGTGGCGCACTGCACACACACACTATCACTAGTTTAAGCCCATTAGTAGGACCAAATCACTCTGGTTGTGGGTGCCAAGTCACCTAACAACGATACGAACACACCATACATAAATCAACGCACCCCTCTACTAAATAACCTGAATTGCGGGTCATACCAAACTCTGAAGGAGCGAGGCGACGCTTGTCGGTACCTGTCAAACAAAATGGAAAAAATAAAGTAGAATTACATCACTTGTGTATTTAAAACTTTATCCAATTTCCTATTAAATGGATGACAAAGAGCATGAGATGTCTGGGAAGGAAACTCGAGCGTCTTCAACCCTCCCTTCCCCACCAGTGGTTGCCTCCTTCCCAGGCGGTCACCCCCACCTACCCTCATAACCCCCTACCACACCTCCACCTACCCTCAACACCCCCTACCACACTCCCCCTACCCTCAACACCCCCTACCACACCCCCACCTGGTTGATACCTGGTTGATACCTGGTTGATGGGGTTCTGGGAGTTCTTCTACTCCCCAAGCCCGGCCCGAGGCCAGGCTCGACTTGTGAGAGTTTGGTCCACCAGGCTGTTGCTTGGAGCGGCTCGCAGGGCCACGTACCCACCACAGCCCGGCTGATCCGGAACTTCTCTTAGAAAATCGTCCAGTTTTCTCTTGAAGATGTCCACGGTTGTTCCGGCAATATTTCTTATGCTCGCTGGGAGGACGTTGAACAACCGCGGACCCCTGATGTTTATACAGTGCTCTCTGATTGTGCCTATGGCACCTCTGCTCTTCACAGGTTCAATCTTGCATTTTCTTCCATACCGTTCACTCCAGTACGTTGTTATTTTACTGTGTAGATTTGGGACCTGACCCTCCAGTATTTTCCATGTGTATATTATTTGGTATCTCTCTCGTCTCCTTTCTATAGAGTACATTTGGAGAGCTTTGAGACGATCCCAATAATTTAGGTGCTTTATCTCGTCTATGCGTGCCGTATATGTTCTCTGTATTCCCTCTATTTCAGCAATCTCTCCTGCTCTGAAGGGGGAAGTGAGTACTGAGCAGTACTCGAGACGGGACAACACAAGTGACTTGAAGAGTACAACCATTGTGATGGGATCCCTGGATTTGAAAGTTCTCGTAATCCATCCGATCATTTTTCTGGCTGACGCGATATTTGCTTGGTTATGCTCCCTAAACGTTAGATCGTCGGACATCATTATTCCCAAATCCTTGACATGCTGTTTTTCTACTATGGGAAGATTCGATTGTGTTTTGTACCCTGTATTATGTTTCAGATCCTCATTTTTGCCGTACCTGAGTACCTGAAATTTATCACTGTTAAACATCATGTTATTTTCTGCTGCCCAATCAAAAACTTTGTTGCCAGCCTTCATACCTGGTTCCTGCCCACTCCCTCCCTCCCTCCCTCCCTCCCTCCCTCCCTCCCTGGGATTTTGCAATGATGATTCAAGTGTTCGTTTACACAACAAAGAAAAACAACATAAAACTGTATCAACAGGGGTGGTGGGGATGGTGATAGTGTCGATGCTGAAGGTGGTGTTGACAGTGATGGTGTTGACAGTGATGGTGGGAACTGTGACAACAGTGAAGGTGATAGGACAGGCGACAGTGATGGTGTAAAGACCCAGTACAAAACTATTAACAAGCCAAGGTGTTCAAAAGGTACCGAGGAATATGAAATAACATCACCACCATCTCTAGTAATTAACATGGGAAAGTTAATAATTAACTTTCCTATTAATAATAAGGAAGTCTAGCCATTATCCCATGGTAATATTTATACAACGCTTTTTTCGGAAGGGAGTACCACCTCTGGCTGGAAGAAGCGGGACCCATAGCCTCGGAGGAAACCACACACAACGCATTAGAGGGAATGTTTATATGAAAATAAAGAGATACAACACTCCTATTGGGGAGTGTTGTACATGCTGCTATGGCGGTGTGTCCACTCACAAGATGAGTGCCGCTGCCCAATACTGTCACTATGGCGGTGTGTCCACTCACAGGATGAGTGCCGCTGCCCAATACTGTCACTATGGCGGTGTGTCCACTCACAGGATGAGTGGCGCTGCCCAATACTGTCACTATGGCGGTATGTCCACTCACAAGATGAGTGCCGCTGCCCAATACTGTCACTATGGCGGTGTGTCCACTCACAAGATGAGTGCCGCTGCCCAATACTGTCACTATGGCGGTATGTCCACTCACAAGATGAGTGCCGCTGCCCAATACTGTCACTATGGCGGTATGTCCACTCAACAAGATGAGTGCCGCTGCCCAATACTGTCACTATGGCGGTATGTCCACTCAACAAGATGAGTGCCGCTGCCCAATACTGTCACTATGGCGGTATGTCCACTCACAAGATGAGTGACGCTGCCCAATACTGTCACTATGGCGGTATGTCCACTCACAAGATGAGTGCCGCTGCCCAATACTGTCACTATGGCGGTATGTCCACTCAACAAGATGAGTGCCGCTGCCCAATACTGTCACTATGGCGGTGTGTCCACTCACAAGATGAGTGCCGCTGCCCAATACTGTCACTATGGCGGTATGTCCACTCACAAGATGAGTGCCGCTGCCCAATACTGTCACTATGGCGGTGTGTCCACTCACAAGATGAGTGCCGCTGCCCAATACTGTCACTATGGCGGTGTGTCCACTCACAAGATGAGTGCCGCTGCCCAATACTGTCACTATGGCGGTGTGTCCACTCACAAGATGAGTGCCGCTGCCCAATACTGTCACTATGGCGGTATGTCCACTCACAAGATGAGTGCCGCTGCCCAATACTGTCACTATGGCGGTGTGTCCACTCACAAGATGAGTGCCGCTGCCCAATACTGTCACTATGGCGGTGTGTCCACTCACAAGATGAGTGCCGCTGCCCAATACTGTCACTATGGCGGTGTGTCCACTCACAAGATGAGTGCCGCTGCCCAATACTGTCACTATGGCGGTATGTCCACTCACAAGATGAGTGCCGCTGCCCAATACTGTCACTATGGCGGTATGTCCACTCACAAGATGAGTGCCGCTGCCCAATACTGTCACTATGGCGGTATGTCCACTCACAAGATGAGTGCCGCTGCCCAATACTGTCACTATGGCGGTGTGTCCACTCACAAGATGAGTGCCGCTGCCCAATACTGTCACTATGGCGGTGTGTCCACTCACAAGATGAGTGCCGCTGCCCAATACTGTCACTATGGCGGTATGTCCACTCAACAAGATGAGTGCCGCTGCCCAATAAACTCGCCCTTCGGGGCAAAATTTAAAAATTATAGGGAATGTTTAGGTCTACTCCTTTTTTCTAAATCTTTGTATACACCGTTTCGTTTGCGTAAGAGGAAGAGGAGAGAACACGCAGGACAATGTTCCCAGGACAAATTCTAATATCTGGCGCTTCAAAGGTACACTTGATAATTATACTAGACCACAAGGAATGGTGCCACCGGTGACAGCTATGCATGTATGACCAGCCACACCCATTCACTGTGTACTCAAAAGTATTGAGTACACAGATAATCAATATTACACAAATACATTTGTAAACACTAGTACACAAATACATTTGTAAACACAAGTACACAAATACATTTGTAAACACTAGTACACAAATACATTTGTAAACACTAGTACACAAATACATTTGTAAACGCTAGTACACAAATACATTTGTAAACACTAGTACACAAATACATTTGTAAACGCTAGTACACAAATACATTTGTAAACGCTAGTACACAAATACATTTGTAAACACTAGTACACAAATACATTTGTAAACACTAGTACACAAATACAGCAAAGGAACAAGAGCTTCAGAGGTGAACACAATAGGAGTATATAGAAATTATAAGTGTGTTTAATAAAATGGTATGCAATAGAAATGACTAATTGACAAGACATTTTTATAGAACTTAATCCAATTAACGGGGCTAAATGCAAACTCCTTCAATATTCTTACTTGGACCAATATGTGAATGCATTCAAAAGAAAATTAATTTCTGGGTAATTAATTTTAACATGTTGGTGTCATTATAGAAGCAGTTTGTAATCTGATGTTAAACTCTGCCTTTGGATTGATAACTTTTAAACGAGAACGGTTTATTGACGTGCCAAGTGATAGTCTATTACGACAAGCATTTGCTATAGAAACGGTGGCTTTACTGCCCCAAACACTACGCGTATTAGTGGCTTTACTGCCCCAAACACTACGCGTATTAGTGGCTTTACTGCCCCAAACACTACGCGTATTAGTGGCTTTACTGCCCCCAAACACTACGCGTATTAGTGGCTTTACTGCCCCAAACACTACGCGTATTAGTGGCTTTACTGCCCCAAACACTACGTGTATTAGTGGCTTTACTGCCCCAAACACTACGCGTATTAGTGGCTTTACTGCCCCAAACACTACGCGTATTAGTGGCTTTACTGCCCCAAACACTACGCGTATTAGTGACTTTACAAGAATGTAAAAACATCAATGCTATGTACTCTCATAAACCCATTGTATTTTCTTGTATAAATATAAATATGTTATTAGTCAAGGCCATTGATCACGTCGTCTCGCGTTGATACAACGTCTTTTAAACGACGTACTAAAACGTGCAAACCTTAGCCAGTCCTCGCGAACGTTCCCAACGTCAAGAAACTGTCGTACTAAAGTGCCCTCTCCTAACCTACCAGAAGACCCACGAATAGAAAACGGGGCAGTAATGTCCGCGAACCGCTACTATGTTCTAGTACCAGTTTTTGGTCTTACGTAGAGTATACGTCAAGAGGAGAGAGTATAGAATATACATATGTAGTTGCCGTCATGAAGACACGCAACAGCCTGTTGGACCAAGTTATCACAAGTCAAGCCTGGCCCCGGGACCGGCTACGGGGAGTAGAACTCGCGAAACCCTCTCCAGGTATGTTCCAGGTAAGACGAAGTTCCTATCTTGGCTGATAGGAGAAAAATGTGAGCTTAAACGCAAGCTCCCCAAAGCTTATTAACAATTTTCCTACTCGACTGAATTTAAGTTTTGTTAATATTTGCAGCATTTAAAATAGAGAATATTATAATTTTACAATCATATTTTGAAGTTTTTTTTTTTTTAGCTACCAGCTTATGGTACCACAGATTGGTTGGTTGGTTGGTTGGTCTAGCACCAGTGCCTTCGCTATCTCCATAACCAGCTTATGGTACCACAGATTGGTTGGTTGGTTGGTCTAGCACCAGTGCCTTCGCTATCTCCATAACCAGCTTATGGTACCACAGATTGGTTGGTTGGTTGGCCTAGCACCAGTGCCTTCGCTATCTCCATAACCAGGACATTACGACAAATTAAGCCCAAATTACAACATTTTCCCACTGCCCGAACGATCGAGTATCAATTACCATGCCAATAGTGTCACATCTATTAACACAGGAAGGTACTGTTAACAGTAGCAAGGATCACTACGTACGCACAACGGCATACAAGTCTCCCAGGACTGACACACATTAGCCTCGGGGACGATCTCTGTGGAGGAGGATGAGGGATGAGTGGGTCGGGTGGGAGGGGGGGAAGGGGGATGAGTAAGAGGGGGGGGGAGGGGGGGAGAAGAGCATCCATGCCACCCGAACAAGAACCTCGCCAACAAACTAACACACCCGACGAGCAATTTGCATTTTTTCACACACCTGCCTTGTCCTGACGGCGGGTGTGGGAGTCAGAGACAGACAGACAGACACACAGAGACAGACTGAGTGAGAGAGTGAGAGAGCAAGTGCAGGCGATACTGTCACCCCTCTACCGTCCCGGCACACACACAGGCGGATGGCACTTGCAGTGGGCTCCTCTCTCTCTCCCGTCTCTTGATTTATCACCTGTCCAAGGGGTTATTGCAGTTCAGTGATTGCCAGTTAAAGTGTGGATGTCTTGGTGCCTCTATCTCGGTCTTCCCGCCCCCCCCCCTCTCTCTTGGTTCTAGATTATGTGTGTGTACACATCACCTGCACATTAGAGTTGACTTGCAAGTCTGACCAAGCTTCACGCACACTTGAGGTCAGCCCAGCTGCTTGGTGCAGTCCTAATCACCAACGATCATTTGAACCATAGTTTGAACCATAGTTTGCAATTATAGCTAGATGGCGCGCGCGCGCGCTCTCACTCACACACACACACCGCGAGGCGAGGCAATGTTGAGAGGCGGGACCAAAGAGCCAGAGCTCAACCCCCGCAAACACAACTAGGTGAGTAACTAGGTGAGTACACACACACACATTATGGAATGCATTAGGAAGTGATGTGGTGGAGGCTGACTCCATACACAGTTTCAAGTGTAGATATGACAGAGCCCGATAGGCTCATGAATCTGTACACCTGTTGATTGACGGTTGAGAGGCGGGACCAAAGAGCCAGAGCTCAACCCCCGCAAACACAACTAGGTGAGTACACACACACACACACACACACACACAGTGCCAGTATTCCGTACTCAAGGTATCGCGCTATAGACAAGGTTACAACTATATATACCGAGGTTATACGGGGGCGACCCACAACATGTAACTCAGGATAGGAACACGGTGGTGTGACCGAGTGTATCCGAGTGTAATGGATACATGGGGGCCTGACGGCCAAGTGGACAGCGCTCGGGATTCGTAGTCCTAAGGTTCCGGGTTCGATCCCCGGCGGAGGCGTAAACAAATGAGTAGTTTCTTTCACCCTGATGTCCCTGTTCACCTAGCAGTAATTAGGTACCTGGGAGTTAGACAGCTGCTACGGGGCTGCTTCCTGGGGGGGGGGGGGACAAAAAGGAGGCCTGGTTGAGGACCGGGCCGCGGGGACGCTAAGCCCCGAAATCATCTCAAGATAACCTCAAGATATGGCGTTGTAACTGGTACTAGTGTGGTTAGGGCGGTGCAATGTCAATGCCCATTTTTCTACATATGTGAGATATAGACAAACACTAACATTTGATAAGCCTGTAAGGGCTTATCAAGGCTAACAAGAGGTTACCTAAGGATTACCTGTGGACGATTTCCAGTTTCACTCCCACAGCCTGGCCTGAGGCCAGCCAGTCAGGGTGACTACTACTACTGTTTTAGATTTAGCTACTCAGAACGAAGTGTCCATGTAGCACGGGCTATGGTGAGCCCGTAACCACATGGTCACAGATTGATTGATGAAGATTAAGCCACCCAAGAGGTGGCACGGGCATGAATAGCCCGTAAGTGGTGGCCCTTTCGAGCCATTACCAGTATCAAAAGATGATACTGGAGATCTGTGGAGGCGCAACTGCACCCTGCGTGACGGGAGATGTCTCCCGGACCAAGTGGTGACATGGTCACAGTACACAGGGTTATAATATAAAAGTCGGGAAGGGGGGGGGGGGTGAGGTATGAGAGGTGAGGGAGGGGTGATGTACAAGACATGAGGGAGAGATGAGGGTGAGGTGAGGGTGCGGCGAGGTCAGAGGTAATGGATTAAGCCACACTTTGCATCAAGTACTAATTTAACAATGGAACAGCCACGTTAAAGTTTCTTCAATACTTTAAGATTGTAATAAGCGTTTAACTGCTGTAGATTCTGTATGTTGTCTTGTGTTGCTTTATACTTTTATGATGAGTTTTGTCCCCCTTAAAATTGACGAGATGTTGCTTCTCTTTCCCTGTGTGACGCAAACATTGTTGACATATCGGCAGCCAGAGTTCGGCAACCTTCGAAAATCCTCACAGGCTTCCGGGGCGGTTCGTTAACAACACAAACTACTAATTCAGTGACTAACCAATTACATGTTTAACTAAATAGATTCGGCCAGTAAAATTTATTTGCACATTCTCCTGCCTCAAGCTCGACAGTTACTGTGCATCAATATTCCAGACAAGAGAAGTGTCGGAAGGTGGCCCCCCAGCTCCCTCCATCTCTGAAATTGTCTGAGTATCCAGTCTATTATTTTTCTTGGAGGTGAGCGAGGGATTGAGGGATGTGGGGGGGGGGGGGGTTCAGGGTCGGGGGGGGTCGGCGGGGTTCAAGGGGGGTCAGGGGGGGAGGGAGGGAGGGAGTGGTCTCTACTATTTTATAGTTCCCCGCTTTGTTTTTGTACTATTCCAAGTCACTTGTGTTGTCCCGTCTTGATTACTGCTCAGTACTCACTTCCCCCTTCAGAGCAGGAGAGATTGCTGAAATAGCGGAAGTACAGAGAACATATACGGCATACATAGACGCGATAAAGCACCTAAATTATTGGGATAGTCTCTAAGCTCTCCAAATGTACTCCCTAGGAGGAGACGAGTGAGATATCAAATAATATACACGTTGAAAATACTAGGGGGGCCAGGTACCAAATATACACAGTAAAATAATAGCATACTGGAGTGAGCGATATGGAAGAAAATGCAGAATAGAACCAGTGAAGAGCAGAGGTGCCATAGGAACAATCAGAGAACACTGTATATACATCAGAGTTCTGCGGTTGTCCAATATCCTCCCAGCGAGTATAAGAAATATTGCCGGAACAACCATGGACATCTTCAAGAGAAAACTAGTTTTTGTTTCAAGTGCCGGACCACACATGATAATTTACACATGGAAAATAGTAGAGGGGGCTGGTCCCAAACCTGCACACACAAATAACGTCCCATGAGACCAGAAGGCATGGCAGGATGTGCAGAATACCCCCGTTGAAAAGCAGAGGTGCAACAGGCACTCAGAGAGAACTCCATCATCAGAGGCCCGAGACTGTTCAACACGCTTCCACTACACATAAGGGGCATAACTGGCCGACCTATCACAGTGTTCAAGAGAGAACTTGACAAACACCTCCAAAGGATACCTGATCAACCAGGCTGTAACTCATACGTCAGGCTGCGAGCAGCCGCGTCCAACAGCCTGGTTGACCAGTTCAGCAAGGAAGAGGCCTGGTCGACGACCGGGCCGCGGGGGTCGCTAAGCCCCGAAATCACCTCAAGGTAAACGACCAACCGGGCTGTGGTGGGTATGTGGGCCTGCGGGCCGCTCTAAGCAAACAGCCTGTTGGACCAAGCTCTCAAGTCAAGCTTGGTCTCGGGCCGGGCTTGGGGAGTAGAAGGACCCCATCAAGGGGTTCAGGAGAGAGGGCGAGGGAGGGTGGGAGGGGTTCAGGAGGGGGGGGGGGAAGAAGGAAGGGGGTTGAGCATCATAGGTGGCAGGCGGGTGTGTGGGAGAGTGAGGAGTTGGTATGCCTAGAAGGGAGGGAGGGGGAAGGGCGGGAAGGACGGGAGGGAGGGATGGAGGGAGAGGGAGCGGGAAGGATGGAGTGGGGGGGGGGGGGGGGCAGGTGGGCTGCGGTCAACACAACCCAGCATGGGACACTGAACACCGCCAGAAACTGCGTCACTGACCAATTACAGCTGACCGCAGAAACCGTCCATACGCCAGTGCGGTACGCACCACTTGCCTGGGAAAATGTATTAAAAAAAATATTCCAAATACTTTTCCCTTAGGTTCGATTCCCACCATAACAAACCCGACAATTTGCGGTGATATTGGCCGAAAATTACGACGGCAATTAACCTGGAAACAGGGCAAGTATACGGGAGTGTAGGAGGGCGCGTCCCGGCCCGGCCGGCAGGGCACCACACCAACACCCTCGTCCGGAAACTGTGGTTTTGATAATGACCTCTAATTGTCCGACCTGCAATAGCACCGCCGCAACTAGCAATACACCACCGGCAACACCACTACCGCAAGCGTCACCTGCGTCAAAACCACCACCACCACCAACAACACACCAACATTGGCGCCACCAGCCCACCACTGCCACTAACACCACCACCCGCATCAACACCAGCACAACAACCACCAACACCACCCTGTTGTCTACCAGTTGTTGATTCCGGGAATCAACGTCCCAGCGGTCCGGTTTCTGACCAGGCTCCCTGGTTAACGGTCTGGTCAACCAGACTCTTGGATGCGGCTGCTCGCAGCCTGACTTACATCCTGGATGATCAGGTATCCTTTGGAGGCGTTTATCAAGTTCCCTCTTAAACTATATGAGGTTTTGCACATAGTTATGCCCCTTGTGTGTAAAGGGAAAGTGTTGAGTCTTGAGTCCTTGATGTTGAGTTCTCTGTCAGCGTACCTAATGCACCTCTGCCTTTCAACGGGGATTGATTTGATCGTTGCCGCCGAAGGCGGCTAGTTTATTGTGCACCCCATACTCATCCTGTGAGCGGTAGCGCAAAAGCATTACAGAGGGCACAAAAGGTCTTTATCAGACCTCATCTTAGATTATTACAAACAATTTCTTCAATCCTTCACACCTTATAGATACAATGTCAGCTAGTTACAGAGAAAGTGCTATTACAAGAGCTACATATTTACAGTAAGTCATCATACATTAATGGCAGGTCTTGTCGTTAATACATAAAAGTTTGGCCAATGGGGATATTACAGAGTCATAGGGGAGCTTCTGTTTATTATTAGTCCTCACAATACACTACTTGTTTCTGAATCTCATATGTCGTTCATCTACTGGAAGCAAAATGTGGGTACAGTGCAAGGATTTCAGGTAATTTATCCATGGTAATAAGATAGGTTGCCATATCATACAGAGTGAGCTTAGATTTATCTCTAAAAGGCTCAATTTTACAACAATCCAAGATATAGTGTTCGAGTGTGTGTCCCTGCCTATGTCCACACACTTTACACTTTACTTCATCTAGATCCCTATACAAGCCGAACTGCCAGAGATACTTGTAGCCAAGTCTTATACGAGCTGTGACAACATCTGTTAAGTCTACTGACTTTGTTACTTGCCCCATACACATGTTTTACTTCACACATTTCATTGTGATGAACAATGGACCTACTAGTTCCAGTTTGCACTGTTCTACTTTCTTCAAATCCATCCAGGAGTTCTCGTCTAATGACACTTTTAAGGGACCTATTTGATAACTCAAGATTCCATTCAATACTGTCTTTATTTACTGCAGCCTTAGCAAGGGCGTCAACTGTCATGTTCCTGCAGGCCAATGTGAGAAGGAATCCACAACATTTTTATATTTACCCTCTTGCTAAGTATTCTTACATATCTACGTCTAGCTTCCAAGACAAGCACGTTATTACTTGACTTGGAAGCTAGACGTAGATATGTAAGAATACTTAGCAAGAGGGTAAATATAAAAATGTTGTGGATTCCTTCTCACATTGGCATGCAGGAACATGACAAAGTTGACGCCCTTGCTAAGGCTGCAGTAAATAAAGACAGTATTGAATGGAATCTTGTTTCAACGGGGATATTCTGCACATCCTGCCATGCTTTCTGGTCTCTTACAAGGAACTCAAACCATACACCACCACCAACAATACCTCTACCACCACTACTTCGCTATCCGCTGGGAAAGGAGAGACTATCTGCACCACTATTTACACTTGTGACTACCGTGTGGATATAGATAAGGATAACCAAGAACACCGAGGAATGAGCCCATTACCGTGATGACACACTAAACATCTGTAAATAAGACAGACCTCAGAGCTTCTTGTACACCGAGACTATAGTACTACCAAGAATGACTACTACGAGACGCTGCTGTTACTACGACGAGTAGGAGGACACTACGAGCAGGAAATTGATATTGAAACAAGTTTATTAGTTAAACCTCAATAAACCTTTGTCAGGTTTTGACAAAGGTTTGACACTACGAGCCACTACGAACAGTGGGGGACACTACGACAACTCTTGACAACCGATACGGTCAACCCCGTCACACAACGCAATATGACAACTTAATATATGTGTGTTAAGTCTACCTGCAGTTTCATAATATTTATCCAGGCGTTTCTCGCAGTCAAAACTATCTGCATCTCGAAAGTTCTTCCTGTTTGAGATTATCCAAGCTCTCGAGTATATCTTGAGATGATTTCGGGGCTTAGCGTCCCCGCGGCCCGGTCCTGGTCCTCGACATGTCAAACTCTTCTATGATGTCTCCATGTAATTTACACTTCAAGGAAAACAAGCTGCGAAGCTAGAGTCTAAAGATTAATTCTTAATGATGGTATTAGCAGCCCGTCTCTGAACTCTCTCAAGTATATTGACAGACTGCAGAGTGTCCTCATCTTATTTCGTAATTAGGAGTGTGGGTTGTGACACCCAAAATTTGGGAGTTATAGCTTCTTCCTGGTGGCTAGACATTCCTGTGTGTATGACCACCCTAAGACCTTCAGTCCCATAGTTACAACCAGTGGTTTTCAAAGCTTTTTGCATTCTTATCTGACATTATTAGAGCAAAAGTACTTTACCTTACTACTGTACCTTGCCTTATTAAAAGTACCTTATTCAAGGTAAGGTACCGACCATTTATTTGCATTAAAACTCACCTTTTATGCCTGTGGTCCACTGTACAAGCTTCTACAGTGGAGGCGCACCTTGCGGTTATTCTGTCATGATTTCGGGGCTCAACGTCCCCGTGGTCCGGTCCCCGACCAGGCCTCCAGGCATTGTCACATTCTTTGTTGGATCAGGATTTGAATGGCTCTTCGGAGCCACTGCTAATCATTTCCATGACGTAAGGTAACCCAGGTGCCCAAGATGAGGGTACTTGCCGGCGTTCATGCACACACAAGCCACAAATACACAACCTTTCTCAATTTGAAAGTAAATAATTATCAAAAAGCACCAAACCGCGAAGGCTGTGTTATCTTGAGGTTATCTTGAGATGATTTCGGGGCTTTTAGTGTCCCCGCGGCCCGGTCCTCGACCAGGCCTCCACCCCCAGGAAGCAGCCCGTGACAGCTGACTAACTCCCAGGTACCTATTTACTGCTAGGTAACAGGGGCATTCAGGGTGAAAGAAACTTTGCCCATTTGTTTCTGCCTCGTGCGGGAATCGAACCCGCGCCACAGAATTACGAGTCCTGCACGCTATCCACCAGGCTACGAGGCCCTGCTGCTATGTAGCACCATCAAACGCGCGGAACAATCAGAGGGCGCTAAATATCACCAAGGATGCCAATACGAGAACAGAAACGCATAAGGCGAACGATATCAAAAGGATCCGATTCACCAAGAATTCTATCGAGGGACAAGTGACTCCATTTGAAAAAATGACTAATATTGCTAATAGGGAAGTGATCCTCTGAAGCTAGAATGGGTATAGGTGGTCAATTGTTACAATGGATACGAGGCTCTCTCACCAATTTGAAGGTAAAGTAATTATCTCACCAATTTGAAGTCTTCTGCACTGTTCCAAGGCGACAAACTTTAAACTATATTAATGCAACTTTGCACCCCACAAGAGGAGTTGCCGCCTCGAGTCCCACCTCGTTTTATATACTAATCAATGCCTTACTAAAATTCCATCAAGACCCAAAAAATGTCATTACTGGCTATGGAGATGACATCGAAGAACATACTAAAACCCATAGTGAAATGCAAATATTCTTAAATTGTATACAAACAGCTTGTGCGAGCATTGGTCTTATAATGAACGCTGAAATCTCCTAAGTCTTTAACAGACAACTTGGTAATCTCAAAAGTGGACCACAAGACTAAAGACTGATAACATACAAATAAACAACCTCTTATTTCAAATACCTTGATGTCTTAGTCTCCTTGTACCTTAACTGCAGTCAAAAATGACATCAACAATGCGAAGACAGACTCAGGACTCTCAGAACTGTAGTGGAGGTACAGTCCTCCATACGGTGTTAATATTAGAATAGCAAAAAATTATGTAATTTGCTTACATAGGGTCTCCGATAGCTTACCACACCTGGTTGATGAGGTTCTGGGAGGAGGAGTTCTACTCCCCAAGCCCGGCTCGAGGCCAGGCTTGATTTGAGAGAGTTTGGTCCACCAGGCTGTTGCTTGGCATTACCATGCATCAGCATTAGTCCCTCATCGTGACCAAAGTATTGACAAGACTATAAAACATGCCAAATGAAGCCCTGAGAACTGTACCTGGCTGCCCAATAACCACCAAAGGTCTTACTATGCTGGGAAAAAACTTAATATACCGTCTAACAGCCTGGTTGATCAGTCCAGCAACCAGGAGGCCTGGTCGACGACCGGGCCGCGGGGACACTAAGCCCCGGAAGCACCTCAAGGTAGCCTCAAGGTAAGGTAGGTAGCTCTAATATAACCAGCTGACATTCACGATAGAATATGTGAAATCAATCTTATGATGGGACTAAAGCTCCTGCGTAATAACGAGAATAACATTGTATTAGCTGAACACTCAGAACACATATGCAATGGAACTAGTGATTCTAAAGGGATTCAAAGAACAACTTGCTTGATATCTCCAACTAGCCATCTCATTAAAGTGACGAGACTGTAAACCAGTGCATCTTTCTACTCTAAAGTGGTACTTTTTGACATTCTGATGCCAACATACCCCACCAAGAAAGTAATCACAAACAACCCTTATGCTTAGTATATTGTTACATTAAATACAGCAGAACACAAACATAACTTTCTAAATACATCACTCAGACCACGTACACTGGTCTGAGCTACAGACCACGTACACTGGTCTGAGCTACAGACCACGTACACTGGTCTGAGCTACAGACCACGTACACTGGCCTGAGCTACAGACCACGTACACTGGTCTGAGCTACAGACCACGTACACTGGTCTGAGCTACAGACCACGTACACTGGTCTGAGCTACAGACCACGTACACTGGTCTGAGCTACAGACCACGTACACTGGCCTGAGCTACAGACCACGTACACTGGTCTGAGCTACAGACCACGTACACTGGTCTGAGCTACAGACCATGTACACTGGTCTGAGCTACAGACCACGTACACTGGCCTGAGCTACAGACCATGTACACTGGTCTGAGCTACAGACCATATAGAGCGTTTTCACACGAGGGGGGGGGTTAAAAACAAAATTCAGTTGACAGTTGAGAGACGGGCCCAAAGAGCCAGAGCTCAACCCCTGCAAGCACGGGGTTGAATGTCCCGTGCCCCGTAAATGTCAACTAGGTGAGTACACATCATCAACAAGACCTCACTATCCGTCACCTCAGAGCTCACCATAGGACAATGGCACTAAGGTTGATGGGGTTCTGGGAGTTCTACTCCTCTCTCCAAGCCCGGCCCAAGGCCAGGCTTGACTTGTCAGAGTTTGTTTGGTCCATCAGGTTTGCATGCAGCGGCACGCAGGCCCACATACCCACCCCAGCCCGGTTGATCCGGCACTCCTTAGAGGAAATTATCTTGTTTCCTCTTGAAGATGTCCACGGTTGTTCCGGCACTGGCACTAAGGACTGGCACCAGTCCTCCCGCTCTCACAGCCACATTGGTGCCAGTAAGGTGCTCGCGGGCCACCACCACCCTGGACGCTGGCATCTTTAACACTTACACGCGAAATAAGTCAAAATAACACTTACACCATTACCGCCAATAACACCAGCCACAAAAAAGGCACAACACCAGTGGCAAGAACAAGGGGCAACATAGAGGGGCAAGAGTAGAACAAGGAGAACAAAAACACGAGAGGGGGGAAGGGGGGAGAGGGGGAAGGGGGGAGAGGGGGGGGAAGGGGGGAGAGGGGGGAGAGGGGGGAGAGGGGGGGAGGGGGGGGGAGGAGGTGGTACACAAGAGCACCTCAGCTGGACCAAGGTCGCCAGGACAGTGTTGCCAACCCTCCCCCCTCATACACCCTCACTAACACTCCACACACACACACACACACACACACACACACACACACACACACACACACACACACACACACACACCATTGCCACCCACAGTCACAGAACCATATTATAAGAAAAAACCCAGTAATATTTCAAAATGTTTTTTCTTCCCCAAAACATTATTTTATACTGTGCCCCATGACAACCTTGACCCCCCCCCTCCCCACCACCACCACGATCCAAGAACCACCTGGTCGACCTTACCTCACCTTACCTTACCTTGAGGTTACCTACCTTGACAGTCACACCAACCCCTTACCTGGAATTTACCTGCACACACAGTCTCCGGAAGTTCAATTCCCCGGAACCCGGACAGAGGCCAGGCTCGACAACTCTCCACTCGGCGAATATGTACAAAACATTTACTGCCCGAATTTATTTTGTAAATAAAATAATTGGAGATGGTTTTAAAAAAAACATTTAAATTGCATTATTTGGAAACTTGTGAGCGAGAGGGAGAGTGCAAAAGAGAGGGAGAAAGAGTGCAAATAGAGGGAGGAAGAAAGTGCAAAAGAGGGAGGGAGAGAGAGCAAGAGAGGGAGCGCGCACAATTCACTATTAGCTCATCCTGGTCCATATATGATAGTTGTTACTTAGCACCATTAAAGCGAGTTCATACCTAATATTTACAAATATTAAGTTCATCAAATAAACTAGCTTCTAGGAATCAGGCTTCAGATGAGCTGATTCAGGATAACAGCTCTTGCTTGCAGTTTCGCTAGGAACATCAATGACATTCCTAATGAGGCCTAGCCTTAAGTTAAAAACAAATACAACTATTAACATCGTCATTAACAAAATTAACACTAAGTTTTGCCTAATCGGAGTAATTCAAAATAACTGAAAAAAGTTCAACACTGCAAAGCAAATTAGGAGAATGTTAGAAATGTCTCACGGATTCAATGAAATAATTACATAGTTGATTCGCCAGGTCTAAAATTCTTAGATTAACACTCGATATTGCGTTCGTGTGAGTGCTTTAGCAGCTCCTCACAGAGTTTACAGTCTGAATATTCTGGCAGTGACTCAGCCTCACTAATATGCCAGATGTGACTATAGCCGAGGAGAATTCCTGCAACAACATTACACTGCCAGCTTTGATTACTGTGCTAACCATACACATATCATATATAATTATATTGTAATTATATAAATATATAATTATAGTTACACAGTATACTATATATTCCTATATACTAAGTCGTACCACATTGGCGCGCGCCTACATTATTACTTTACTCTCATTCTTATTATTCTTCATTATTACTCATTACTCTCTCATATTACTACCTTACTCTCATTCTCCAGGTCCACCGTGTACTCCCATGCTCACCCGCATCTTATCTCCCAGGTCCACCGTGTACTCCCATGCTCACCCGCCTCTTATCTCCCAGGTTCACCGTGTACTCCCATGCTCACCCGCATCTTATCTCCCAGGTCCACCGTGTACTCCCATGCTCATCCGCATCTTATCTCCCAGGTCCACCGTGTACTCCCATGCTCACCCGCATCTTATCTCCCAGGTCCACCGTGTACTCCCATGCTCACCCGCATCTTATCTCCCAGGTCCACAATCTCCTTACCTCCCCCCCCCCCACACACACACACACACACACTGCCCTTAATCCTTAACCTCCACGTGTACCCTTCCTTACTCCCCCCCCCCCCCTCCCCCCCCACCACCTCCACCTGTGTTAATCACGCCGGGAAGCATTTCCGGCTGTTCTTACGTCCCCCCTCCCCCCCTCCCGCGCAAGAGACACCGATCAACACCTGTGCTCCCATCTTTGTGTAGAACATATGAATAACATTCATCCCTCACAAAACCACGCCAAAGTTAACTCATTAGGTAACATCTGTCACCAATATCTCATTACTCCAGGCACACAGGTGGAGGCTGACTCCACACACAGTTTCAAATGGAGATATCATAGCCCAGTAGGCTCAGGAATCTGTACACCAGTTGATTGACGGTTGAGAGGCGGGATCAAAGAGCCAGAGCTCAACCCCCGCGAGCACAACTAGGTGAGTGCACACAAATAATTTTCACTGACGGAAAAAAAAATAGTAGTAACAGTTGATTGACAGTTGAGAGGCGGGCCGAAAGAGCAAAGCTCAACCCCCGCAAGCACAACCAGGTGAACACACACACACACACACACACACACACACACACACACACACACACACACACACACCAACTTTCCATATCAACTTGCAACATGTTAAATATATTGCAGTAATCCTGCAGGATTACGCGCTCAGTGCCGCAGAGTACTGCCAAGGATGCAGCGCCCAGACAAGACATACGCTAAGGTCCCGACTCTCAAGAGCTGGTAGAAGAAATGGCTCTTACATCCGGGTGCCGTAAGGGTCAACACTCGTGCCCCGCCACTACCACCTCCCCGGCTCCTCTTAACCTTATCACCTCTACTAAACGTCAAACCTTACGACTCGATTGCTATTAAATAAATCAAACCGGCGATGTGGGACTCGTTGGCTTTCACTAATGACCGTATTAATTCCTGGTCATCAATAGCGCACTGATTGGCCTTGGGAGGGGAGGGAGGGGAGGGGGGGAAGTGACGTCTCGCTTTGTGACGTCACTCGGCCGACTGCTAATTAGTCGGTCTTTCAGTGACGTCACGGCTTGCGAAATGCTCCTTAAGTCCCCGGTGACCGGCTGTCTGGGTTAACGAGGTTGCTAGACGCCGCTATACGCAGTTAGGAATCACAGCCCGGTTGATCAAATACATTCTCAAGGTGGGGGGGGGGGGGGCTCCCTTATGAATAGCCAAAAAAAGGTCGGTTAGTTATGCCCCTTCTGTCTTAGAGCCAGGGTGTCCAGACACCCTTGGTCCTTAACTGTTTATAGAGCCGTCTCTATAGTGCTTTTCGCGTCCCTACTTCTTCAATTGGGATATTTTCACACATTCTGCCAGGAATTCTGGTCTCATTATTTCAGTGTTGAGAATTGCAGCCAATTAATTCTACATTTTGTAGCTGTAAATTGTGCGCCTGGCCTGCACTCCAAGGATTAAACAGTCTTAATACTTTAGATTTTTCATTTAATGGATTAGGCATTACAAATGATCCAAGCAGGATCCAAGTCGGCGACTTGGCCACCCTTGCCTGGTGGTGTTAGTGTAACATATTCTACTCTAGAGAACACCAGTGTCTTAAATACCACCACTCCGTCTGGCGTCTCTTGTTTGAAAGCGTCTTGTTTATCCAACCTTTCATTTTTCTTGCAGTTATGACAGCTACTTCGTTGTGTTCTTTAGAAGTAAGGTCCGACAGGATTACCCTCAGGTCTTTTACGCAACCGCCTCCCTCCCACCATCCCTCCCCTGTCCTTACGCTCTCTCCCTCGCTCTCTGGTACGCGTGATGCGACTGCGTATAATGTTGTCCTGTTTCGCATTACTTGTGTAAAGGAGGAAATGTATATATGTTTATCTCTCAGAATGTTCGGTAATACGTTTATTGCTTGTGATGTGTGTCTATGTATATCGTGTATTACATCATGTATTAACACGATGTACTGAACGGGGTGAGAATAGCTTGAGCTACCTCATCCCTTTGTGTGGATTTTACCTCAAAACTTATTTCAATTTCAATTTCTGTTTCGCATTTATCAGTGCTGACCATAGCGCAGGAGCTGGAACTTATTTTTATAGAACATCACGTTATCTGCTTCCCAGCGAGAGACTTTACTTAAATAACTTGAACAGCACAGAACAACACAGGCACAGCAACATCTAGTGTTGCTGTGCCTGGTAGTTAGTAGTAGGGATGACGACATATGGACGATTTTTGGGGGGCCAGTCGTCCACCTGTCGTCGGGGGTTCCAGGTAAATTTTGACATTCGCGTTTAAGCCTTTAAGCCGTCGGGTTTCCTGATAATTTGTTTAGTTAGACCGAAATTTTTCAAAGACCATTTTCGGATAAAGTGTTCATAAAAGTTTTAACAAACTTTTTTGTTAAAAAAGTCACAATAATTCCCATGTCAATAAAGACATGGGAATTATTGTGACCGCTTAAAAAATTTTCAATCTGTATTTCCTAGAGCGCAGGCGGGAGATACGTAATAACTTACACTTGAAAAATAAAACTCGAGGGAGTGGTTCCAAACCTGCACACTGAAATAACACCATACGAGACCAGGAGGCATGGCAGGATGTGCAAAATAATCCCGTTGAAATGCAGAGGGGCAATAGATACGCCGAGAGAATTATCAACATTAAACGCCAAAGACCTTTAAACACTTGAGTTCTACACTCAAGAAGGGCACAAGTACCCGACCTCTCACAATGTCCAAAATAACTTAATAAACACCTTCAAAGGATACTTGATCAACCAGGCTGTGATTCATACGCGAGGATGCAAGCAGCTGCAGCCAACAGCCTCGTTGACCAGACCAACCAACCAACCAGGGACGATGATCCTTGGAATCATCGAAAGGTAAACGAAAGGTAAGGTGCGACCAGCCAATAATTCTTAACAAATGTTTTTCCAGCCTTCCTTGTGTAGTGGAGTTGCATCTAATTCTTGACGTGCTTCTGCCATCTCCTCTGTATCCAAGCTTTTTCTCCAAACTTCACTAAGTACTCTTGCTACCGACACTTTACCACTTGCCCTAACCCACTGCCTACTACCCCCACCCTGTTACTTCCACTTGCCCCAACCCACTGCCTACTACCCCCACTCTGTTACTTCCACTTGCCCCAACCCACTGCCTACTACCCCCACCCTGTTACTTCCACTTGCCCCAACCCTACCCTATACCCAAAACACCCGCGCCATCGGTCCACCCCCCCCCCCCCCCCAAGTACATTGAGAAGGCCTAGTAATGTGTTTTACAGCACGTGTGTGTGTCCCGTATATGTATTCTGTATTCTACTTCACATGTGCTGTGAGTAGGGAGACGAGTACCGAGCAGTATTCAACGCGGGAAAGGTCGACATATATTAGGAGATGATTGCCTTTTGTATCTTCTATCCTGTACAAGTTGTTCATTTTGTCCACGTCTGATCACTTCTAATTCATGTTTTACGTTTCCCACTTTTCAGCCATCTTCCATAATATTGCTAGAACAAAGGTTTAAGTTTCCGAGAAGGAATACAACAGTTTCCTACAAGGCAATATATATAAGCCAGGCTGTGGGTCTGTAAGCCACAACCAGCAATACGTTATTAATGTATCAAACTCGAAACCGGTCACAGGTAAATCCTAGGCAATCGTCATAATATCCCACCGTTCAATCCCCCCCCCTCTTCGCCCCGCCATCTTCCTTTCCCAAATTACCGGAGGTGTGCGGTTTCCGACCTCCGGTGAGGGAAGTAACTATCGCTCCCGCAATGACCTGTTGATCACACGCCCCACCAATACCCACATCACCCCCACCTGCCTGGCTCCCTGGCATTTGTCACCGGCGCGCAGGGAACGGGGAAGGAGAAGACTGAGGGGAAGAAGACTGAAGGGTAAGGAGAAGACTGTGGGGGATGGACAGAAAGAGTGAATATGTGGGCCTGAGTGCCGCTTCAAGCAACAGCCTGTTGGACCAAGTTATCACAAGTCGAGCCTGGCCTCGCGGAGTAGAACTCCTCCCAGAACCCTCTCTGCACATGTTCCAGGGTGGTAATGAGGCAGCCAGGAGTGGGTGGGAAGGGGCAAAGGGACAGGCGAGAAAGGGGATGAAGCAATACCATTTTACCCGGTATTCCCATTACCTTCATTTGATGTCATCTTTATATAATATTTTCAAAATTAGTTGTATAAAGCAAGCACACTGGTTTACTTGTAATGTGTCTTTGGTAATACAAGCCTGCCTTAGGCCAAATCAAAGTCTCCACTACCATTCCACTCCATTCCACTCCACTCCAGGGGGGCCTCGTAGCCTGGTGGATAGCGCGCAGGATTCGTAATTCTGTGCCGCGGGTTCGATTCCCGCACGAGGCAGAAACAAATGGGCAAAAGTTTCTTTCACCCTGAATGCCCCTGTTACCTAGCAGTAAATAGGTACCTGGGAGTTAGTCAGCTGGCTTCCTGGGGGTGGAGGCCTGGTCGAGGACCGGGCCGCGGGGACACTAAAGCTCCGAAATCATCTCAAGATAACCATCAGTAACAATATTGTCTTGTAATCTGTGATAAGAAACCCTTCTGAATTTAAGAGAACCAATATACTTCCGAGGCATAAGGAGGAGAAGAATGGTGTCATCAATTCCTAGTGTGCGCACACAGAGACCACACTACCGTGATGCATCAAATGAACACATCCACAAGGACCGTGACGAAGATTCGAACCTGCGTCCAGGGGCATCCCAGACGCAGACGCTGGTTCGAATCCTCGTCACGGCTCTTATGGATTTGTTCCTAGTGTGTGGTTTGGTCAACATAAGGAGGGAAGGTTGGGTACAAGGTGTATTTAGGAGTTGAGCGGCGATCCTCAAGCCCTTCCTCACCCTTCTGCTAATTACGACCAGGGTGCTAATCTGCTAATCACGCCAAGGATGCTAATCTGCTAATCACGCCAAGGGTGCTAATCTGCTAATCACGCCAAGGATGCTAATCTGCTAATCACGCCAAGGGTGCTAATCTGCTAATCACGACCAAGCTTCCCAGTGTCATTACAGGCCTAGCAGGAATAAGCCTGCGTTTGGGTGTGTAATTCTGATTAGTCTATGGAAAAACCTGGCGTCCGCTCAAGGAGTTATTGAAGCACTGCTCACCTCGACGACGAAGCACTAGGTGGACAACCCGTCCTCAGAGCAAGTCCATTCCATCCAACGGTCGACCCCAAAGACGCATTCATCAACTTTAGCAGACGGTTCATTCACAACACGAATTTTTTCAAATATATATCACTATTATACTAGCATAATGTGCATATTTAACCATTGGTTAGGTTGGGTGTTTAGGTTCTGTTGTCGATTATTTGTATTTGTAGTGCGTGGGTGAAACATTTAGTGTTATGGGTCGAACAAGTCATTAGCGAAGCACGTGTTCGGACGTCATCAGTTGTGAGTGGTGTGTAAACCATTCATAAACATGAGGGGTTTGGCGGGTGCATGGAATGGACCTTTGTTTATGTGAACGTGTTGGGGTGGAGGAGGACATCCCTAGGGCCGTGCAGCCCATCCTCCAAACAAAGATCCAAAAGTGATTCCATGCACCCGCCAAACCCCCTGGTGTTTACGAATGAAAAACGGTTTACACACGACTCGACTGCTGACGTTCGAACATATCCGGAACAAGTGCTTCACTAACGAATTTTGTTCGAATCACAACGCTATAAATGCTTCACCCACGTACTACAAATAATCGCCAACAGAACCTAAACACCTGACCTAACCTATGCCTATATATGCACAATATGCCAATATATTATAATATTAATTTATACTTGAGAAAATTCCCGTTTTGAATGAACAGCATGTTAAAATTTATGAATGCGTCTGTGGGGTCGACCGCTGAATGTAATGGACTCGAGTCGAGGACGGGTTGGGCCGTGGAGTGAAAGTTCAACCAAGCCAGGCTGAGTAACTTGGTTGAACTTGGTCCAAGTATGCGTCAAGTTTACCAGGTGCAGTAGGACGTCTCTATAGTCTGGCTGAATCGACAGCTCTATTTCCCTCATCAGTAACCTAGAGAGTTAAAAGATTATTAAGTGCAAGTTAGTCTCTTTAGTGAGGCTCCTGTCATCGAATTTACAGACGATGTAAACGACGAGCGTAAGGCAGGAGGACCTCTCCTGTACCAGGTACGGGCGGGCTCGCCATAGCCCGTGCTGCTTGGAACAATTTGTTCCCCAGTAACTGAATCTAGCAAAACAACAACAACAACGTAGGCAGGTATCGCCTACTGCCACACTATATGACCGTTGTTGTGATCTACTGCTCGTCACTGTCGCTGCTGTCTCACGACTGTCTTCGTCCACCACCGTCACTGTCGCTGCTGTCTCACGACTGTCTTCGTCCACCACCGTCACTGTCGCTGCTGTCTCACGACTGTCTCCGTCCACCACCGTCACTGTCGCTGCTGTCTCACGACTGTCTCCGTCCACCACCGTCACTGTCGCTGCTGTCTCACAACTGTCTCCGTCCACCACCGTCACTGTCGCTGCTGTCTCACGACTGTCTCCGTCCACCACCGTCACTGTCGCTGCTGTCTCCGTCCACCACCGTCACTGTCGCTGCTGTCTCACAACTGTCTCCGTCCACCACCGTCACTGTCGCTGCTGTCTCACGACTGTCTCCGTCCACCACCGTCACTGTCGTTGCTGTCTCCTGCGATTATCACTGTTGTCTCCCGTCTGTCACTGTCCAACACTGTCGCAGTTTGTGTTTCTTCTCTGTTTAGTAACTAGAGATATAATTATTTAATTGAAGAGGTAGTGGGGTTTGTGTGCATGGGAAGAAGGTGTAGGGACTGCACGTGTGGAGGAGTGGGTGGAAGGGGTGTACGTTTCTGGAGTATACCTGGAGTATATACCTCGAGTGGATTGTGGGAGTTCTCATAAATCCGACCTGAGCAGAGGTGTGTGTAATTACTCCCATGTTCGCACTACCACTATATAGCATCAATGTTGACACTGCCAGCTGGTTTAAGTCTAACAACCCGAAAGGGGTTGATTGATTGATAAAGATTAAGCCACCCAAGAGGTGGCACGGGCATGAATAGCCCGTAAGTGGTGGTGGCCCTTTTGAGCCATTACCAGTATCAATAGATGATACTGGAGATCTGTGGAGGTGCGACTGCACCCTGCGTGACGGGAGATGTCTCCCGTCACAGCAAAGAGAGTCAAAGAGAGACAGCATGAGGATATATATATTGGGAAATAGTTTCCTTAGAGGAGAGCACGAGAGATGCCTCCCTACACACACACAGAGATCACACTAACGTGATGCATCAAATGAACAAATCCACAAGGGCCGTACGAGGATTCGAACCTGCGTCGCCTCCCTACCGACCTCACCACCAACATTCAGCTACTTGCAGACGCTCCACCACATCTTAGTCCACCCTACACTGCCGCCCACATCTTGCAAGAGAGAGCTGTCAAACACTTTTCCCACCAACACACCGCATGAGTGTAGGTGGAAAAATTGCACTCCTGCCCGCATGATGCGCCCAGTCATCAACTCGCATTCCACAACCTGTCAAAAAATCACCCACCCTCATCATCCTGGAGCTGAAGCACATTTGACCAACCACAAGAGCTGGTACAATACCGTGAGAAATATTGTGTAAACATTGGGAGGCTGGGCGGAGGTGATGGATGTTACGTACCCTTATAAGATACGTAAGTGAATATATTAATATGTACATTTATAATTGTATGTAAATTACAAGCATGTATATTGTTATACTTATATGTTCTATGCAAATGCACATTCATGTTACAGTGTTGGCGTTAGGCCCAGCGTATCGTGGGAATGATTGTTTATTTCTTTGTGTGATCAGTTTTCCCACGGGAACTAATGATTTATATGTGATCATAAGTGGGTAACAGTGAAATAATAATTGCGTGAACTGTATCTGGCAAATTGTCGTGGGATCGTCCGTTGCTGGGTGTGCATGCCATTATGCTATTCTGTATGCATATTTTAATTACTATGTAAAGAAACAATTGCTTTGTTTGTCTATATCAATATGTACTAATTATTCATTAAGTTAGTTTAAGATTACTCTTGTCACAATGTAGTGCTCCATTGTTGAAATAATAAATATTGTAACTTTGGCAATTTATTCGCGGGGCAAGGCAATGTGTTTTTTGACTCGCATATTGTAGTTCAGTAGCTGAGCAGAAACCAGGGAGATATCATCTTGGAGTTAAGTCATTCTTTTGTTCTAGCCATATAATTATTCTTAGTATTGATTTAATGTCTGGAAGTTACAGTGATATTTTTAATGTGATATATTGTGACCATATAATCATCTGTTTGCCTTTGAGATTTATTTAATATAAATGATATATATATGCTTAGTCTTTATTCTTCAGTCCAATGAAGATTCTATTTTATGCTCATTACCCATTAAGGGGTTATACTGGTGATTCGCTATTGAGAACAGCAGTTGTGTCGTATCCCTAGACTTATTAAAGTTTGGCTGCTGTAGGATCACGAGCCGTAACGTACGATAGGTAACAATGGATACATCAGCTGAGGGCGGGCAGGCACTCCCTCATCTCCTGGCACAGGAGCGGTGCTGTAACTCTAGGGGCCAGGTTGTTGTTGTTGTTTAAGATTCAGCTACTGGGAACAAAAAGTTCCAAGTAGCACGGGCTATGGTGAGCCCGTAGTGGACTTACCTGGCACAGGAGCGGTGCTGTAACTGGTTGATACCTGGTTGATGGGGTTCTGGGAGTTCTTCTACTCCCCAAGCCCGGCCCGAGGCCAGGCTTGACTAGTGAGAGTTTGGTCCACCAGGCTGTTGCTTGGAGCGGCCCGCAGGCCCACATACCCACCACAGCCCGGTTGGTCCGGCACTCCTTGGAGGAATAAATCTAGTTTCTAACTCTAGGGGCCAGGGGAAGAGGGGGTTTAAATGGTGGTACGGGGAGAAGAGATGAGAGCTGAGAGAGAGGTGGGGGAAGAGACCCGGGCACCACCGGGGTTATACCCTCTCTAGGCAATTAAATGTAAACACATCTATCAAGTAACAATACAAATGCCTGGCGATTAACATGTTATTGCACATCATAAACAATGTACTGATAGTGTTATCACAACCCTCCGTCACCACACGTCCAGGCCCTACATCACCATCTTCACTTTCACTTTCCTGGGTAGGAAGGAAAGTATCAAGAGAAAGCGCCAAGCCATTACGACTATATAGCCTTTGGAAGGGGTCAGGACAAGGATTAGGGATGGGACGGTGGGGAGGGAATGGTGCCCAACCACTTTGACTTTCCTGGGTAGTGGAAAAAAATATTGTTTTTTATATATTTATATAAATATATATTTTATATAAATATATATATTTTTTATAAATATATATATTTTTTATATATTGTTGTTATATATTTGCAGAAATGACCTTGATGCCAGAGGTCCTGCAGGAGGCGAGGACGGGGAGGGAACAGTCGCTGACGGAGGTCCTGGAGGAGGCGAGGACGGGTGGTGGAGGCGAGAGGGAGACAGGTCTCACCCAGACATCGACACAGTTTCCAGGTGGTGTGAGAGCAGCGCGGCAGCCGGCACAGTTTGGCCAGGACGCGCTTGACACCTACAGTACCCTCACCTCCAGCACACACACCTCAACCTTCTTTGTTATTAGGCTAGAGGCTTTAACGTGGATATTTCTGGTTTTCCTAACATATGAATACCGTGGACGTGGCGGCGTACAGGTGGGAGGTGGACACAGTAGAATAACGACATACTGGAGCGAAAAATACGGAAGAAAATGCAGAATAGAACCATTGAGGAGTAGAGGTGCCATTGGCACAGAGAACACTGAACATCAGGTGTCCACAGCTGTTCAATACCCTCCCAGCAAGCGTTAGATATATTGCTGGAACGAAGGTGGAGGTAATTCAAGAGTACTTATACAGGTTCCTGCAAGAAGTGGCGGACCAAGCAGGCTGTGGTGGATGTGTTGGCCTGCGGGCCGCTCCAAACCAAGCCTGGTGGACCAAGCTCTCACAAGTCGAGGCTGCCTCGGCCCGGGCTTGGGGAGTAGAACAACTCCCAGAACCCCATCAACCAGGTATCAACCAGATGTTGGCCTGTGGGCCGCTTCCAAACAACAGCCTGGTGGACCAAGCTCTCACAAGTCAAGCCTTGCCTCAGGCCGGGTTCTGGGAGTAGAAGAACCACCCCCGAAACATACTCCAGGTGTGCTCCATGGGTGGGGCTGGGTAAGTACTGGTGCACGTGACGATTGGTCACCATGACCGGCTCAGAACCACCTCAAGATGTGTACTTTAAGCTGGAGTGAAGTCTCACCATCATCCTGCCCCAGACTCTGCAGCCAGCTGATCACCCAAGCTGCGGAACGCCGCACACCACAAACCACGCAACACCACTCAAATCTCCATCATCAAGTATTCTTTAAAGTGATTACAGCTATACGGTGTTGCATCACATCAGCGGCAGAAGAAAAAAAATCGTTGCACGCTTTCTAAGCCAGGCATCTGACACCTTACAAGACGATGGATCCGCACCACCAAGAAAGCAACGAGAGGGAAGACTGATAGAGCCTGCTATTAGAGCGGTGCGTTAGAGTCTAAACATTTGTGTAAAATGCATCATATAATTTAGGATGCTAGAGCCATCAAAGTGCTTGAACAGTTGGGTGTGAATGGTTAGGTTCCCTGAACACGTAGGTCGGGTAACTGTCTACACCAGCGTTGGAATGAAAAGAAAAAATAATATATAAATATTATTATATATAGTGTTTTTCTTTCACCCTATGCCCCTGTTACCTAGCAGTAAAATAGCTACCTGGGTGTGTTAGTCAGCTGTCACGGGCTGCTTCCGGGGGGGTGGAGGCCTGGTCGAGGACCGGGCCGCGGGGGACACAAAAGCCCAGAAATCATCTCAAGATATGCCAATTCTCCTGCTCCCATTTACTGGCAAAGAAAGTATGAAACTGGATCTTGAATTTCCTAACGACCAGAACTCAGAGTATAATAATCAACAAAGTAAAACCCGGACTTGTCCAACGTGATAGGGGGATAGGGATATTATCAGGAGAAAGCGCCAAGCCATTACGAATATATAGCACTTGGAAGGGGTCAGGATAAGGGTATGGGATGGGACGGAGGAAAGGAATGGTGCCGAACCATTTGTCCAACGTGAGAAGCTCAGTCTTCCAAGGTTCTACGCTTGCTCCAGGACATTTTCACATCCTCATATCGGAAAATGATATCAACTATAGCACTGTATCATCCTTTGTGGATAACAATAGGTTTTTCCCCAATAGGCAATATAGTGGACACAGGCAAACCTCCAATCTGATGTTAATCAGGGGGCCAGATTTACGAAGCAGTTACGCAAGCACTTGCGAACCAGTACATCTTTTCTCAATCTTTGGCGGCTTTGTTTACAATTATTACAGTTAATGAGCTCCGAAGCACCAGGAGGCTGTTTATAACAATAGCAACAGTCGACTGGGAAGTTTTCATGCTTGTAAACTGATTAATAAATGTAACCAAAGCCGCCAAAGATTGAGGAAAGATGTACACGTTCGTAAGTACTTGCGTAACTGCTTCATGAATCTGGCCCAAGGTCTTTCAAACGGGCCGCGGAAAACATGTTTAATGAGGATAAGTTCCTGTAACTGAGCTATAGGAACAAAAATTAAAATATCAAAACGGAAACCATGTATAACTCAAGTCAAATCACACTATTGAAAGAAAAATCAATATAAATGATTTGGGAGTAATCATGTCGGAAGACCTTACTTTTAAAGAACACAATAAAGTAACTGTCACAACTGCAAGAAAAATGACAGGTTGGACAACAATCTGTCTGAGAGAGTTGTTGTTGTTGTTATAGATTCAGCTACTCGGAACATGTTCCAAGTGAAATTGAAATAAGTTTATTGAGGTAAAATACACAAAGGGATGAGGTAGCTCAAGCTATTCTCACCCCATTCAGTACAACGTGTTAATATATACATAGACACACATCACAAATAAACATATTACCAAGCATTCTGAGAGGTAAACATATACATTTCCTCCTTCACAAGTAGTATGGTATCAGACGTACACACTACTTTTATGACCTAGGTATACTGTATAGACAAAGTTCCAAGTAGCACGGGCTATGGTGAGCCCGTAGTGGACTTACCTGGCACAGGAGCGGTGCTGAATGAGTGTGTGTCTGAGGGAGAACTATTAACATGAAGGGATCAAGACTCGACACACACTCCTACACACAAAGGGGCATAGAACAGCAGGAGGCGAAGAGAAAGAAGGTGGAGAAAATAAAGAAATGGGAAAATGATAAATAACAAGTGTTAGAAATGAGAAGGGTAAGAACTGCCAAGGGTAAGAAATGTGGAAAGGGGGAAGGAGGGGGAGAACTAGGCGGAGAGGATGGGGGAGGCGACAGCAGCCTTCCGCAACACTGCCCAAGTAGAGAAAACCAGTGAAGTAAACGTCAACGTGTGTCAGGTTTTTATCACACCCGTGGGAAGGGGCGTGTCAAGTGTCAACAACGTCAAACACCTGACCCTTCCGTCAAACACCTGACTCGACCTATTTACCCGTCACTGGTTCCGTGGATCAACGTCCCGGCCTGTGACCAGGTCTCCTGGATGGTCTGGTCTAGCCTGGTCCACCAGGCTGTTGATTAGGTAGGCTTTGGAGGTGTTCATCAAGTTCTTCCTTTGAACACGGCGAGATAACGGCCAGTTCCGTCCCTTACGTGTAGAGGGAATGTTGAGAAGTCTTAGGCTCTTCATGCTACAGGTCTTACAAGACAACTGTATGGCACCTTGGTTTTTTTTCCTTTTTTTCCTTTATTTTGCACATCCTGCCATGCCTCCTTTTTTCTTGTGAGTTTTTCCGTGTGCAGATCTCGAACTAGTTATAAAGAACAACTTTTAAGCGGTCCCAATAAGTTAAATCACTATCACTAAAATATCTGATGCATCAAACACCATATCCCTCCATAAAACACCTGACCCTTCCATCTGAACCTACCTAAGCTACTCTATCCTTTATACTTGTATATTATCTCAATCTTATTATGGGCTATTCATGCCCGTGCCACCTCTTGGGTGGCTTAATCGTCATCAATCACAATCAATAATCTTACTTGAAACTGGGCCTGACCCCCCCCCTCCACCCCGACCCCACAGCAACCCAATGTAATACCCAGTCACGTCACCCCCCCCCCCCCACCCCCCACCCCCCCCATCCCTGTATGCCCTTTACATATTTAACCAACAACATTCCACAAGTTAACCTTTGGACTACTTGGTCCACCATCTGGTCACCATTTGGTCCGGGAGACATCTCCCGTCACGCTGGGTGCAGTCGCACCTCCACAGATCTCCAGTATCATCTATTGATACTGGTGATGGCTCAAAAGGGCCACCACTTACGAGCTATTCATGCCCGTGCCACCTTTTGGGTGGCTTCATCTTCTTCACAAGTTAACCCAAACATACACCACACCCGTGTGTGTGTGTGTGTGTGTGTGGTGTCTGTCTGTCTGTCTGTCTGTCTGTCTGTCTAAAGAATCTAACGCATTCTCTCATGCTTTGTATATGCAGTACTACACAGATAAGTCAGCCATTTATAACGTTTAGTATTTAAAGTCTATTATCATCTATCTTGAGATGATTTCAGGGCTTAGTGTCCCCGCGGCCCGGTCCTCAACCAGACCTCCACCCCCCAGGAAGCTGCCCGTAGCAGCTGTCTAACTCCCAGGTACCTATTTGCTGCTAGGTAACAGGGGCATCAGGGTGAAAGAAACATTTTGTCCATTTGTCTCCGCCTCCACCGAGAATCGAACTCGGAACCTCGGGACTACGAATCCGAAGCGCTCTCCACCCAGCTGTCAGGTATGTAAGGTAGATCCCAACACACATTCGTCCGTCAGAAAAAACTGAAGTTAATAATTTATTGAGAGTGAATGTCGATCAAACTATCATAATGACTCAAACTGCCATTTTAGTCATTTTTCACTTGATCACTAAAGTCAAATGTGGATCACTGCAGAGGTGGAGGACTACCAAGGGGGGTAGATATAGCCTACTCTATACCTTTGAGATGTATTTTTTGCTTATCTCAATAAACATACTTGAACTTGAAGGACTACCAACCTACCTTCTAGTGGTACCTGGAGTCATTGCTCACAGTCTCTAGCCAGTCTAGTCTAGCTAGGTTGATCAGTCCAGCAACCAGGAGGCCTGGTCGACGACCGGGCCGCGGGGACGCTAAGCCCCGGAAGCACCTCAAGGTAACCTCAAGGTATGCCTTCTGGTCTAATAAGGAAATAATTTGTAGGTAGATTTGGTAGAAGGAAAAATAAGGAAGAAGATAGAAGAGGAAAAAGCAGGAAGAGAAGGATGGAGGAAGAACATAAATGATCCACTCCAAAGAATATTTCACAGTAAACAACAACAACAACAAGGAAGTTCACCGTGACACGAATGATATTTGCACAGTACCCCCCCCCCCCCAACACCACAGTAGCGAGTGACTGTGCTCGTCACACTCCGCGGGAAGGTTACCCTCAACACATCACTCACGAGGAACACTACAGCTAACTAACTTTTTACAGCTACAGAAACCAGCCAGGATTTCGGGGGCTTAGCGTCCCCGCGGTTATCTTGAGGTTATCTTGAAATGATTTCGTTTTTTTTTTTTTTTTTTTTTTTAGTGTCCCCGCGGCCCGGTCCTCGACCAGGCCTCCACCCCCAGGAAGCAGCCCGTGACAGCTGACTAACACCCTGGTACCTATTTTACTGCTAGGTAACAGGGGCATAGGGTGAAAGAAACTCTGCCCATTGTTTCTCGCCGGCGCCCGGGATCGAACCCGGGACCACAGGATCACGCGACCAGTGTTCTGTCCGCTCAGCCACCGGCTCCTGCCACCTTGGGGACGATTTCGGGGCTTAGCGTCCCCACGGTCCGGTCCTAGACCAGGCCCTCCCGGCTGCTGGACTGGTCAACCAGGCTATTGGACGCGGCTGCTTGCAGCCTGACGCATGAATCACAGCCTGGTTGATCAGGTATCCTTAGGAAGGCGTTTACATGCATGTAGACTGTGGCTACAAGGCTCCAACCTGACAAGTGAGAGCCCAGCCCCTTCAGTTCTCCGCACCGTCTTCTGTCTTCGTCAAGTCACTCACACCCGTCAATTTCACCACAGATTAGATCCGTCCACGTCGTGTCGCAGCCACAATCACCTCCAGCAGCCGAGAACCGCTCCATCACCTCCGTCACTATCACGTGCGGTGATAGTGGAGTCGTTTCCTCCTTGCATCAGTATACAAGTGCTGTGATCAACAAGGCCGCACCTAACACATCGAGTTATGCAACAACTGGCTGCTTCCGTGGGTGGGAATTTGGGGCAAATTTGTTGGAACTTGTTGTCAGGTGTGTAAGAGTTGCTGACCCTTCCCGATGTAGTGAAGCAGCACACCTGGGAGTACAAGTGAGGTGGTAGGAGTCACGTGTGTGTGCGCTGGGCTGACACCAATCACCGCCTGACACAGTAAGAGGTCTTAACTGTGGTCCTGCGAGACGTCTTAACTGTGGTCCTGCGAGACGTCTTAACTATGGTCCTGCGAGACGTCTTAACTGTGGTCCTGCGAGACGTCTTAACTGTGGTCCTGCGAGACGTCTTAACTGTGGTCCTGCGAGACGTCTTAACTGTGGTCCTGCGAGACGTCTTAACTGTGGTCCTGCGAGACGTCTTAACTGTGGTCCTGCGAGACGTCTTAACTGTGGTCCTGCGAGACGTCTTAACTGTGGTCCTCCGAGACGTCTTAACTGTGGTCCTGTGAGACGTCTTAACCGTGGTCCTGTGAGACGTCTTAACTGTGGTCCTGTGAGACGTCTTAACTGTGGTCCTGTAAGAGGTGCTCTCACTCTTGCCTGCACCACTCTCCCTCATGCTCTCCAATGCTCTCAGCCTTATGGCTACTACTTGTGGACCACTTCGAATTATTATACTTCAGCCATACACGCGATCATGTACGAGAGAGAAATTCTGGAATACGCTAGCGCCAGTTCGGAGTCCTTATCTCGCTAAACGCAAAAAAAGCTGAAGGATGTGTAGAAGTATGTCACCAGACCAGTTTAAGCGCGGGGAGTGTGAGTTTCGAGGAGAAACTAATACAATCAACCATCACTTAATGAAGACAGGAGGAGTCAAGGAAAACATGATTACTACACACACATACACACCACCTGGGCAACCGACGCTGTAGATAGGGGTAGACAGGGGTAGACAGAATACTGGTGTCTATTCCTGACACCAGTATCTGCAATAGACAGGTAACACTAACAAGGAAAAGTATGGAAGTGAAGTATACAAAGGAATCAAGAGCCAATAAACAAAGAAAAAACAGATCAGTGTGAGGTGGGACCAATGAGCTGAAGCTCAACCCCCAACAATACCAATTAAGCGAGTACACTAGTAATTAAGAGAAGTAGAGAGGACGTATAGAAGAGCCAGACGTATAGTGCGCTGCCCCACAACACACACTTACCTAGTGCGCTGCCCCACAACACACACTTACCTAGTGCGCTGCCCCACAACACACACTTACCTACTTTACAAAAGTACCTACCGAATACTAGCATAATTGTGCTTGCAGGGTTGAGCTTGAGCTCTTGGGTCCTGCTTCTCTCGTTTCTATTAACCGGGTTTAAGCCTTTTTTAGGGGGTTATATCTATATTTTAAGTTGTGCATGGAATCTGACTCCATTTTGTAAATTATTCTGACACCTAAGTGCGAGTGATGGAAAGAGGGAGAAGGATGGTGGAAGGAAGGGACGGAGAGCGGAGGTCAGAGGTCCGCGGTTGTTCAACGTCCTCCCAGCGACTATAAGAAATACTGCCGGAACAACCGTGGACATCTTCAAGAGAAAAGTGGACTGTTTTCTAAGAGAAGTTCCGGATCAGGCGGGCTGTGGTGGGTATGTGGGCCTGCGGGCCGCTCCAAGCAACAGCCTGGTGGACCAAACTCTCACAAGTCGAGCCTGGCCTCGGGCCGGGCTTGGGGAGTAGAAGAACTCCCAGAACCCCATCAACCAGGTATCAAGCAGTAGGGAAAAGGTGAGGGAAAGATGCGAGTGAAAGCAAAAAGGAAAGGAGGAGCCAGGGAAGTAGGACAATAGGTGGAGAGTGAAGATGGCAGAGTGAGAAGATGAGAGAAAGTGAAGGGAGGGAGGGGACAGAGACCACTGATACAAGGGTGAAGGTGCGTGTACACCACCCAGTCGGCGTGGTCTTGTACCTTGTGCAACCCTCCATTCATAAGAAGCAACTTTCACTACCTTCCTGGCATCACACACTCACCTTTACCTGAGGCGGTGACGGTCTCTGCAACACTTGTGCTCGCGCACACACGCACACACACACACGTTAGGTCAGGGGTAAAGGTACACACACACACACGCGCCAGGGTCTAGCATCAGGGGACAATTAGTGTAAGAGACTGGATTACGGGCTAATCCATGCCTCATGGGTGAATTAATCTTCATCAATCAATCAATCAAGAGACTAGAGTGACCCGCTTACTGTGCTTCAGAGAGGATCAAGCAGACCATCTTCTAACTGTCCCTCCATTCAATTTCATCATTCCAACCAGTCAGCCTTTCGCTCATCCACCTAGCCAGAGGTCTGGTCATCCAGCCAGTCACCTGACAAGCTATTAGCTGAACAAATCCACAAGGGCCGTGACGAGGATTCGAACCTGCATCCGAGATCATCCCAGACGCTGCCTTAAGCTCAGTTGATTAAGGCAGCGTCTGGGATGCTCTCGGACGCAGGTTCGAATCCCGGCCCTTGTGGATTTGTTCAAGCCATTAGCTGGCTTCTCATGCAACTGGCCAAACTTGTCATCCAGCCAGCCACAATTATCCACTAGACATACGGGATTATCGCTCACCACAACTACGCTCAATAACCGATTCATTTTTCACTCGACTTAAAATACAAATCAGTTCGACGAAAAAGTAAACAAAAAGTAATATCAGACCAAATTTAATGTACTCGCCTAGTTGTGCTTGTGGAGGTTGAGCTTCGGTTCTGTCTCTCAACTGCCAATCAACTGGTGTACAGATTCCTGAGCCTACTGGGCTCTATCATATCTACATTTGAAACTGTGTATGGAGTCAGCCTCCACCACATCATTACTTAATGCATTCCATTACAAATAGGCGAGTACAAATAGGCGAGTACACACCCCGATTCATGAATTACTTCATGAAACGGACAGAGAAAGATTTAAAGAGTTGACATCACACCAAAACTGTCTCCTGAAGCCCACATAAAAAGAATTACATCTGCGGCATACGCGAGGTTGGCTAACATCAGAACAGCCTTCAGGAACCTGTGTAAGGAATCATTCAGAACCTTGTACACAGCATATGTAAGACCAATCCTGGAGTATGCGGCCCCAGCATGGAACACGTACCTTGTCAAGCACAAGACGAAGCTGGAAAAAGTTCAGATGTGTGCCACTAGGCTAGTCCCAGAACTAAGAGGCATGAGTTACGCAGAAATGCTACGGGAAATGCATCTCACGACACTGGAAGACAGAAGAGTAAGGGGAGACATGATCCGGAGGAGAAGAGAGGAGAGAGAAGCAAATAGAAGAAAGTAATTGTGAGGGATGGAAGAAGAGTGGAGAGCTTCAGGGAAGGCGTGAGTCAAGTTCCCAGTACTGGGAGCTCTCAGCCTCCAGCCATCACCACCTCTGCTGCCTCTTGTCAGCGTGCAGGGACACCATACACGCTCCCCAACACATGCAGGGACACCATACACGCTCCCCAACACATGCAGGGACACCATACACGCTCCCCAACACATGCAGGGACACCACACACGCTCCCCAACACATGCAGGGACACCACACACGCTCCCCAACACATGCAGGGACACCATACACGCTCCCCAACACATGCAGGGACACCATACACGCTCCCCAACACATGCAGGGACACCATACACGCTCCCCAACACAACACTTGGAGGGCAGAGCAGCAGCAGGCCACAGCAGCAGCAGCAGCAGGCCACAGCAGCAGCAGCAGCAGGCCACAGCAGGGCCCCTTTGGACCACACTATGCAGCTCCCGTTTATATACACCCCTTCGCACCTATATACCTCTGTTCCTTCTACTCTTGGAACCTATTACATTCATTGTCTCGATAACCCTAGCCGGCAGCTCCTGGTTGATACCTGGTTGATGGGGTTCTGGGAGTTCTTCTACTCCCCAAGCCCGGCCCGAGGCCAGGCTTGACTTGTGAGAGTTTGGTCCACCAGGCTGTTGCTTGGAGCGGCCCGCAGGCCCACAAACCCACCACAACCCGGTTGGTCCCGCAGCTCAGTTCATAACCTTCCCCGTTTAACCTCCATAAAACGAAATTTGTCCAGCTTGTGTCCACTGTTGCGGGTTGTGCACTTGCCTGTGCCTACCCCCGCCCCGCCCTAACACAGGGCACAGCACGTGCCTCATCACACATGGAGAACACGCAGTAAACTACTTGTTCCTAACACCAAAGAGATGAATTATCGCAGGGAAAATGGTGAAAGCCTTCAAGAAGGGAAGAGACAAATTCACGCTAAAGATACCACAACAGCCTGGAGATGATGACCGAGCCTACGATCTATAACAATAGTCTCATGGATCAAGTAATCATTGGGGGATCATTTCAACTTTTCCTGTGTGAGCAAACATCAGCTGGTGGAGGAGCAGCAAAGGAAAAGAAATTTATAGGTAACAAAAACAGACTATTTTACATAATATGGTGAATACGTAGATAAGTATCATAAATAATATACACATGGAAAATACTGGAGGGCCAGGTCCAAAATCTACACAGTAAAATAACAAAGTACTGGAGTGAACGATATGGAAGAAAATGTAGAATAGAACCAGTGAAGAGCAGAGGTGCCATAGGCACAATCAGAGAACACTGTATAAACATCAGAGGGCCGCGGTTGTTCAACGTCCTACCAGCGACTATAAGAAATATTGCCGGAACAACCGTGGACATCTTCAAGAGAAAACTAGACTGTTTTCTTCAATGAATGCCGGACCAACCGGGCTGTGGAGGATATGTGGGCCTGCGAGCCGCTCCAAGCAACAGCCTGTTGGACCAAGCTCACTTAAGTCGAGCCTGACCTCGGGACGGGCTTGGGGAGTAGAACAACTCCCAGAACCCCATCAAGCAGGTATCAAGTGGGGACGCGAGGGTAGAAATCGCCTAAGCTACTTTATCCTTTTTGAGATGTATTTCATTGCCCCAATAAACTTTCTTGAACTTGGTATCTATGATTAGACCTCACCGCTTCTTAAGACTAGATATACTGTTCCCACCCCCCCTCAACTGTAATATATTAACATGTTATATCTCTTCAGAAAGTATACCACCTACCTGGACCTCTCTTCCCTAACCACTTTTGAGCTATTCGCACTTAAGTGCTGGTGTTCAACACCAGATTCCTCTCCTAACCTTTCCGAGTAAGCCGGACGACTCAAACAGAAAACGGGACAGTACGTCATTTTCGTGAGCCGATTTCATTTCAAATTACGTCCACTTCTGGCCAAGGCGCGCATACGAGCCAAAAGCGACACGTTGTTAATATTAAGAGGACGGGTTGCTCACTCACCATACATGACCACAGTCTCCTCTTTCCTCCTCCACTCTCACGTACAAGAACACACACACTTCAATTTGTCCCTCACTAAATCATACCTCGTGGCTACCTTGTGGAAACACTCCTCAATCATACGATTTACTCACTATTGCACTCTCCATCTTGCCTACCCAAATGAATTGTGGGGTTCAGTCCTTGAGACCCATTATGGGTCTCTGTAACCCTCTCAATTTCCTCCCACAGGATTGGTATGGGGTGCATAATAAATGAAATAAACTAAAACAACTTTCCATGACAGTTCAATTTTTACTCTATTGTATCTAATGCCACACAAGCTTCGCAAGTTTTCTACTTCAACCGCTCTAATTCTCACTTTCAACATTAATGTCACATCGACGTGTCACATTCCAGCTTGCTATTCCTCACTCTTAGAACTGTACTTGGCTGACTCGGGACGATTTCACGGCAGCGAGAAGGTCATCTTGAGGTTATCTTGACATGATTTCGGAGCTTAGTGTCCCCGCGGCCCGGTCCTCGACCAGTCCTCCACCCCCCAGGAAGCAGCCCGTAGTAGCTGTAACTACCAGGTACCTATTTACTGCTAGGTAACAGTGGGAATCAGGGTGAAAAACATTTTGGCCATTTGTCTCCGCCTCCACCGGGGATCGAACCCGGAACCTCAGGACTACGAATCCGAAGCGCTGTCCACCCAACTGTCAGGCGCCCAGGCGAAAATTAAATCAATTTAAAATTGCTGTGGGAAAAGACAGTACAAAAACCATAGCTTTGTCAACATGAAACGAATCCAGTGTCAGAAACTGTAATATATAATACTGCTGGCCTGGTTGATCAGTCCAGCAACCAGGAGGCCTGGTCGACGACCGGGCCGCGGGGACGCTAAGCCCCGGAAGCACCTCAAGGTAAGGCATCACTTTTGAAAGCAGCTTTTTGTTACCGCATTCGACAAAAAAATCTAGTTAAGAACCGAGGTTAAATTACTACATTAGGGATGAGCTGTTATGCCCAAGTAAAAGAGTTCCATTGCGAGTTAAAATATAAGAGTTAGTGATGTTAGGCAAAATATATCACAGTTAAAGATGATGGTCATGCGCTGTGATTTAGGGAATATAGTTCCTCTTAAAATTTAACAAGATAGGTTTTTATACATGCTGTTATGTTAACTCCAAACGCTTCGTTCACCGTGAACTCGTGCGCGAGTGTCCGTAGCGAGTATGAGAGCGAGTACCAGGGATCAGTACTTGTACCTGTTACCAGGGCTTACAGTACTATTCACGAATGATATAATCTATTTTATAAGCACATGTTGCTATCAGAAATTGGGAATGGCGAAGGATGGGGGGGGGGGGGGGAGGGGAGATAAAGGGGAGGAAGGTGGAGGGGGAAATGGGAGATAAAAGGCCGGAAGGTTGGAGGGGGAGGAAGAGGACAGCGAGACTGTGGTTCGGGTGCCAGAGACCAGTGCCAAAGTGAGGGCGTTGCGTAACGTGCTAATCCTTGTGGCCCCGTGTGGGAGACGGCACTGAGTCACCTTCTCAAGGCATCACTCACCACAAAAGGAAGAGCTACTAGCAGCTACCAGAAAAAGAAACGACTTGCTTGTACCAGAAAAAAGACCTATGACCAGAAACGCCAAAATACCCCCCCCCCCCACTCATTTCCCCATTCACCCTAATTCCATAATGAAAAAAAATCTTCACTACCTCACCCATCTTCCATCAACATAGCCAACGGCACAAAAAAAACAATCGGGACGCCTCTTCCTTACCAATTACCACAATGGGCTGAGGGCGGCGAGGCTGGGTAGAAATAAGCGATTAAGCAAAGGTAATCAAGCTAAGCAAACACTCGAGCGGGGGGAGATGAGTGGCGGGCAACGCTCAAGCGGGTAAGCGGAGACAGCCTTGTACGGGACCAGACGCGCCACAATGAATGGGGATGTATGAATGAGAAAGGGGGGCCGAGGGGCTGGCTCCTGGTGCTTGCCATTTGCCATCACTATGCCACAGCTTCCACCAAGCCTTACCACTGTCGCCTCTACACCAACAAGTCTTGCTACCAACTTCAGTCCTCCAATCGGTAAGCCTCTGACTTTCCAGCCTGGCGTGGATAATGCACGCGCGGAGTGGATAGAGGTTAGAGGGGGCTGAGGATACGAGCGGTGTGTGGCAATCCCGGGTAGTATGGCCAGTAATTTGTGTAAGGCGGGATGGACGGAAGAACTCCAGTGTGGGGGAGAAGGAGGGGAGACTTATCTACTCCTCCTCCTTCTCTACTTTAGCAGCGGCGACTCTCCTCGGCCCTCTCCTCTTCCCCCCTTCAACAAATTGACTGTTTATGTCTCTTACAAACATTCGCTACATTAATGAGAATTAGAGAGGATGAGGCAGTTGTAGAGTGGAAGACTACTACTACTACAGCGTCGGTGATGCTGTTACTACTACTGTTGATGGTAATGGACGCGTGGGTGTGTGGAAGGGGTGGGTGTCTGTGGGTGGTAGGGGTGGGTGTCTGTGGGTGGTAGGGGTGGGTGTGTGTGGGTGGTAGGGGTGGGTGTGTGTGGGTGGTAGGGGTGGGTGTGTGGGGGTGGTAGTGGTGGGTGGTAGTGGTGGGTGTGTGTGGGTGGGTGGTAGTGGTGGGTGTGTGGGGGTGGTAGTGGTGGGTGTGTGGGGGTGGTAGTGGTGGGTGGTAGTGGTGGGTGTGTGTGGGTGGGTGGTAGTGGTGGGTGTGTGGGTGGTAGTGGTGGGTGTGTGGGTGGTAGTCGTGGGTGTGTGGGTGGTAGTCGTGGGTGTGTGGGTGGTAGTCGTGGGTGTGTGGGGGTGGGTGGTAGGGATGGGTGGGTGTATGGGGGTGGGTGGTAGGGGTGTGTGTGTGTGTGTGTGTGTGTGTGTGTGTGTGTGTGTGTGTGTGTGTGTGTGTGTGTGTGTGTGTGTGTGTGTGTGTGTGGGTGGTAGTGGTGAGTGTGGTGGGAGGAGTGTGTGGTGGGGGTGTAAGTGGGTGTGAATTGGGATGCAAGTGGGTGTTGTAGTGGTGGGGTGCTAGGAAGTGTGTGGTGAATGTAAGCCAGTGGGTGTAAGGGAGTGTAAGGGGGTTGTAAGGTTGGGTGTAAGGTGGTGTGTATTATGGGTGTAGTGGGGAGCAAGAGTGTCGAGGTGGGTGGTGGTGGTGGTAGAGTGTGGAGGTGGTGTGGGTGTAGTAGTGGGGTGGTGGTGGTGGTGGGGGGTGGGGGTTGGGGGTGGTGGGGGGGAAGAGTGGGGTGTCGTCTTGCCTAACACTATACTAGTGAGGCTTCTGAGTCACCCCGACACTGTTCACTCACGTTCCACCAGCCTCCCTCCCGTCAACAATCATCATCTCTTGTATCTCATCATTCCCCTTCCATCCCTACTCCCTAGTCCCTCATCCTCTTAGTTTCGTCTCCTCTTGCCCTCCCCCCCTCCCATCATCGTAACTGTTCACGCCATGTTCAGTTTAACCATCAAAACCCAGAGACGGAAAACACGACATTGTGGGTATTTCCAAATATGTAATATAATGATGGGAAGATGGAGGAAAAGAGAAAAATATATACACACACACACACACAGGTACTAGATAATAGGCGAGTACCGACAGACAGACAGACAGAGACAGAGACAGAGACAGACAGAGACAGACAGAGACACGGGGGGGGGGGGGGGTGAAGAGAAGTAGAGATGTGGGTTAAAGTCTATAGGGAGCCTCACCAGCTACTCATAAACTGGGAACAAATCATTCACCGCGACAGTCCTCACCAGCACGGTCACTACTGGTGAATTACAACACTGGATGCTGAGGGAGGGTCGCAGCCCTCAGGCTTGTATGTACGCGCGCACGTACATAGGTGCTACATAGGCGCCTATGTACATAGACGTACATAGGCGCTTGTGAGTGCACAACAATGCGTTGGTGAGAGTTGTGAGGGGTTATGAGTGTCGTAGGAATGGCTAGGCATGAATGAGCGTGAAAGAAGGTGGCGAGTGTGTCGTAGTGAGCGTTGGTGGCACGGTGACTGAACCACAGCTAAATGACAGCAGGCGGCGGGGGAAAGTACATTTTGAGTGCTCCAAGAAGGTCTTGGTAACTTAGGCGTTGTACCTTCTCTATCCATGAAGTTTATCTTCTCTGAACAAATCCACAAGGGCCGTGACGAGGATTCGAACCTGCGTCCGAGTTATCTTCTCTTCCTGGTTATTTTATCTTCTATATCTTCCTATTTTCAGAAATCTTACCGAGGTGAGATTTCATCCCCGCGCCCCCCTCATACTGAAGTGGGAGCCGGTCGGCCGAGCGGACAGCACACTGGACTTATGATCCTGTGGTCCTGGGTTCGATCCCAGGCGCCGGCGAGAAACAATGGGCAGAATTTCTTTCACCCTATGCCCCTGTTACCTAGCAGTAAAATAGGTACCTGGGTGTTAGTCAGCTGTCACGGGCTGCTTCCTGGGGGTGGAGGCCTGGTCGAGGACCGGGCCGCGGGGACACTAAAGCCCCGAAATCATCTCAAGATAACCTCAAGATCGTGGTAGCAATCTCTGCAGGTGAAAGTTCTCAATCCACTCATATATTTTTAGACGTCAGGCCGTCCTACATTACATCTAGATACTTTACATGTCGTTTCCATGGTATAAGAATTGATTCCATCTTTTATCATCTAGTTAAAACTTCCTGGTTTCTTCCACATCTGCATAGCTCAAAAGCATCTTAATATCGTATGCAACAATCATCAAGAAGGGCAATAAGAGTCCTTGTCGACCTGCCTATCTACTCTTCAAACTGCCGTTCCACTTTTAAACAAGTACCTCATTTAAGGAACACACACTACGGTCTCACCCACACAATGTTTACACTGAGGCCCAACCGTTAACAGGAAGCAGAGCCCGTATATTTTACAGAAATAATACTTGCACACACAGTCTATCAGTGTCAGGTTCAACAACTGGCCCAACTCTATACTAACACAACCAGCTGCACTACAACTCCTTACCAAGACACTAAAAAACACAAAAGTGATTCTGAGGGATGAAGCCGTATGGGCCTCTTTTGTTTCGGGAAAAAGAGGCCCGTACGTCTTCGGGGGTTTCAGGTAAATTAGGGAAGAGGACGATACGGTACACCGGATTCAACGAACTTTGGAAAGAGGACGCTACGGCGTCATGGGTTTCAGGTAAATTTGGCCAGTCACAGATTTGGAGTTAAGGAATTCTTATGCGGAAAATAATTTCGGAGATCTTAGAAGTTTGTTAAGAGTTCTTATGAGGAAAATATGATCATTTTTTAATCAAAAGTCTGTGATTCAAAGTTTGTTCAAGTAAATGAAAACTGCAGCAAGACCGACAAGTACCTATAATAGCTATTACAATAATAATATTGACAACAAGAACGCACAATAACAATTATACACTTCGAGATGTGACACACAAGCAGATTAGAACCATATTATCAGAAGACCTAACGTTTAGAAAGCTCAATAAAGCAAAGAACAACAACGAATGTTGTGTTATGAAATGAAAATGAAAAGGTAATGAAAATGAAAAGGTAATGAAAATGTTAGGGTGGTTAATTCGTACATTCCTCAAAGCACTGGAGCTGTCTCGTATGAAATAATGTTCAGCCCGCCCCCCCCCCCCACACACACACAGTAAATAAAATCCTGTTACTATTATCACAGCAATTAATATCCGTAACATTTTGGTGCTAGGTCCACAAAGACTTAGGTCTGACCAGTCCTTAGAGACTTAAGAGGTTCGCCAAGTTCCCAGTGACTAAGCTTGTCGGTCCATAGTGATTTAAAATTGATGACCAGTATTGACCCAGAAGCATCTGAGTTTGTGCTACTCTTACGTGTATCTAAGCTGTGGTTTTGTGCACCAATGTTTCAAGTACTTTGTATATATAATGTAAATATTACATATATTACATGTTATAGTGCTACTTATGAATTACCCCCGTGAACTGGAAGGCTGTTTGATCTAGTGTTTCCTTACACTAGATATATTTACTTACGACTAAGTGTTTTAACTACCAGTACTACTACTAACTACTACCAGGAGTAGTAGTTAGTAGAACTACTTATCTATAGAACTGATAAACTTAGCAGTTTATCAGAACTGCTTCTCCCACTGGAACCAATGTGCCCATGTTTACCTGGTTGATGGGGTTCTGGGAGTTCTACTCCCCAAGCCCGGTCTGAGGCCAGGCTCGACTTGTGAGTTTGGTCCACCAGGCTGGAACGTTTGGGTCGGGGCTTCTGCTCTAAGTCCACAAAGTACTCATTGTGTCTTAATTACCGTTGAAGACCCTTTCTGGCTACAGTCCCCTGTCGCTACTGGGGTCACTGAAGGTCCCACCAGCCTTACGTAACTGGCGGACACACACTCGGAGGATCCTGACACACATGGTTTGCCTTCCAAGACATCTCATCCGTCTTACCCTGATTGGGCCCATTCACATATACCCATAAATACCTCCGCTAGATTCATATTTTGAGTGTAATTTATTCATATCCATTTGGGTCATCACGAGCACTTACTCATAGCACCCAAACTGTACTACTTCCTGGAGCTGAGACGAGGAGGATGATCTCATAATACACACATGGAAAATATTAGGTCAGGTTCCAAGTCTGCACACTAGGATTACATACGGGAGCAGGAGATACGACAGCAAGTGTAAAATAAACTGAAAATTCGGGGTGGCAAAAGCACAATTATGTAACTAGACCAGGGCATCCCATCCCCACTCACCCCAGAAAGCCGCACAGAAAGCTTCCCCTGATACAGCAAGGAAAACACACTGGAGGCCGCTTCACACGGCTTCCAGCACGCTGGAAGCCGCGTGGAAAGCACGCTGGAAGCCGCGTGGAAAGCACGCTGGAAGCCGCGTGGAAAGCACGCTGGAAGCCGCGTGGAAAGCACGCTGGAAGCCGCGTGGAAAGCACGCTGGAAGCCGCGTGGAAAGCACGCTGGAAGCCGCGTGGAAAGCACGCTGGAAGCCGCGTGGAAAGCACGCTGGAAGCCGCGTGGAAAGCACGCTGGAAGCCGCGTGGAAAGCACGCTGGAAGCCGCGTGGAAAGCACGCTGGAAGCCGCGTGGAAAGCACGCTGGAAGCCGCGTGGAAAGCACGCTGGAAGCCGCGTGGAAAGCACGCTGGAAGCCGCGTGGAAAGCACGCTGGAAGCCGCGTGGAAAGCACGCTGGAAGCCGCGTGGAAAGCACGCTGGAAGCCGCGTGGAAAGCACGCTGGAAGCCGCGTGGAAAGCACGCTGGAAGCCGCGTGGAAAGCACGCTGGAAGCCGCGTGGAAAGCACGCTGGAAGCCGCGTGGAAAGCACGCTGGAAGCCGCGTGGAAAGCACGCTGGAAGCCGCGTGGAAAGCACGCTGGAAGCCGCGTGGAAAGCACGCTGGAAGCCGCGTGGAAAGCACGCTGGAAGCCGCGTGGAAAGCACGCTGGAAGCCGCGTGGAAAGCACGCTGGAAGCCGCGTGGAAAGCACGCTGGAAGCCGCGTGGAAAGCACGCCGGAAGCCGCGTGGAAAGCACGCCGGAAGCCGCGTGGAAAGCACGCCGGAAGCCGCGTGGAAAGCACGCCGGAAGCCGCGTGGAAAGCACGCCGGAAGCCGCGTGGAAAGCACACCGGAAGCCGCGTGGAAAGCACACCGGAAGCCGCGTGGAAAGCACACCGGAAGCCGCGTGGAAAGCACACCGGAAGCCGCGTGGAAAGCACACCGGAAGCCGCGTGGAAAGCACACCGGAAGCCGCGTGGAAAGCACACCGGAAGCCGCGTGGAAATCACACCGGAAGCCGCGTGGAAAGCACGCTGGAAGCCGCGTGGAAAGCACACTGGAAGCCGCATGGAAAGCACACTGGAAGCCGCATGGAAAGCACACTGGAAGCCGCATGGAAAGCACGCGTACTCTGGAAGCGGTGCGGTAAGGACACTGAAAGCAGCGATAAAGCAAGCCCATAAACCTATAAACGGAGGTTAAAACACACAAATCTACATGAACGGGAAATAAAGTATAAAGTACTAGATGGAGGAGGAAGACAAGAGGAAAAGGGATGGAAGATGGGTGGGAGGGAGACAGAAAGAAGAAGGGGTGGGGGGGGGGGGTTAGAGCAGAGAGAAAATAATGTGGCAAGGGTATTAACCAGAGGAACCGAGTACAAGGAAATGACTCAGCGTGGCCACCCACCACCACTACCACCACCACTACCACCACTCGCCGCCATCACTACATGTTCCCCTCATCTTCAACTACTCTCCCCAGCCGATGCAGCATCTGGTTGATACCTGGTTGATATCAAGCAGATATCATGAGAGATAGCATCTCTCCAGAGCCACACAACAAGAACCATCACCACTGATTAAGCTCCTGTAAAAAACAATCTAGTTCCCACTTATAAAATTATTCCGGCAACCTTTGTGATGTTTGCTGGTAAAACCCCTTAAGTGATCCTTGTATAGCGAGACCGTGTTCCCTAATTGTGGCCATCACACTCCTACTTTTCAACAGGTGTCTCTTGCTCTGCTAAGTCGGTTTTCTCAGTGTGGGTTAGGACTTCAACCCTCGAGTATTTCTTATGTATAGATTATGAGATGCTCTCCCTTCGACCCATATTCTATAGGCAGTGCCAGTAGTTTGGAGGCTAGGCCTATATTCTATAGGCAGTGCCAGCAGTTTAGAGGCTAGGCCTATATTCTATAGGCAGTGCCAGCAGTTTGGAGGCTAGGCCTATATTCTATAGGCAGTGCCAGCAGTTTAGAGGCTAGGCCTATATTCTATGCGACCTATAACTGTACCATCTTCTATCTTGAATATCTTGCCTTAAAAAGTTATGTAAACACAGAACAGAACACAAGGCCAGAGAACACCAGGGGGGCTGAAGAACACCCTAATAATAAGTGGCGCATCATCAGTTTTACAACAACGTGCCAGGTGCCTTGTAGTGGTTCCCAGGATCAACGTCCCCGCGGCCCGGTCTCCGGCCAGGCGTCCCGGTTGATTCTGGTTCGCATTATCTTGGTTATCTTGAGGTGACTTCGGAGCTTAGCGTCCCCGCGGCCCGGTCCTCGACCAGGCCTCCTTTTTTGTTACACACCCCAGGAAGCAGCCCGTAGCAGCTGTCTGCTGCTACGGGCTGCTATTTACTGCTAGGTAACAGGGGCATCAGAGTGAAAGAAACATTTTGCCCATTTGTCTCCGCCTCCATCGGGGATCGAACCCCGGAACCTCAGGACTACGAATCCGAAGCACTGTCCCACTCAGCTATCAGTCGCCCTGGCAGGCGCGTGGCAGAATATTTTCAAGGCTTCCTCCAGTTAAACTATTTTTGTTTGTTCCTCTCTTGCCCCTCTCCTACGTGCATTTTGTCATTGGTGCTCAGTAGATTGACAGCCGAGAGAAAGAAGACTTTAGTAGATTTTTTTTTATTATAATTATTTTCTACCACAGACGTGGCCACACATTTACAATGCTCACCAGCATATATACATTTTCTTCTGTCCTCCATGGACAGGGTGAGAGATTTGTTAAACATACAGTTCAGGGATTTATGAACAATCACAGGTGATTGTAGTGCTTTTAAAATGCTAGGCTAAGCTACATTAGTATATTGACAGTTGAGTGAGAGGCGAGACCAAAGAGCCGAGCTCAACCCTCGCAAGCCCAACTAGGTGAGTACAGGAACAGACGACTGCTGACTCCTGTTAGCAGGCCGAGAGCATTCTCTTCCCATAGCTTAATTTATCAAGTTTACCTCAAGCAGGTATAGCTCATGGTCAGCCTTACTCCACCAGTTTTCCATAGAATACGACCAGCCAATCAGTTACCTGGCTTGTACCTGGATGAGGTTCTGGGAGTTGTTGCTCTAATCCCGGGCCAGGCTTGACTTGGGAGAGCTTGGTCCAACAGGCTGTTGCTTGGAGCGGCCGTGAAATTTGTTAAGCTCTCCGCGATGACAGTTTGTACTGGATGGCGCCGGTCTGTGCAGGTTTGTCTTTTAATTAACTTGTGGTCTGAGTAGGATGTGTTTGACACATTTACAGCCAGCTACATGATTCATATGAATTCATTGTTATTTGTGAAGGCAAGGCCAGAAGCCCCTCCCTCCCTCTCTCCTGGTTGGTTCTGCCATTTCCTGATTTAAGGCGAATTTGTCGCAAAGTCTCAAGATATGACTTATGTGACTCATTTAAACCGCTTCCTGTCATTTGCTCCACTATCACCAGTTTGTTGCAATTTTCCCTATTTTTTGGTCTTCAATTGATACACGTTACCAGCTCGATACCTGCTTGATGGGGTTCTAGGAGTTGTTCTACTCCAAGCCCGGCCCGAGGCCAGGCTTGGCCAGGGTTTGCAAGACCTCGAGGCCAGGCTTGGCCAGGGTTTGCAAGGCCTCGAGGCCAGGCTTGGCCAGGGTTTGCAAGGCCTCGAGGCCAGGCTTGGCCAGGGTTTGCAAGGCCTCGAGGCCAGGCTTGGCCAGGGTTTGCAAGACCTCGAGGCCAGGCTTGGCCAGGGTTTGCAAGACCTCGAGGCCAGGCTTGGCCAGGGTTTGCAAGGCCTCGAGGCCAGGCTTGGCCAGGGTTTGCAAGGCCTCGAGGCCAGGCTTGGCCAGGGTTTGCAAGGCCTCGAGGCCAGGCTTGGCCAGGGTTTGCAAGGCCTCGAGGCCAGGCTTGGCCAGGGTTTGCAAGGCCTCGAGGCCAGGCTTGGCCAGGGTTTGCAAGGCCTCGAGGCCAGGCTTGGCCAGGGTTTGCAAGGCCTCGAGGCCAGGCTTGGCCAGGGTTTGCAAGGCCTCGAGGCCAGGCTTGGCCAGGGTTTGCAAGGCCTCGAGGCCAGGCTTGGCCAGGGTTTGCAAGGCCTCGAGGCCAGGCTTGGCCAGGGTTTGCAAGGCCTCGAGGCCAGGCTTGGCCAGGGTTTGCAAGGCCTCGAGGCCAGGCTTGGCCAGGGTTTGCAAGGCCTCGAGGCCAGGCTTGGCCAGGGTTTGCAAGGCCTCGAGGCCAGGCTTGGCCAGGGTTTGCAAGGCCTCGAGGCCAGGCTTGGCCAGGGTTTGCAAGGCCTCGAGGCCAGGCTTGGCCAGGGTTTGCAAGGCCTCGAGGCCAGGCTTGGCCAGGGTTTGCAAGACCTCGAGGCCAGGCTTGGCCAGGGTTTGCAAGACCTCGAGGCCAGGCTTGGCCAGGGTTTGCAAGGCCTCGAGGCCAGGCTTGGCCAGGGTTTGCAAGGCCTCGAGGCCAGGCTTGGCCAGGGTTTGCAAGGCCTCGAGGCCAGGCTTGGCCAGGGTTTGCAAGGCCTCGAGGCCAGGCTTGGCCAGGGTTTGCAAGGCCTCGAGGCCAGGCTTGGCCAGGGTTTGCAAGGCCTCGAGGCCAGGCTTGGCCAGGGTTTGCAAGACCTCGAGGAAATAACGATCTTCAACATGAAAGTGCCTCGAGTTCTAAGTCTTCGTGTATATATTGCACGGCAATGTAACCGATACATACACTGTGGGTTTCCTGCGCTTCCACTACCTTGTCCAAAGATCACATCCGCAATATAAAGTTAAATTTCCTTTAAATTGCACTATATTGCCGAATAGTTTTTTTCCCAGCACACAAGTGTTTTTTAATGCCTTCGCTACACTGACAATTTCCAGCAGCAATGATATTCTGTGGTTGATTGTTCAATAATTCCCTGAACTATATGTTGAACAAATCTCTAACCCTGTCCATGGAGGACAGAAGAAAATGTATATATGCTGGTTAACATTGTTAATGTGTGGCCACGTCTGTGGTAGAAAAATAATAATAAAAAAAATTGCCCCAAGCCGGGCCAGCGTAAATGTCAAATGAGTGGCAGCGGCCCTCGTTATAACACACATTTTGACTTTCAGATATATTAAAGAATATAAAAACAAATGCAATATATATTACATCTTTCAGCCTATTGTCAGAGGCAAGGTTTAATTACCATTCATGTTATTGTCTGCCTCGAATAATGATTTAATATAGAATTAAAACGGATCACCACACACGACAGTTTTGTTAATTACTAAGAGTTCATTAGATCGCCTAAAAAAGGTTCACGAGTTCAATCAATACCTAATTATAAAGGCATCACAATAATATCTTGAGTTATCTTGAGATGATTTCGGGGCTTTAGTGTCCCCGCGGCCCGGTCCTCGACCAGGCCTCCACCCCCAGGAAGCAGCCCGTAACAGCTGACTAACACCCAGGTACCTATTTTACTGCTAGGTAACAGGGGCATAGGGTGAAAACAACTCTGCCCATTGTTTCTCGCCGGCGCCTGGGATCGAACCCAGGACCACAGGATCACAAGTCCAGCGTGCTGTCCGCTCGGCCGACCGGCTCCTTAACTTACATAGAGGCTTGTGTAAAGGGGATAAACTGCCCTTCACATTCTGCAACAGAACAAAATTTAATACGTACCACTGGTCTTGTGATCGATTTTGTTCTATTTCTCAGATATTTTGGGCGTTATGGTGAACAGAACACACGAGGAGCGTGGCGATACCTGGTTGATACCTGGTTGATGGGGTTCGGGGAGTTCTTCTACTCCCCAAGCCCGGCCCGAGACCAGGCTCGACTTGTGAGAGTTTGGTCCACCAGGCTGTTGCTTGGAGCGGCCCACAGACCCACATACCCTCCACAGCCCGGCTGATCCGGAACTTCTCTTAGAAAACAGTCCAGTTTTCTCTTGAAGATGTGGGTGGTGTAAAAGTTTCGGAACAAGCCAGTTGTATTACCCAAAACTACTACTATACCCTGAAGATACCGACACCAACCAAAAGCATCAACCATACTCTCCCCCGTGACATTATCTTGGCTGAAAAAAGCGTCTGACACTGATCTACGTTAACATGTTTGCCAAACAACGCAGACGGGACAATGCCAACCTACGAGTTCTATTAACGTATAACCACCATAAAAATTAAGAGTCAAAGAGTGCCAAACGAGAGAAGTATAGCATAAAATTTCTCCAGACCTGAAATGGAAAACTATCCAATTTCATCATGATTACAAGTCACGCCAAAGAGGTGAATGGTAATTAATCTTTCGGAAACATTATAAACGTTTCAGAGAGCGCACACAACCTGTTCTCCAATTCATAGGTACTGATATGTACCCATCAGTACATAGGTATATAGAACCAACTATGGCAGACCATGGGTCAGATTCACGAAAGGACTTACGCAAGCACATACGAACCTGTACATCTTTTCTCAATCTTTGGCGACTTTGTTTCCAATTATTAAACAGTTAATGAGTTCCGAAGCATCAGGAGGCTGTTTATAACAATAACAACAGTTGATTGGGAAGTTTTCATGCTTGTAAACTGTTTAATAAATGTAACCAAAGCCATCAAAGACTGAGGAAAGATGTACACGTTCGTAAGTATTTGCGTAACTGCTTTCGTGAATCCGGCCCCAGGAAGACCCCGGGCCCGACGACCAGGAAGACCCCGGGCCCGACGACCAGGAAGACCCCGGGCCCGACGACCAGGAAGACCCCGGCCCGACGACCAGGAAGACCCCGGGCCCGACGACCAGGAAGACCCCGGGCCCGACGACCAGGAAGACCCCGGGCCCGACGACCAGGAAGACCCCGGGCCCGACGACCAGGAAGACCCCGGGCCCGACGACCAGGAAGACCCCCCCCCCCAAGCTTCCGCTCCACAACAGCGGATACACACGTCAAACGTTCGCGACTGAGCATAACTTTGACAAAAGTTCAAACTGTGTGCACGGTCACATCTACTACACGCAACCTGCCAAGCTGGAGAGTTCTGCTGCTCCCTGGTGCTCGCCGACCCACCAAACATTAATCTGGCAGAAATTGGGGAAAAAAGTCAGCGAAAAGAATAATTCCACGTAGGTTATGAGTAGTGAAAGCAGTAGGAGGTGAGGCAAATCTATGAGGCAGCCACGCTACAGCACATGAAACATGAGCCATGACAAGAGCCCGACACACTCAGGACACTGAACACCAGCTCATTGCAAGTCGAGAGGTAAACACCAAAGACCTCGTTTCCTACAAGCATATTAGGCGAGTACAAATGATCTCAAAAGACAAGATGGCAAGTCTCCCTTAACCCAGAACATATTGGAAGTGAAGAGGGATGAAGAGCCAAAGTGAAGAGGGATGAAGAGCCAAAGTGTAGAAGGATGAAGAGCCCGAAAGTAAGGAACAGTAGAGGAGACGTAGCGGTCCATGCCACGCAGTTCTCATTAACACGCGGTCACTTTCACACGTGCGCGCGCATCCTATTATAAAACCATGAGATATTTGCTTCAATGACGCTACCGGGACGTGATTCATAACGGCAGGCTGCAAGCAGTCGCATCCCAACAGTCTGGCTGACCAGCCCACCAACCAGGAGGCCTGGTCAGAGACCGGGCCGCGGGGACCGTGATCAACTATCCCAAGGTAACCGCAAGGTAAGGTCCTCGGCAACTTGTTCCACTCCAAGCCGAGGTCGAGGGAACCGGTCGGCCGAGCGGACAGCACGCTGTACTTGTGATGCTGTGGTCCTGGGTTCGATCCCAGGCGCCAGCGAGAAATACTGGGCAGAGTTTCTTTCACCCTATGCCCCCGTTACCTAGCAGTAAAATAGGTACCTGGGTGTCAGCTGTCACGGGCTGCTTCCTGGGGGTGGAGACCTGGTCGAGGACCGGGCCGCGGGAACACTAAAGCCCCGAAATTATCTCAAGAAGATCTCAAGATAACCACTCGTCTGCGGCGACTATTATACCAGTGTCTACTTCCATTTCATATCTAAATTTCTCTCATTTGAGTCTGGGATTAATCCAGTTCAACGTAGATTTAATGGATCTGTCACCACAGTTTATGCATCCCAGGTCCTTTCACCTATTTGAGTATTTCAAGCACACTTCCCCTCGTCCAACGCGTTCGAGACAATGTAACGTCACTACTCGTAATCCGGTTTGACAAGAATAAGCCTGAAGCTGGGGGATTAACTCGTCATTCTTCAATGTAGGCTGTCACAGAGGCACGATAACGGGGACACAACAGCCCCAATAAGAAAATGGGAGGACGCAATAAGTGCATTCAGATCATTCTACAACCATAACCAAGGCCTTTCAATATCCTCCCATAAAAAAATAAGGTGAATTAACCACAAGGTTATCATCGTGTGGGAGAAACTCCTCCAAACTGAGAGAAAATCAGTAGAAGTCACGGTGAGAATTCGAATCTACACAATGGTTACTCCCAATCATACACTCTGACCCACTTTGCCACGACATGCTCAACATCAATGCAACCTAAAGTACCCTGTGTGCAACTTCGAATCCTCAGCATGGCTATTACTGATTTTCTCCTTCAAACTGTTCTTCACGAGCCGGGGGAAGGTGGGCCTACGGCTTTACTGCTGCTGCACTGATCCTAGGAGCAACATGAAATTTACTGCTAGGTGAAAAGGGGCATCAAGGTGAAAGAAACTGCCCATTTGTTTCCGCCTCCACCGGGGATCGAACCCAAAACCTCAGGACTACGAATCCGAAGCGCTGTCCACTCGGCTGTCAGGCTCCTGCAGCAGCAGCACCCAACAATCTGGTTGACCAAACTAGCAACCAGGCGGGGGACATTAATCCTGGGAACCAACAAGAGGTAGAAGGTAGACGCCCTACACCTTCATCTCATCTCCATAAGGGCTTCTCCAGAAAATCGTTCTTATAGTATTTGTTTAACACTTTGGCAAGACTTTTGCTCAGTAGCGAGTAGCAGGTTTTGCTACTTAGCTACATGTAGCGAGTTTTTCTCAGTAGCGAGTAGCAGGTTTTGCTACTTAGCTACGTGTAGCGAGTTTTGCTCAGTAGCGAGTAGCAGGTCTTTGCTACGTGTAGCGAGTTTTGCTCAGTAGCGAGTAGCAGGTCTTTGCTACGTGTAGCGAGTTTTGCTCTGCAGTCTAACAATCGTCGGTGAAGGAGCTGCGGGTTCACCAGTGACCTTACTTGACCCCCAATAACCCACCAACGGCACATATTACAGCTGCCAATTACTACAACAAAGTATTTTGGTCTCATGTGACGTTTTTGTTATTGATAGTATTAATACCATATTATTGTATTGATACCATATGATCAGTGGTCATGTCATTCTTAATCATCATTTCCTCTGCTGACAATACCCATCACCACACCATTACCACCACTATGTTCACATCAACATGTACACCCCAGAACACACACCCCAGAACACCCCCCAGAACACACACACCCCGGAGCAGCCCCCAGAACACACACACCCCAGAACACCCCCCTAGAACACACACCACCCCGGAGCAGCAGCCAGTATACTCACACACACTACCAACTACACAACCACTCCCACCACTTAAAAGACCACCACGCGTCTCGCCACCCAACTATTACCCTATCTCCCACTTGCAACATGGACAATGTTAACTACCCCCCCCCCCACCTACCTGTAAGAGGGGCCAGGCCGGCCCCGCCACCCACCTGTAGTAGCACATCGAAATAATTATCTTTTCCCAATTCCCAGACACCATAACAGTGCACATTGGCGTTATATAAGATACAACATCGAAATCAAACACTTTGGTTAAACATAAATCTGGTTCGCGCTCTCCACGTGGAGTCGGTTCTTCATCCTCGTAGGACTCATCTGGGGCCCTACGGTATACCACAGGTCTTATCTACAGAGATTGGAACGTTCTTATTCTCTCGTGTATGGTGTCTAGAAGAGGGGTGTCACAAGCCACACTTAACTACCCTCTGGGTCGTCCGAGGGGCCTCGTCACCCACCAACAGCAAGAGACAGGAGGCAGGCCGCGCCACCCACCAACAGCAAGAGACAGAAGGCAGGCCGCGCCACCCACCACCCACGCCTCCCGCCTCCCAGTTTAACTCGGCGATCAGAGGTGCGGCGCCAGGCAGGCTGGGCGTGGGCGGCAGTGGCTGGGCTGTGGTGGGAACCCTTGGTGCACCACACAACACCTCCCTCACACTCTCCAACCCTCACACAACACTCCTTACACCCACTTCATCAAACCAAAATGTCCACAATTCGACACCCTTTTCTTAATATAGTTTTATAAGTGTTACACGCAAGTTGAGAATAGAACGAGGGTACAAATCGGTAGGAGCAAGAGCATAGATGGCGAGGATTTCCAATCTTTTAAATACTGGACACCACTCGGAGTGGACCTGCTACTATGCGGGTCAAGCGTGGCTCACAACTACGGGTCGCAAACAGCGCAATCCTCCTCCTCCTCGGCTAACGTCCTAACAAAAGCATCTATCAGGAGTGGGCCATAACTTGAGCGAGCGAGCGAGCGAGCGAGCGAGCGTCCTGGTGGCTGGGGCTGCTCATCGACTGACAAAATGGGGTTGAAGATAGGAACAAATGTACGCCCGTGGAGATCTCGTTGTTTACAAACCACGTACATCAATAATACGACGATAAAAATTAATCTCAACACGAAACAATAATAGAGTAACCGAAGATGCTTCCGTAGGGAACTGTGTGGAACGGGACGGTGTGGAAGGGGTAGACAGGAGAGCAGTGTAGGGATCGTTCTCTACACCCTAGGAAGGGAGGGATGAAAAGTCGTATTGTTCCATACGCCACAGGAAGGGAAGGATAAGGCGTGTTGTTCCCTACGCCCCAGGAAGGGAAAGATGGGGAGACGCATTGTTCAACACGCCTCTGGAAGGGAGGGAGGTATGGGGAACGTGTATTGTCCCTTCCATCCCCGGAAGAGTCCTCAACGAGCTAGAGGAGAGGAGAGCGAGGTGAGCGATCAGTGTACGGGGGTAGTGAGACCTAACAACGCCCCACCCGTGTGCTGTGTGCAGGTGTCTTGCGTAGCGTCACCTGTACACTTCTCAACGCCATGTGTACCACATCACTGCCTCGGTGTTACATTCCACGTGTGGGCGTCAGGTTATAAATGCACGTAGCACTTGGACTGGCGATGAGTTTATTATAGTCAAATGTAGGCTGGGTCGTGGGAAAGGGGATGCAGGTTACCTGGTTGGTTGATACCTGCATGATGGGGTTCTGGGAGTTGTTCTACTGCCCCAAGCCCGACCCGAGGCCAGGCTTGACTTGTGAGAGTTTGGTCCATTAGGCTGTTGTTTGCAGCGGCCCGCAGGCCCACATATCCACCACAGCCCGGTTGGTCCGGCACTCCTTTGAGAAAATGATCGTTTTCTTTTGAAAACTAGATCATGACCTGGACTGCCAGGTCCCAAATCTAGATACACAGCAAAATAACAACATACTGGAGTGAACGATATGGAAGAAAATGCAAAATAGAATCAGTGAAGAGCAGAAGTGCCATAGGCACACTCAGAGAACACTGTATAAACATCAAAGGTCCACGGTTGTTCAACATCCTCCCAACAAGTTTAAGAAACATCTTCAAGAGAAAACTAGAGTTTTCTTCAAAGAGTGCCGAACCAACCGGGCTGTGGTGGATATGTGGCCCGCTTAGTCAACGCTTGGACCTTGACCAAACACAAGTCAAGCCTGGCCTCGGACCTGGCTTGGGGAGAACAAGAAATCCCAGAACCCCATCAAGCAGGTACGTCGGTTCATAGGGGAGCATACATATAGGAGGGTGGGGGAGGGGTCCCGATCTCTGATTAGGTCTTAAGGTTGGTAGTCTGGTCAACCAGGTTGTTAAGTGATGCTACTTGCAGGCTGACCGGTGAATTAAAGTCCGGTTGATCCGGTATCTTTTGGAGGCGTTTATCAAGTTCTCTTCTGTACATCTTGAGAAGTTGGCCATTATGCATAGAGGGAGGACGCTTACCAGTCTTGAGCCCTTAATGCTAATGGAATTGTTTCAAGAGTACCTTTGCATTTCTACTTTTCAGAGAATATTTTGCCCATCCTGCTATGCCTACCTTGCCATGATTTCGGGGCTCAGCATCTCCGCGGCCCGGTCCTTGACCAGGCCTCCTCGTTGCTGGACTAGTCAAACAGGCTGTTGGACACAGGTTTATGTGGTAGTGGTGGGGGGGGGGGTTGTAAAAGAGGTCTGGTCAAGAAATATTTCCAGGTGCCGGGTTGGATACTGTTCCTCTGACATTTTTTTCAAATTAAAATTATTGATATCTCGCTTGCTCTTCAAGGAGTACAGTTTGAGGAGCTTATAAGCTGCTTCAAGAATCGCAGATGTAATCTGCGATTAAATGAATCTTTCCGGTAGAAGTTGCCTCGCACGTTTTCCGTGTCTGCAATCTTTCCAGCTTTGAATGGGGCTGTTAGTGTGCAACAATATTACACCCTAGATAGTCTCGCACTTGCCCACACATCCAGTCCCCGTCACACCCGTAACAAGTGTGTGTGAAGGGCAACTGAGGGGAAGTGTAGGTAGGACAAAAGAGCAGGGAGGAATAATAGTACGCGAGCCAGTCTTCAAGAGAGATAGGGGTGCAACAGCGACTCAGGACGAAGCAAAGGTTAACAGTATGTACCTGTGAAGGGGAAATGAATAATACAAGCGAGACCAGTCTTGAAATGGAGATGTATGAGAGAACGGAAGTGAAGAACCTCCACAAGTGGAGTCAAAGGGGGAGATGATATAGAATAGAGGAGGCCGTCATAAACGAGCATGTAACGAAGCGGAGGACGGTTTGGAGGGCATGAGGGAGGGAAGATGCAGGAGAGGGCAGGGAGGAGAGGGAAGGCAGGCCGGCAGGGAGGGAGACGGAGGGCTAGGAGGGAGAGGGAGGGCTAGGAAGGGGAGGGAGGGCAGGCGGACAGGGAGGGGGAAGGAGGGAAGGAGGGCAGGCGGGCAGGGAGGGGAAGGGAGGGCTAGGAGGGCAGGGAGCGAAGGCAGGGAGGGAGGGAAGGAAGGAGAGGGAGGGAGAGGGAAGGAGTGCAGGCGGGCAGGGAGAGGGAGGAAGGGCAGGAGGGCAGGGAAGGCAGGCAGGCAGGGCAAGCTGCGGGAAGCCCCAGAATAACAAGCCGAGCCCAGCACCCTGTACCTCCCAGACACACGTGCACGCCTGCAAAATACTTGTGCCAAGGTCGTACACCGTGTCACCGCCACCTCCAGCCCTCCTCAACACTTCCAGCCTCAGTTTATGCTCCAGGAAAACCCGACATGACAGCCTTCACTGAATACAAAACATGCCCTGCCTACTTTCATTTGACGTTGATTGATTGATAAAGATTAAGCCACCCAAGAGGTGGCACGGGCATGAATAGCCCGTGAGTGGTGGCCCTTTTGAGCCATTACCAGTATCAAGAGATGATACTGGAGATCTGTGGAGGTGCGACTGCACCCTGCGTGACAGGAGATGTCTCCCGTATCTCGATTTGACGTTATTGGTAATGTAAGAATATAATATAGAAGTGAGGCGTCCAGCACGGCTGACAACATTAACGTGATCTCGGGGTGCATTAAACCCGAGTTCGGTTCATGGTTCTTTTCTTCAATTGATTAAACTGATGATTAAATCAACTGCAATGAAATCATTAATTCTCACTCAATACGAACAGCCTGTTGAATCAGCACTGAACTGTAAATGTGGTTAATGTACACACAAACACATTGCAAATAAGATTAAAACAAATATATAAAAGGGCCTTTGAGGGACCAATTGCCCGTCATGGGCTTCTTCCATTTAGAACACTGGTTCTTAAACTGTTGTGTTCACTACTTATGTTTGTATGTACCAAGGTTGCTCTCTGGACTACATCAACCACGAGGCGTATACCCTACAGCAACCTTCAACCCCCCATCCCCACACCTCTCGTAGGGGGCCTGGTAGCCTGGTGGATAGCGCGCAGGACTCGTAATTACATGGTGCGGGTTCGATTCCCGCACCAGACAGAAACAAATGGGCAGTTTCTTTCACCCTGAATGCCTCTGTTACCTAGCAGTAAATAGGTACCTAGGAGTTAGTCAGCTGTCACGGGCTGCTTCCCAGGGTGTGTGGTGTGGAGGAAAAAAAGTTAGTAAACAGTTGATTGACAGTTGAGAGGCAGTTAAGAAGAAAGAGCAAAGCTCAACCCCCGCAAACACAACTAGGTGAATACACACACACTCCTTAGCGTGTTAGTGAGAAATATATGTAGTAGACATAATAGAGGAAGAAGAGATTGCTAAGAAAGGCGGGGAACAAGAGTTAATAGCACGAGTCTGCAGACACAACTAGTAAACACACACACACACAACTAGTAAATATATATGTAGCATATAATCTGCAGAACACCGAATACTTATTATCTACGAGTAAAAGTAAGGCAAATGCCTAACATTTATCATGGAGAATCAGGGCATTTAGAGTAGCATATAATGCCTAAACACGTAACATTTAATAATGCCCCTGTCCAAGCGACCCGAAAAGACAATGTAAATTTATAATGAATTGGTACGTAAATTAACCAGTACACGCAGAATATACATAAAGGGCAAAATTAACATTACTCCTACCAAGTCAAGAGTAAGTAGCTGCGGACATAATAGAGGAGAATGTTATAATAGGAGAATGTGCACAAAGTCGCAGGCTTTGGGATTGTCCATAGGTGCAGCCTATAGGGACTAGGTGCCACATCTCACCAGCGAGCCTCTTTACTCTTTGCTTTGATTAGTAGTATCCCCCCCCCACCCCCTCCCCAAAACACACTTAAAATGAGTTACGGGAGACTAATAAAGTTTAAGTTATACCACACACTTCCCCCTCCAAACCTCATGAATGATTCAGGCTTTTAATGTCGACGGAATAAAACTATAAATATATGAAACTGATTTGTGAGAATTGAAGGTCGTATGCACCCTAATATATGCCTGCACACCGAGTCCCGTAGCTCTTGATATTGGTAATGGCTCGAAAGGGCCACCACTTACGGGCTATTCATGCCCGTGCCACCTTTTGGGTGGGTTAATCTTCATCAATCAATCAAGTCCCGTACATGTACAACACAGGGCGACCCACACAAACACGTTGTATACAAAACAGTGCACACAGACTAACACAGCAATAGCAAATATTATGACAAAAAATCGTTAAAAGCACACACCAATAATGACACTTGTACATTAGTTTTAGTTTAGTTCATTTATTATGCACCCCATACCCATCTTGTGAGCGGTAGTGGAAAGGGTTACAGAGGCACATCATGGGCTCAGGGACTGAACCCCACAATTCATTTAGTTAAGCAAGTTACCTTATACATAAAAAATGTATACTCAGAAGCCCTGGACAATCAGCCTTACCGGGCTCTTCCCGCCCGTGTCCCAGACACAAGACCCGGGGAAATGTGCAATATGGTTCACCTTAACGGTTCCCGGTGCTGGGGGGACAGGATACCTATTAGGCTTAACCAAGTCCCCCCCCCCCACCCCCACTTTACCCGCTGGGAACACTTGCCCAGAGATGCAAGCCACAACACTTGCCCAACTCCCGCGTTCCTAAAGTGAACAGCGCCATCAGGTGAAAGGAAACGTTGCCCAAATGCTTCTATCCAACTGCTGAATCTTTCGGTTGTGCCCCAACCGCGCCATAGGATAATAATGGCCCACACACTCTCAGTCTTACTTTAAAAACTTTCAAGGCATCACCACTGGAGTCGCGTGAACGAGTTGTACACACGGGTCCCCCACTCGTATAGATTTGATCTAACAGATGTTACAAATCCTGCCATTAACAAGGATTTGCTCTCGGCGTGTAAAAGGGGTTCGGCCCCCCCCCCCTTCACCACGTGCTCCACCACACCCAGTAGCTCATAAATAGTTATACTCTTACTTCCATTGAAATGCAAGAAATATAACGTCTCAAATTTACTACCCCCTTCCCCTCAACACACACCTCCCTCTACTAATCACTAACCAACCTACCAAACGTGTTAATAAAGCTACCGACGTCGTGGTTAATAAAGCTACCGACGTCGTGGTTAATAAAGCTACCGACGTCGTGGTTAATAAAGCTACCGACGTCGTGGTTAATAAAGCTACCGACGTCGTGGTTAATAAAGCTACCGACGTCGTGGTTAATAAAGCTACCGACGTCGTGGTTAGTAAAGCTACCGACGTCGTGGTTAATAAAGCTACCGACGTCGTGGTCAATAAAGCTACCGACGTCGTGGTTAATAAAGCTACCGACGTCGTGGTTAATAAAGCTACCGACGTCGTGGTCAATAAAGCTACCGACGTCGTAGTTAATAAAGCTACCGACGTCGTGGTTAATAAAGCTACCGACGTCGTGGTCAATAAAGCTACCGACGTCGTGGTCAATAAAGCTACCGACGTCGTGGTTAATAAAGGAAACAAACAGTTCAGCTTGGATATATTCAAAACAGAAACAATTGTGTGGTACTATAGGGTGGGTGGCGCAAGGGCAGGTGAGGCTTCAACGGCCGTTACCACAAGTACAACAGATGCACGTGACCGCTGCCCGCCACAGAACAGTTACAGCCCCGCTCCTGTGCGGGGTAAGTCCACTACGGGCTCACCATAACCCGTGCTACTTGGAAATTTGTTCCCAATAGCTGAATCTTAAAACAACGCCGCCGCCAACCCTACAATATCCCCTCGTCTCTATTACACTTCCAGAAATTTAAATGTAATGTAACACATTACTTTAGCAGCTGAAAACTCTCACCCCAGAAGTGACTCGAACCCATACTGCCAGAAGCAATGCAACTGATGTACAGGATCCCCTAACATCAGTTGCATTGCTTCTGGCAGTATGGGTTCGAGTCACTTTGGGGTGTGAGTTTTCAGTTGCATATATGCCTGGAGACCGTTCAGGCTTGTTCGCATTACTTTAGCATATATAATGTTCTGGAACCAAGTTCTGGAAACTAACACCTGCAGGAAGGCTCAAAACTTGAGTATTTTATCCTGACAATAACTTGCTTGCCATGGTTTCCCCCTTGGTCTCCTCTCCTGTGTTTAATCACATACTAAACTGCTCACGTGTCTTTTTTTTTGAGATATATACAAGAGTTGTTAAATTCTTGTACAGCCACTAGTACGCGTAGCGTTTCGGGCAAGTCCCTGGAATACGATCCCCGCCGCGAAGAATCGTTGTTACAACCAAGTACCCATTTTACTGTTGAGTTAAACAGAGGCTACAGTTAAGGATTTGCGCCCAGTAAATCCTCCCCGGCCAGGATACGAACCCATGACAAAGCGCTCGCGGAACGCCAGGCGAGTGTCTTACCACTACACCACGGAGACTGGTGTGTTTTGATAGCAATGGTAGTTTCATCGTTCCCTGATCGTGCAACACACAAACTAGAAACTAATGCAACGTTTGTCACCGCATATGCATCCCTTACTGCAAACCAAATTGCCTGGTCCAAGTAGCGGGAACTAATGGGGAGAAGGCTAAACAGGTTAATACAGAACTCCAAACTTGAGTTGTACAAACGTTCTCTACCATGGTAAGTAGTCATTTACTGCGGTACAGAGACTGTGCAAGTGTGTGTGTACATGCATGTACTACAGGCCCAGGTACATGTACTACAGGCCCAGGTACATGTACTACAGGCCCAGGTACACACACACACCCTAAATATTCAACTCGACAAACACATTTTGCACCTTGCATGTCTTCATTAACCTTTGTAAAGTTATATTGTTAATCGATTTGAGCATCTGTGTGTATGTACAAGTCATTACAAAATATAGTGTCTTTTAACATTCCCATTATAACCTACGAGTGAATAATGCAAACCATTTTCTGATTTGATTACCATTTTGGTCTAGTTCTTAAATATCGAATATTAATGAGGTACGCATCACTTTGATCAGCGCGGTTAATCACCGCGGGATCTGGACGGGTTTCCATCACCCCCTCCTCCCCTCACACACACACACACACACACACACACACACACACACACACACACACACACACACACACACACACACACACACAGTTCTTTATATCCTTCTCTGAAACTATGAGTAGTCTCACACCAGAAATAGTACACCAATACACACAATACCCTCCAAAACTAGGAGAGTATGATGGCTTATTAAGATCTATGCTAGAAAAATTCATTCCATTCTATGACCGACAGTGGGAAGAGAGCGCCTTCACCGTCACACTTACGAGCGTGTGTATGCAGTCACTTAGCAAGGGTAACAAGATTCCAGCTTCATACACTGTAACACTCGGTGGGTTTCTCTCGCGGCTCTATCACTTCAATCAGCCCATCTAAAGCTTACAAGCAATCCAGTTGGGATAGTCCAGTCGAAGACAAAGCAGCTGCAGTTTCGATGCTGCAACAAGTGTAATTGCATGTTGCCACTGTCTAATGGCAGTGGCAACTCCTCTTGAAGGTGTGTAGGACTACCCCTTCCCCCTCATGACAGCAATAGGTACGAATTTCATACCACTTGCCCTCTGTATTGCAGTGGCTCTCCACCTTGCTGTCCAAATCCGCACCGAATACAAGTGTATTTGTAACAAAGCAGAGGCTGATAGTGAACACAGGGGGTTAGCACTCGAGACATATGACGTTAATGACATTACATAATGACATTACAAGTAGCCTTGCTACAGCCGGGTGGACAGGGCTTGTCGCCCAGACCACAGGGATGTACACCTAGAAAAATTGATAGGTAGTTAAGAGTGGGATATACAGAATATATTTTAGTCCGAATTATGTTTAGGCCATTGGTATACTTGCTGAATGGCCAGTAAGCTTTTGTGGTGTCTTAATAACCCTCAAGTGGTTAATTAATAGGCCTTAAGCCCGACACGAAGCCAAAGCTCTCAGTCCGATGCATGCACAGTAGGCCAGCTGATCAAGATGCTTGTCCAAATATCTCTTGAAGGTTGGGTATTGCACATTTTGGGAATATTTTGAGGGTTAAGAGCCTCGATTGTACCTGGAGTGCGTCATGAAAGTTGTAATCCCCCCCCCCCCCCAAGCCCGGTCTTGGGCCAGGCTTAGACTTGTGTTAGACTTTAACAGACTGTTGCTTGGACCTGTGCACACAGTTTAATAATGTACTCCATGAACATTATCCTGATTTTGGAGTCATTTTGCTAATTCTGCCGTGCCTCTTGCTCTCTCAAAGATAAACTCAATATCAGGATAAACCGCTAAGCCAGTATAACTATAGTTCTTGTTCTCTTATTAAAAAAAATGACATCATTGCGTGTGATGATCTGTAACTAATCCATGTAGTTATACTAAGATTCATCTCTCACACCTGTTAGCCCAACCACTTGGGCTGGACGGTAGAGCGACGGTCTCGCTTAATGCAGGTCGGCGTTCAATCCCCGACCGTCCAAGTGGTTGGACACCATTCCTTCCTCCCGTCCCATCCCAGATCCTTATCCTGACCCCTTCCAAGTGCTATATAGCCATAATGGCTTGGCACTTTCCCTTGATAATTTATTATTTCTCACGCCTGTTACGTTTCAGAGTTTACTAGGTCGACAACATTGGTAACAGTGGTACCAGGAAGACCAAAAACTAGTGCAATAAATATATTCAACAACATTCCTGTGTAATCCGCAACCCAATTTCTGTACAAATTATTATTGACTTGGCATGATTTGTTTGGTAAGTTATCTTGAGGTTATCTTGAGATGATTTCGGGGCTTTAGTGTCCCCGCGGCCCGGTCCTCGACCAGGCCTCCACCCCCCAGGAAGCAGCCCGTTACAGCTGACTAACACCTAGGTACCTATTTTACTGCTAGGTAACAGGGGCATAGGGTGAAAGAAACTCTGCCCATTGTTTCTCGCCGGCAAATGGGATCGAACCCAGAACCACAGGATCACAAGTCCAGTGTGCTGTCCGCTGTAAACAAAACTCGCAGAATACATTGTACAAAAAGGAGTCAATTTGTAAAAAGTATTTAATTTTTATGTTAAAAAGTAGCGCAGCAACACAACAAAAGTAGACCAGGCACGCAACAAATTGTAGGCCAGCAGCGGAACACACCACACGCAACACAAAAGTAGCAGGAGAAACAACACCCACTACAGAATCACGGCCTTGTATGGCCTGCATGGCGTAAAAAAATATTACGAAAATACTGCAACAAGTTTTTTGTTTTTATTCCTCCGGGCAGCGAAGTGACCATATGATCCAGGCGGGCGTACACAAGACGTCTCCTGTGAAATCATTTTCTTTATTATGCACCCCATACCCCATCCCGTGGGCGGTGGTGGAAAGGGTTACAGTGGTACACAATAGGTTCAGGAACTGAGCCCCATAGTTCATTTAGCTAAGCAAGTGACAATCTTTTCCAAGCTAGTCAGTCTCGCCTCTACACCAACCTAAACAATCAACTTATCCTCCTAACAGACCCTCACATTTTGACCTATACTGTACCTATATTTGACCTATACTGTACCTATATTTGACCTATACTGTACCTATATTTGACCTATACTGTACCTATATTTGACCTATACTGTACCTATATTTGACCTATACTGTACCTATATTTGACCTATACTGTACCTATATTTGACCTATACTGTACCTATATTTGACCTATACTGTACCTATATTTGACCTATACTGTACCTATATTTGACCTATACTGTACCTAACAGTATGTACCTATACTGTTTGACCTAAAAACTACCACATTTTGACCTATACACAGTACCTATGTAGTGTATATAGTACAGATACTATACTGTATCAGACCTATACTGATACCTAAACATCCTCGTACTAGAAATGGACGCGGCTCGCGAAGTTGACAATTTCCAGATTTCGGTTTGGGAGTCCTGTGGTACGTTAGGATAAGGGCGCTATAATACGACAGTTTCTTGACGTTGGAGGAGGACTGGCTGAAACAATGGTCTCCATTATATACTGGCTACTACCATGGTCTCTCTCACCGGCGCATCAGAGCATCTACGCCTCACTGCAATGTCTTCAACTCTTCTTCAAGCAATGCAGCAATCTTAAGTGGCAGCATAAGCGTATGTACTCGCCGAGTTGTGCATGCAGGGATTGAGCTTCGACTCTCTGGTCCCGCCTCTCAACTGTAAATCAACTAATGTGTGCAGCGGCGATTCTTATCAGAGTTGACGTATCGCGTTGCTCAGCACTAAGTTGGTAATGCGACGAGGCTGGGCGGCCGCGTACACGTGCACAATCTCCAGCTAAACCTTCACTAGCGCCCCTCAACTCAAAGAACAAAGGTAACTGCAGAAGGCCTATTGGCCCATACGAGGCACCAGCTATTTATAACCAACCAATCCCATCTACACAACAGTAAGACAATATAACAACCGGGAAACCACTACCCAGCCACCACCAACGACTACGAACTAAGATGGAAGAAGCTGCCGCCAGTCGCTAAGAAGCTGCACACATTCAACTTTCCCCAGTACAAGTCGGCCCACCTGGAGCACCTCGCGGTATACCTTCCACTGCTGATGATACATTATGTATGCACGTTTATCAAGCGAGATCTTAATCACTGGTGTTGGGCAATCTGAATGATTTGTGGGTCAGGGATGTCGAGCATGAATACGGTCCGAGGGAGAGGGGGGGGGGGGGAAGGAGGGGGAGGGAGAGGGTTGAGGGAGGGAGAGGGGGGGGGAGGGAAGGAGGGGGGGGGAGGGAAGGAGGGAGGACTGACTGACGGACGGGACTGACTGACGGACGGGACTGACTGACGGGACTGACGGACGGGACTGACGGACGGGACTGACGGACGGGACTGACGGACGGGACTGACGGACGGACGGGACTGACGGACGGGACTGACGGACGGGACTGACGGACGGGACTGACTGACGGACGGGACTGACTGACGGGACTGACGGACGGGACTGACTGACTGCCCGGGGACAACAGAGCTCAGAGAAGGCAAGGAGACTAGATTTTGTCTCATGCTCTTAAAGACAAATTTAATTTATTAATATAAAAACAATGAACAAGTCTGCAAATATAAATGTTACTGACCAAATCCAAAGACACAAGAAAGCTACAACACGGACGAAGTTGACAATAAAGGACAGACTGTTCTACACAGTAAATCAATATCGTCCAGCAAGTGCAAAAGAGAGTCGGTGAGAACAGTAACAAACACCAGAGCGAGCCGTACTTGAGATGATTTCTTGGATGATTAGATGATTTCTTAGATGAGTACTGGATGATTCCAAGGACCAGGTGAACCACCCGAGGCCCCCCACACTGAGAACAGGTGCAGATGGTGTCCGCGCTAGTCATCACGCAGTCACATCAATCAAGCAAAGAGGGGGTGGGTGCAGGCGCTCGCAAACGAGGCAAGATGGATGCACTGGGATGCCGGGAGCTAGAGCTCGACCCACCACCACTAGCCACATTAACACCGCTAAAATACCGCCGCCGGGAAATCGTTAAAAGTCCGTCGGGTCAATACGGATTGTGAGGCAATAAAGGGCGCACTAGCCTGATCCTGACGCCGCCGCCCTCTCCATATACACACCGCTCAAGCCCACACACACACACACACACACACACACACACACACACACACACCGCTCATGCCCCCCCCCCACACACACACACACCTCATGCCCACACATCTATCATAACCCCCCCCCCCACACACACACACACAGCAAATACACACCAGGAATAAAAGATAAGGTATTCAGTAGATAAGGAAGTATCTAAGCAACAGGAAACAGCTAATAACTGTGAAGGGGAGACATCAGAGGGCCGAAATATCACCCGTGGAACTGCACTTATTTGCGAGAGATTGCCCCAGTGTTCCTATTGTGTGAATGTGCACGCGTGTGAGGGAGGGAGTGTGTATGTGGGGGTGAGAGGAGGGGGCTGTGTGTATTGGATGTGTATGCAGTGTATAGTGTAATACCACCCACTCCAGAAATTGTCTATACAGTATACCAAGGTCATAAAAGTATTTGTGTGTACGTCCGATACCATACTACTTGTGTAAAGGAGGAAATGTAAATGTTTCTCTCTCAGAATGTTTGGTAAGACGAATTCTTGTGATGTGTGTATGTATGTATTAACACGATGTACTGAACGAGGTGAGAATAGCTTGAGCTATCTCATCCCTTTGTGTGTATTTTACCTCAATAAACTTATTTCAATTTCAATTTCACCCCACTCCAGAGGCCACCAAGCCTAAACACCACCGTTTCCAAACCTATAGGCCTTCCACCACAAGGCTAAACAAATCAAAGACCTGCCAACAAATTATATGCTGTACACGGTAATCACAAAGCCATTGATGCAACTTCTAACTTAATAATCAATGACTCAAGCTTCGGTGTTATGCCTAACATCCGCGTAAACAAGGGAGGCTCGGTAGAGTAATCACAAAGCCATTGGTGCAACTTCTAACTTGATAATCAATGACTCAAGCTTCGGTGTTATGCCTAACATCGGCGTAAACAAGGGAGGCTCCTTCCTCAACTCTTATAAAGTATCAAAATTTAAATGCATTAAATGAGTCTCACACAGTGTGATCTGTGTGTGGTGACTAGGTGAACTAGGTGAATACACACCAGACCACACCAAGGCTTTTTTTTTTTAAAGGAGGACCTTTTAGGGTCCGTTTTCTCTCCGAGCTGCCACGGTTGAGAGGTGGGACCGAAGAGCCAAAGCTCAATCCCCACAAGCACAACTAGGCGAGTACCATTGGAACATTATAAAATAATCCTTTCAACAACTTGCTACAGATACGAGCGTCAACAGTATTGGCCGCCTCTTCCATTCTCTCACTTCCACCTGAGGTCTTATCGTCTACACCTGTGGCTTTCTGCCAGCATACCTTATTTTGTCGAGCATCTTGCCTGATCTATTTTAAAGATGAAAAAATATAAAGGCATAATAAACACAAAAATACATTATAACAATTGTAATAATATACACCAATGACCAGGAAATAACCAACATGAACGCGAAAACATCAAAAACTTTAAAAATAACCTACAACACATTCATCAAAGTGATCACGAGGTCTCAGTATGAAAGAACAGCATTTCCTCTCTCACAGAGCAGATCCCACCACAGGCTTGCTCAGTCACCCGCAGGTCGGGGTGGTGGGAAAGATAGGCGTGGCTGGACCAGGCGAGCCCCTCCCCCCTTCAGGTATAGACACATACAACAACCTCCATGTTTACTGTTTGACCCCCCCCCCGCAACCCAACCCCCAGCCCCTCCTCCAACTCGGCATTCTCCACCTCACCCCGTCCATAACTGAACAACCTTACCTTGGTACCTTATGGGGGATCAACGTCCCTGGTGGCCCGGTCACTAACCAGGCCTCCTGGTCCGTGTTAACCAGACCACACACTAGAAAGTGAAGGGACGACGACGTTTCGGTTCGTCCTGCACCATTCTCAAACCGACTTGAGACCGAAACGTCGTCGTCCCTTCACTTTCTAGTGCGCGGTCTGGTCAACATACTTCAGCCACGTTATTGCGACTCATCGCCTGCTCCTGGTCAATGGTCTGCTCAACTAGACGAGAATTGTACACCGCTGAGTGGTGTATACATATACACCGTATACTTGTCCTGAATTATTTTCAGGATTAAAGTATACTTGCTGGTTGGTCAATAAGGTATTGTGACGGCCTGAACCTCCCTCCCGCGATTGATAGGCCTTAAGGCCAACATCAAATCATATCCAATCACCTGGCTCATAGCAGGTTGACTCTCACCAACCCGTCCTAATGGCTCGGCCACGCATTCTGACATTTTAACGTATCATGCTTAATCAAAATCAACATTTTTTCAAATAGAAATTAACATATCATAATTTTGTGTATGGTTAAGCCTAGGATAGGTCAGGGGGTTTGGTTCTGTTGGAAATTATTGATAACTGTGATAAACTTTTAATGCATTCACTAGAACACTATATTGATGAATGTGAAACCGTAAAGGACTTTAGACCTCCTGGCCTCTTGTACCACCAACTGTGTAACTATTTTATTGACTCAGGTGTTCTGGACGACATCTTAACAATTTACCCAAAATTTGCTTGTCCATTTTAAAGAATGAAGAACAATTTTTATTTATATTACTTCTAAGCTGCATCACTTATGAACCCATCCCTGCCCTTGTGTGGCAGTGCACAGTAGAAAGTTGTTTTCACATATCCATACATTAAAACATTGATTGTAACCATGATATATATGTGCTTCAGCCTACAGTTTAGACCTATTGTCTTATGTATGACCCTCTGTCCTGCGTGACAGTGAATGCCAGCATTATCCTCACTTTAATAAGACTATCAAAATCCTCAGATTAGGCAAAATTGTAATTAATTTTGTCAATAAAGATGCTAATAATAATAATGGAAATTATTTGTATTTGTCCACCCGGGCGGGAGCCTGACAGTTGGGTGGATAGCAATACATCCTACGGGCTCACCATAGCCCGTGATACTTGCAACTTTGTTCCAGGTAGCGAATCTTTAACAACAACAACAACAACAGGGTGGACAGCGCTTCGGATTCGTAGTCCTGAGATTCCGGGTTCGATCCCCGGGTGGAGGCGGAGACAAATGGGCAAAATGTTTCTTTCACCCTGATGCCCCTGTTACCTAGTAGTAAATAGGTACCTGAGAGTTAGGCAGCTGCTACGGGCTGCTTCCCAAGGAGGGGGGGGGGGGGGGTAACAAAAAGGAGGCCTGGTTGAGGACTGGGCCGTGGGGACGCTAAGCCCCGAAATAATCAAGATCTCATCTCAAGATAACCCCGTCCTGAGACTCCGTCACGCGGCGGGCCGACACCAAAAGAGGCAGTCATCTAAACTTACGAACCGTCTATTCAAAATATAAATTATCTCAAATATATTAGAGATTACTGTGCATATTTTTACGTAAACAAGGGTTTGGTGGCTGGATTAACGTGCATTTGGCCACTGTTCACGCGGGGATGCTGGCCTTCAGAGACTTGCGATTGGAATACAGGAAAAGCTCCATCACGATCAGATGGGAATCCTTTTGTGTAGTTTTACATACATGAACGGGGAAGGCGGCTCAATTTACAAGCAACTGGACATTGTTTATAAGAACATGTCACTTCCATACTCCTTCCTTGGTGGAAATGTAGAGGGAACTTTGTGGGAATACCGAAAACAAGAAGTTTTTGTTTTTGCACTATACCAATGGCCTAGGATCTAAAGTCCGAGAAAACTATGTACCCCGTTACGCCTTCACTACTACATAAACACACCTAATCTAATCCATCCAACCGTTCCTGTGCCAGGTAAGTCCACTACGGGCTCACCATAGCCCGTGCTACTTGGGACTGGTTCCGAGTACCTGAATCTATAACACCACCACACTGATATACAGTATACATCTCTAGTGTCATATATCCATTTGTATTTTGTATTTACACATCCTCATTGTTTACTCATAATTTCAATATATCAATAAGCAAAATACGTCATGTTGTTACAACAAAACGAATCGTTGATTCAGACAAGATCAGAATCCGTGCCCCCTTGCGATTCAATTCATTTCTTTATTATGCACCCCTTATCCTTATGTAATAGGAGCCGGTCGGCCGAGCGGACAGCATGCTGGACTTGTGATCCTGTGGTCCCGGGTTCTATCCCGGGCGCCGGCGAGAAACAATGGGCAGAGTTTCTTTCACCCTATGCCCCTGTTACCTAGCAGTAAAATAGGTACCTGGGTGTTAGTCAGCTGTCACGGGCTGCTTCCTGGGGGTGGAGGCCTGGTCGAGGACCGGGCCCCGGGGACACTAAAGCCCCGTAATCATCTCAAGATAACCACAAGATAACCCCATACCCATCCCGTGGGCGGTGGTGTAAAGGATTACAGAGGTACATAATCGGTTCAGGAACTGAACCCTCCAACCCTCCCCCCCTTCCTTGCGAGTCGAGAAAAAGTACATTATTTTGATAGGACAAACTTTAAAGGTGAGAAGTGCAGATGGTGCCCCAATAAAGAGGCGCTGATTGCCATCTCTATTGTCCCAGAATAATTGAATGGTCACCAGCCGCGTCCAACAGCCTGGTTGATCAGTCCAGCAACCATGAGGCCAGGTCGACGACCGGGCCGCGGGGACGCTAAGCCCCCGAAGCACCTCAAGGTAACCTCAAGGTAAGGTATCATATACAATGTTTAAAGGCTATACTGGAAATGCTTGAGCAATAGCATTTTAAAAGGACTAAGTATTTTATATTTCCAATTCTTTCTGATTGAAAGTACAAGTTCGCTGCTTCAGAAGAATTAACTGGTGAAACACTTGCAACCAGTCTTCACATTACACGTGGGCATCACAAGGATGCAGGCGATGAGTCACAATAACGTGGCAAAAGTATGTTGGCCAGACCACACACTAGAAGGTGAAGGGACGACGACGTTTCGGTTCGTCCTGGACCGAAACGACTTGAGAATGGTCCAGGACGGACCGAAACGTCGTCGTCCCTTCACCTTCTAGTGAGTGGTCTGGTCAACATCACAAGGAATAACTCATAACGTCGCATTATAACCCATCCCGAGACGCTGACGGAAACTGCACCTGAAGATCTTCTTCTTGAGGTTATCTTGAGATGATTTCGGGGCTTTAGTGTCCCCGCGGCCCGGTCCTCGACCAGGCCTCCACCCCCAGGAAGCAGCCCGTGACAGCTGACTAACTCCCAGGTACCTATTTACTGCTAGGTAACAGGGGCATTTAGGGTGAAAGAAACTTTGCCCATTTGTTTCTGCCTCGTGCGGGAATCGAACCCGCGCCACAGAATTACGAGTCCTGCGCGCTATCCACCAGGCTACGAGGCCCCTCTTGGCCACAACCATGTGACCAGCATAATACCACACTTCAAACTAAACTGTATTGTCTGTGAGAATGTTCCTGGACCTAACTAACCCCTTGGCCAGTAGCGACGAGTTCTGGCAACTTCAACTTACTGGGTCTGTGACCACGGCCCCTTCCAGACTCCCCCCTCCCCCCTCCTACCCCATCTCCCTCCCTCCCTCCCCGCTTACCCCCAATTCCCCCTCACCTACCCATTTTCCCCATCCACGCCTGTTCCATCACCCCCCACCCCAGGTGTTTTCGGGACTTAGCGACCCCACGGCCCGGTCGTCGACCAGGCCGCCTGGTTGTTGGACTGGTCAACCAGGCTGTTGGACGCGGCTGCTCGCAGCCTGACGTACGAGTCACAGCCTGGTTGATAGGTATTCTTTGGAGGTGTTTGTCAAGTTCTCTCTTGAACACTGTGAGGGGTCGGCCAGTTATGCCCCTTATGTGTAGTGGAAGCGTGTTGAACAGTCTCGGGCCTCTGATGTTGATAGAGTTCTCTCTCAGAGTACCTGTTGCACCTCTGTTTTTCAACGGGGGTATTCTGCACATCCTGCCATGCCTTCTGGTCTCATGTGCTGTTATTTCTGTGTACAGGTCTGGGACCAGCCCCTCTACTATTTCCCATGTGTAAATTATTATGTATCTCTCCCGCCTGCGCTCAAGAGAATAGAGATTTAGGCGGTGGACGATTTCGATACTTCTACTATCGCAGCCTAGTCTTGGGAATGGCTTCCTTGGTAACTGCTTGGTCTGCCTGTCTTCCTAGTCCATAAGCCCACCATAACAGCCAGGTTGATCCAGTCACCCCGGCAGAAACTTGTAAAGTTTCATCCTTCTCTAATCACAAGGAAAATGACCAAAAGCCTACTTCATGGTCCTGTCAGGACCATACTAGGCGCGGATGGACTTAACCCAAATTATTTGTTGTGTCAAAGTGCGTCCTGGGAGGCACTTAACCCATTATGAGGGGCTTTTCACTCGGCGACAGAATCTTATCTGCGATAGAATCGATCTTATCCAGAAATGAGTCATGTTACACAAATACAAGCTACTGCATATCTCAACTTACGTCATCAACCGTTACTCAACCTTGTGGTCAACTGTTTACCTGTGGCCGGTCATCGAGGCTATAATGATACATCATAAAGTTGAGGAAGTAATCCCACAGACCAGAAAGTTACTCCATAACCCCAAGGCAGTTATCTTAAGCCCAGGGAAGTACCCTACCACCCAGGATAGTTCCACAATTCTGCATAGGATGCCTCACCTTTAAAGATATTCCTACAGTCAGAAAGCAGAAAAAAGATAAGTTTCCAATAGTGTACACCCAGCATCCACAATCACAACTTGAGATTGATTGATTGATAAAGATTAGCCACCCAAAAGGTGGCACGGGCATGAATAGCCCGTAAGTGGTGGCCCTTTTGAGCCATTACCAGTATCAAGAGCTGATACAGGAGATCTGTGGAGGTGCGACTGCACCCTGCGTGACGGGAGATGTCTCCCGTCAGTAGCTTGAGGAAGAGGGTGTGTGGTTATAGCACAGGTTATGGTACTCTTCTCAAGCCCACGTGCGCACGCACCCTCCCCCTCCCTCTTTCCCCCCACAACGCCTTTAAATACCCCCTCTCATCTCCTACCCTCCCCCACGACCTTGCTAATCATCCACTCTGTTGACTTTCCCTTCCGCTCTCGTTACCACCCAGTAACACACTAATACTCGCCCAACTTCCAACATCACAGACAGCAGTGTCTTTAAGAGACACGCCGGCCAAGATATCGTCGTGCGTCACATGTGTCGGGGAGTGTAAAGGCAAGAGTGCTGGCGACGGGCGGGAGGGAGGGTGGGAAGGGCGGACAGCAGCAGCAGCTGCTACTGGAGACGACGGTTGAAAATAACACCCAGGTTTTGTTAGGGTTGATCCACGACTCCCCTCTCTTACGTACAGCCCCCGAGGAAATGGTCGCGGTTGTTTGTGGTGGCCACGCCTTGGCCTGGCCTGCGTCTCGCTGGCTACAACACGAGGAAGGAGATACTTGATTTATATTACTACATGTAACATGTCTTAACCTAGGGGTGCAGGGTGTCAAGCACACCACCGGACCTTAACTCACCGGGATCGCCGACTTCTGGCGTAGATCAGGTTACCTTGAGGTACACACAGAGATCACACTAACGTGATGCATCAAATGAACAAATCCACAAGGACGAGGATTCGAACCTGCGTCCGGGAGCATCCCAGACGCTGTTGTCTGGGATGCTAACAAAAGACAACTGTTCATAAACATGTACTCTAAACCCTTTTCATCGTATTCCTGGTTGATGGGGTTCTGGGAGTTGTTCTACTCCCCAAGCCCGGCCCGAGGCCAGGCTTGACTTGTGAGAGTTTGGTCCACCAGGCTGTTGCTTGGAGCGGCCCGCAGGCCCACATACCCACCACAGCCCGGTTGGTCCGGCACTCCTTGGAGGAATAAATCTAGTTTCCTCTTGAAAAGGACTATTTGTCCCATCCCACATCCTGATCCCTTCCAAGTGATATATAGGCTTAATGGCTTGGCGCTTCACGCTGATAATTCTCTCCCTTCAAATACATTCCCTTCCTAGCCGATATTATGTCATCGGCTAACATCATTAACCTTTAAAGCTAATCCTTGACTTACAAGCCTTGAACTGCATTTACCAAATGAACTGCATTGGGAGCCGGTCGGCCGAGCGGACAGCACGCTGCACTTGTGATCATGTGGTCCTGGGTTCGATCCCAGGCGCCGGCGAGAAACAATGGGCAGAGTTTCTTTCACCCTATGCCCCTGTTACCTAGCAGTAAAATAGGTACCTGGGTGTTAGTCAGCTGTCACGGGCTGCTTCCTGGGGGTGGAGGCCTGGTCGAGGACCGGGCCGCGGGGACATTAAAGCCCCGAAATCATCTCAAGATAACCTCAAGATAACCATCTCTCGGTCCACACCTAACGCTAACGACACCTGCTGGATTTTGACGACTATCCTGGAAACACAAACCAAAACTGTCTAGTTTCCGCTTGTTACAACTTGTAATAAAGGTATTATATCTTGGCTTAACGTGTTTATGACGTATTAGAACGTTGTTACAACTTGCTATATTGGTTGTTATAACTGCTTAGGTGTTAAAACTTGCTCGAACGTTGTACCAACGTCGTAGTATCGGTGTGTGTTTGGCGGGATATATCTCCTGGAGGTCCGTAATGAAGACACCTCGCAGGTGGCTGTCCTGCCCTCAGACACCCGCTTCACAAACTTACCTGTGAAAGACACACAAAGATACATTTCAAAATGCGACAAGGGAAAAAAAGCTTATCAAATACAATCATAATTATACAAAAACAACGAGCAATTCATTCTTAATTTATAAAGTTTATTATTCATATATATAAATTTTCACATTTGAATGAATACAAAGGAAAAAAAGGGAGACTCCAATATCCTTAAATATACATGCAAAGAAATGAACTAAAAGCGTTATCAAAAGACAACTGTTTCTGCTATGAACACCGTATCCAGAACCATAAATTACCATAACCTGATTGACCAGTCCAGCAACAAGGAGGCCTGATCGAGGACCGGGCCGCGGGGACGTTGAGCCCGGAAATCATCGCAAGGTATCCACATTATTCTCACGGTAAATCGCGACAATAATGTGAACATGACAGTACGTGTTGCGCGAGACGAGAGAAAAATTGAAGAAAAACAAAATAGTACCTTGGCCACTATCTACAGAAGCTGTATGAACATCATTGCAACACTGCAGGTGTTATCTTGAGATGATTTCGGGGCTTTAGTGTCCCCGCGGCCCGGTCCTCGACCAGGCCTCCACCCCCAGGAAGCAGCCCGTGACAGCTGACTAACACCCAGGTACCTATTTTACTGCTAGGTAACAGGGGCATAGGGTGAAAGAAACTCTGCCCAATGTTTCTTGCCGGCGCCTGGGATCGAACCCAGGACCACAGGATCACAAGTCCAGCGTGCTGTCCACTCGGCCGACCGGCTCCCTACATCATACGCAGATGTTTTTTATGTTGGCTTAAAACATCGAGATTAGATATTGGTGAAGGAAGAAGGTTACGACATTGAAGGTACAGGAAACCTTTCATTAAGGATAAAATTATTATTATAAATTATTAAGGATAAGGTAAACACTAATAGAAGCTGCTAGGTCAGAGACTGGTGCGGGCGCGCCCGGGGCCGCGAGTGGTCATTTGAGATTTGATTGTGTTTATTGTGCACCCCATACTCATCCTGTGAGCGGCAGCATTACAGAGGGCACAAAAGGTCTTTATCAGACCTCGTCTTAGATTATTACATAAACAATTTCATCTATCCTTCACACCTTATAGTTACAATATCAGCTAGTTACAGAGAAAGTGCTATTACAAGAGCTACATATTTACAGTAAGTCATCATACGGTTTGTTGAGAGGCTAAAACTGTCCTGTCTTCCGGTCAGGCTTAACAGGAGCAGGTTTCCAAGAGCAAGGGGGGAAATATATATACAGAATGTCTTCCTTCCACTGTCGAAACAGGCGAGAAAATGTTGGCGAGGCAAAGTATTTTAATGCTAAGAATATGGGCTGACTTTTAAAGACGTTTCTACCTGAGAACCAGTGGAGAAAGACTAAAGGCAGTCAGTCCCGAAGGTAAACATTGAGGTCCCCAAACAATCAGGTCAGCAGCAGACGACAAAACCAAAATTTTTAGGCAGCAGAACAAATTAATGAACAGACAAATACAATCATTTTAACAACGAAAAGCAGCCTTTTGTTCTTAGTAGCTGAATCTAAAATAACTACATGGTGGGGTGGGGATTGGGGGGGGGGGGAGAGCAGGTGAGAGGTGGTGGTGGTGGTGGTTGTGACAGGGCCGCTCCAAGCAACAGCCTGTTGGACCAAGCTCTCAAGTCAGGGGTTGGGTAGAACCCCCAGAACCCCGTCAAGCAGAGGTCGTGGCGGGTGGTGGGAGAGGGTGGGGGTTGTGGGGGGGGGGGTTGTGTGGGGGTTGAGGGTTGTGGGGGGTTGAGGGTGCGGCTACAGTGTTCTCCTGGCCGGTAATGGGCACACGCTGGGATGCTGATGTAGACCAAGGGCCACACATCCAGATGTGAACAGAAACAGTAGATGCCACTAGTCTACAGTGCTCGGTAACCAAAGGAACATCAGCTTTGTGATTATTCAGAGCCATAATCAGGGTTGTGGGCTTGAAGTGTGCTCTTTGTTTAGGCTTGACTGTTCTCTGAAGGTGCCATAGGCACAGAGAACACTGAACACCAGGGGTCCACGGCTCTTCAATACCCCTCCCAGCAAGCAGTAGAAATATTGCCGGAACAATGGTGGATGTCTTCAAGATGTACTTAGACAAGTTCTTGCGAAAGTGCTGGAGCAACCGGGTTGTAGTGGATATGTGGGCCTGCGGACAGCTCCAAGCAACAGTCTGTTGGACCAAGTTATCACACAAGATGAAACTGGCCCCAGGCCGAGCTCGGGAAGTATTAGTCCCGAAACCCTCTCCAGGAATGAATGCTCCAGGTAATACGGAATGACCTTTTCTAGATATCACGTGGTAACGCGCACACAAAAATATAATTCACCATCAACTAGTTATGGGCCGTTCTTTACCTACTGAACCGTAACCAGCTGAAGAGGAATTATGTCAACAAACCATGCAGGTAAACCTGTAAAGTCTGAATCAACCGAGGAACAGTCTACAGACATTCCCATCTGGAGACAATATTCAAAAGATGACATTCTACCACGAAGGCTCACTTCATTCCAGGTATAAAATACCTTAACATTAACTGTACAGTATACGAATGGTGGTAAACAGACTAGTTCGTCGCCGCCAGCAGCAATAGCTACCACAACCAACCACCCACCACCACCACCAGCCTCTCCTTAATTAAAAAACTCTTCCTCCTCCTCCCATTCTTCACTTGTTATTTTTTGCCTCCTTCATCCTATAATTAATTTCACACACGCCACTCCTTTTCCTTATCCAACACTCCTCTCCCTCCACAACTACTCCCACCCCCCCCCCTTCCTTCCTCCTCCTCCTCCGCTTGTCGTCGTCCTCCAATGCGACGACCTCCCCGTCTTCACTTGCCATCCTTATCACGCAGGAAAATGATGGCCTGTCGGCAGGAAGGGACAGGAGGACCCGACATGACGTATGCTTCGGTGACTGGCCGGACTAAAGAGGAATGTCAGCACTCCAACTCTAAAAGGGCCCGCCCAGCGAGCTATTTGGCAGATCAATGATATTGGCTGATGAATGGATAAACATGTGTTGCGATTGGCTACCGAATGGCAAACACACATTGTGATAGGCTGTATGGATGGGCTACAGGATCGTGCACTTGTTCAGAACATCAGAGTAGTAAGGACAGCATATTTGTTCGTATTTTCTTATCAAGTGATGAGTGAATAGTTAATTGGTTAGAAATGTCTGGTTTGTGTTACCACTTGTTAGTGGACGGGCGGACTGTCAACGGGCACCAACTGTCATCACAGGACAGTTAACATGAGAGTAGATCACTGTAGGACCCGAGATCTTGTGCTCATCAGCACAGGCAAGGCGCTACCACAACTCTGGCGGCAACCTATTCATGCCGGTTGTCCTACGGAGGAGGCGCACTTATCTAAAGTATTTGGTCGTCATTAGGTCTTGCCTTCCGGCTCGCCTTAAGTTGGTGGCGGGTCCGGTATAATCGACTTGAGAATGGTCCAGGACGGACCGAAACGTCGTCGTCCCTTCACCTTCTAGTGTGTGGTCTGGTCAACTCCGGTATAATTTGCCATGCAGCTAGTGGTATCAGTTTTCCTTGTGCTGCTTCCGAGGATTAATGTCCCTGATGCCCGGTCATTCACCAGGTCTCCTGGTTGGCTGTCTGGTCAACTAGGCTACAAGACGCAGCAGATTTCTGTCGGACATATGAATAACACACAGCCCGGTTAATCAGATGTCATTTGACAACTCGTCATTAACAAAGGCTCGTTAATCCAGCTGCCAAACACACTGTTTATGAATGAAAAACACTTTCCACACGACTCAACTGATGACTTGTATATTGTTCTTGAAGTGCTTCGTTCACGTCCTCTGTTCGAATGGCACTTCTCTAAATGCTTCACCCACGTACTGCAAATACCAATAATTGCCAAAAGAACCTAACCACCTAAGTTGGACCTAACTATTCAACACATTCTAATATGTAATAATATTTCGATAAAATTCGAATTTGGAAACGCACAGTACGTGAAAATTGCTGAATTCGCCTTTTGAGTCGACTGCTGGTTGGACGAGCCTAGCCTGAGGACAGGTTGCAGTTGGAAGTGTTCATCAAGTTTTTGGACCACCATGAGAGGTCAGCTAGTTGTATACCCCTTGTGTTCAGAGGGAAAATTCTTGGGTCTTTGATGTAGATAGAAATGTCTTTCAGCGTATCTACGACACCTCGGCTTTTCAGTGAAAGAGCCGGGAGCCGGTCGGCCGAGCGGACAGCACGCTGGACTTGTGATCATGTGGTCCTGGGTTCGATCCCAGGCGCCGGCGAGAAACAATGGGCAGAGTTTCTTTCACCCTATGCCCCTGTTACCTAGCAGTAAAATAGGTACCTGAGTGTTAGTCAACTGTCACGGACTGCTTCCTGGGTGTAGGGGGGGGGGGGTTTAGAGAAAAAAAAGAAAAACTATAGTAGTCAATAGTAGTCAATAACAGTTGATTGACAGTTGAGAGGCGGGCCGAGAGAGCAGAGCTCAACCCCCACAAGCACAACTAGGTGAGTACTGGCCCCACCAGTGAACGCGCCACACTGGCTAAAATAATTCTTGACAAGATGTCAATGTTTCACAAGAGCGCCAGGAGCCCAACACACTGGATCACCGTGGATGGCAGCTGCAGTATGAGAGCTCAGGCTCAAAATTGAGTGATTCAGTGAAAATTCAGTGGTGCCGTGCTAGCACAACAAACAAGGGGGGGAGGGGGGGGAGGAGGGGACATTAGGGCGGGGGGAGCACGAAACATACTCCCCCTCCCCCCACAAACACACGTACTCCACTGAATACTTTATATGTTATATACTATTTTAAGCCATGATGGATTACATACTCACCACAAGTTATTTCTTCAATATTAGACCCTCGAGAAATGGAGCTAGTAACGCCTCGGTGACATGCTAAGGTAATGTGCACGGATGGACACGAGTTCCCGTATTAAAACCTTCAGACTTTATCTTCTCGTGTGAATAAATAATCCATATTTGCTTCTGAGCCAGAGAAAAACAAAATGTGTTTACGAAAGATGAGCAAGCAGAGAGACCATCACTTGTCCTCGGCTAGACGAGCGACCTGCAGTGCTCAACAACCAGAATAAAACTGACTTACAAATTATTATGTGTTATTAAATCTTAGCAATGTTATGTCGCACTATGTTACGTTCAAAAACGTCTACGGTATCCTAGGCTAATATTGCATAAATAGTGTGTGGCTCCGACCGCGCGATAAAACTGATAAGTTTGCCAAAGCACGCGCTCTCAAGCAGTCTTTATTGTGATTTTAGGCTGTCTTCAAGCATCATGAACAATAATGCGCAGAGAACTTGAGATAGTGTCGTTGTGCCTCAAGTCTGATGCTAACACCAGTCAATATTTATCATCATATCAAAATACACACACATGTATGGTTCACCCATGATGAGCGGACTTTAATGTCTGCTGTTAAACGTGGACTACATCTACTGATCACCACCACAGTACAATGTCACTGCTGTTAGACGTGGACTACGTCTACTAGCCACCACCACAGTACAATGTCACTGCTGTTAGACGTGGACTACATCTACTGATCACCACCACAGTACAATGTCACTGCTGTTAGACGTGGACTACATCTACTGATCACCACCACAGTACAATGTCACTGCTGTTAGACGTGGACTACATCTACTGACCACCACCACAGTACAATGTCACTGCTGTTAGACGGACTACATCTACTGATCACCACCACAGTACAATGTCACTGCTGTTAGACGTGGACTACATCTACTGATCACCACCACAGTACAATGTCACTGTTAGACGTGGACTACATCTACTGATCACCACCACAGTACAATGTCACTGTTAGACGTGGACTACATCTACTGATCACCACCACAGTACAATGTCACTGTTAGACGTGGACTACATCTACTGATCACCACCACAGTACAATGTCACTGTTAGACGTGGACTATACGTTAGCACAACCAACACAGTATACATGAATAAATAAAATTCAAATCCTGATATCTTCCATTATAAAAAATATATATTAATTCTACACTTTCCAAATATTTGATGAGAAAGTGTATATCTAAAAGTGTGCTTGTCTGCCATGCGAGGCTTTGAATGGAATTTAAACATACTGTATGCAGGCGACGAGTCACAATAACGACTTGAGAATGGTCCAGGACGGACCGAAACGTCGTCGTCCCTTCACCTTCTAGTGTGTGGTCTGGTCAACATTAAACATACTGTTCTTTGAGTTGCTTACTATTTGTCTCGAGGCAAATCGGAGGCTATATGGGACTCCAGCTCCCGGACCTTGTATTAGCGATGACTCTTCTGGTGCAGTGGGTATATTTGAAATCTTTTCTAGGAAAGTGATTCTTTCACTTCCTCAATGTGGTTCCGCTCTTGAAATGCTTTTGCCACGGTCTCTAAATAGGCAAGGCTTCCCTACTTGTCCCCGAATAAGGGACTAGGCTACACGAGATTCCATTTCCTGGGCCCTGCCTCTAGTGATAAGATCCTCATCCTCCTCTCAAAACAAACCCTATTTCAGTCGTCCCCGCCCCAGGGTTCAGCCGCCAGGAACTGTACTCTGACGACTGCTGTAACCAACTTAGTTAAGAGACTGTCAATATAAAGGTGAAGTTATAAATAAATCCCGTTTAGTGAAGATAAACACTCCCGATCTTCACCGTAACAATGCCGGGTACGCCAGCAAGTATTATCTAAAATCTTAGTCAAGTAACCATGGAATTTTCTCGCGAAATACTGAAGGTCAGTGCCACTTAACTCGCTCAACAAATATGACATTGGAACACTATCTGCTGCTTCAACTATGTCACCGCACAATGCTTGTAGAATACATAAACACCAGTAAATATAATTTGTTCATTCCAGATGGAAGCACAGATGGCAGCCACGAACATGTAGACACAGACAAGGACAAAACGCATAAATTAAAACATTAAAACTGACGACCTAACATTTAGGGAGCATAACCAAGCAAATATTGCGTCAGCCAGAAAGTCTCGGTTGATGTACACGAGATGCGAAAAACACCTTGCGGTGTATACATCTGTGTGGCAATAATCCTCATCCTACCCCTACTTCCCCATGACCGGGAACTTCCTCTTCCTCTTCCATTCCCCCCCTCATACCACTGCCTATTCACAAGCGTCATAACTCGTCCATACACGGGCGAAACTCCTACAAACAGTAGACTGTGCCAGCTCCAACACTTACCGCACCAAAGCTAAATATATACCCGTCCTTGTTGGTCCACTCAACAGCGTAAGTGGAAACTCCTAATCAGCTGACAGGTGCGACAGTCTATCCTCTGATCCAGTAAGTTGGAAGGGGGTCAGAGGGAGGGTAGGGGATGTGTGTGTGTGGGGGAGGGGGGTAGCAGGGGGATATACCAGGATGAAAATGGAAAAACATGGGCAGGATGAGGTCAGCCAGGGTACATGGGGGTGGAGGATGAGGCGAGGGACAACTGTAGGATGAAGGTAACGAGACTGACGAGATAGAGAGATATGGCATGTATCACGCCACTGCTGGATGAGCTCTGATTTATATTTATCCCTCTACAGTGCATATAACGGGGTAAAAAGAAGAAATTTAATGATAAAAATGGGGAACATGAATAAATTTAGAACAAATGCAACATGACGTCCAGATACAACAATCCAGGTGAAACTGCCGATCGACGCCACCCCCATCCACAGGCTCGATCCTAGCAGTGGCCTTCGCCTTAACCTTGTGATGCTTAAACATTGCAAGGTTAAGGCTCTTGGCAAGTGGTGGTGGCGACGGAATGAGATGGAAAGAACGGTTAGAGGAGAGAGAGAGAGAGAGATGAAGGGGACGAAAAGTGGAAGAAATGTAAACATGTTTTTAATGGAGAGGCGACCTTGAAGGACCAACTCGAGGCTGTGAGTGGTCCTTGTGCGCCTACCTATTTATTATCTACATCGTGTTATTCCCTCCCTCACCTTCAACTCTTAAGAGGTTGAATAATAATATAAATGTTTACACACGACAAACTAGACCACATAAATCAAGAGAGTGGGTAGATTAGTCACAACCAGGCCATGTTATATTGCATTTTGATTGCCAAACCATGTAGCATACAGCAGACCATACGAGCTGGTTGAACATGAAGGGTCCGTCTAATTACCACAAGCTACCACAAACTACACAAACTTCAGAAAGCTTCCTGGCAATACGTTAGTAATGAATAAATATGATATATTAAGTTAGGCTGACCTGACCTGACCTAACCTAACCTAACCTATCCTAACCTAACCTAACTTAACCAAACCTAACCTAACCTAACCGAAGCTTGGATCGTCGACTTGATTTGGCGTCACCAGCTTTTTATTTTCGTCTAATTTCTTTATAAAAAGATACTTTTTCAGATTAAAATTATGTTTTTTCGTGTTGTACATTCAGCACCAACATTATAATGAGTAAATATATCATATTTATTCATTACTAACGTATTGCCAGGAAGCTTTCTGAAGTTTGTGTAGTTTGTGGTAGCTTGTGGTAATTAGACGGACCGAACATGATCAACAAGGGGTCAATACGGAAAAATGTCATATTTCTTTATTATGCACCCCATACCTATCCCGTGGGCGGTGGTGTAAAGGATTACAGAGGCACATAATCGGTTCAGGAACTGAACCCTCTAGTTCATTTAGCTAAGCAAATAACAATCTGCTTATCTAAACGAACTAGAGGTTCAGTTCCTGAACCGATTATAGAGAAGTGTTTTTCAGTACAGCGATATCACTGGCTGGAAGCCGGCGGCTGAGCAGACAGAACACTGGGCGCGTGATCCTGTGGTCCCGGGTTCGATCCCGGGCGCCAGCGAGAAACAATGGGCAGTTTCTTTCACTCTGATGCCCCTGTTACCTAGCAGTAAATAGGTACCTGGGTGTTAGTCGGCTGTCACGGGCTGCTTCCTGGGGGTGAAGGCCTGGTCGAGGACCGGGCCGCGGGGACACTAAAGCCCTGAAATCATCTCAAGATAACCTCAAGATAAGATAACCTTGAACCCGACCTGAAGTCGATAAGACGCTCTTGATGGGCGAGTTGTATTCTTTAAGTAGTCAGGATACAACACACCAACTGCTGTGACTAAGGCAAAGACTGGAGCATGCATAAATAGTGAAATTACCCTTCAGTATTAGCTACAAGCTTTAATTCCTCGACATCACATTCAAATGTCTTAAATTCGTAACAACGGTTAACTATAAACCAATATAGGGTGTAGATAAATTCCTTTGGTTAATAAAAACTAGTGAATGTCTCCATCAGAGGTTGCATCAACCACGTGATCTTCCAGAGAGGAGTGCCACCAGAAAATGCCGACATCCAGTACACGAATTGTACTCGAATGGGGTTCTGAGTCATGCTAGAGCTTGATCCAACACGCACTTTTAAGAATGGATAAACAAAATCCATCGTTGACGATGTAATCAAGAAACTCCTGCGCTCCACCAGACTATCATTAATCACTCAGTTTGAACGTTTTTGACCGAAGGTTGTTGGGCAAGGTTAGGTAGGGAGGAAGGCGAAAAAAGGTAAGGTTAGTGACCGAGTGAGAAGGTAAATTTTTAGTCGTCCGTTCCCTATGGAACTGTTGTGACCGTGATACTGTAGAGTTGTAGCATCAATACCCAGAAACAATTTTAAGAATGACACAAACAAGATAACGTAAGCTTTTAAGGGTTGATAGATGTTAATCTTCTTGTTTGAGGAGCTGTTCACTTGAGACAGTTAAGCAAGTCCCAGCTGTGTCTGGGTACAAGTGACAGGATTAACAACCCAGCGGGTTTTCTTCCTATTGGGGAGTGTTGTACATGCTGCTATGGCGGTGTGTCCACTCACAAGATGAGTGGCGCTGCCCAATAAACTCGCCCCTCGGGGCAAAATTTAAATTTAAGTCAAGCTTGTAAGTCAAGCTTTTCATCTCATACAAGTCGAGCATATATTGCACGAGATTTGAGGCCCCGTAAAGTGAAACTTACAAGAAAAAACTTGTTTTCTTTCTTTTTTCTGACGTTCGTCTTTTACTACAAAAATCAGGGACCTTAATCTTTTTTCAAAAACACTGGAAACTATGAAAACTCACCTGGGCCTCAATTAAGCCTATCAAAGTAGTATACAAAATCATGTCGTAAACGAGTTTACAACCTGCATGACTCTTTAGTCTAGGCATCTCACCATGCATTTGAAAAGAAGCCATTAACACAAATACATCAAGAGGAAAACGTTAAATACAATACTCAAATCGTCAAACATTGTAGTCAAATTATTCAAGTTTGTATTCAAACGAATGTGTGTACAAAGAACATAAGAATGATGTACAATCATCGGAAGAGGAGTTACACAAACTAATGAAGCCACTATTACGCAGTGTTTCCGTCAAAACTTAAAATAATTAGGGGAAAAATTAAAAAATTTTAAATTTTGCCCCGAGGGGCGAGTTTATTGGGCAGCGCCACTCATCTTGTGAGTGAACATACCGCCATAGCAGCATGTACAACACTCCCCAATAGGAAGAAAACCCGCTGGGTTGTTCTTCCAAAATTATTTAATGGTGTGAAGAGGTTAAACTCTCAATGCTAAAAGGAAATAAAAATTGAAAAAGTTAACGAAAAATAACATGAATACAATAACGTGATAATTAATGATGACAGGCATAGACTATAACATTATACAGTCAATAGTTCTAGCACGGATGAATATGAAGCCTTGGTCATGCAAGGGGATGAGTGAGCATACTGAGCAGGTACACTCATCAAGCAACAGGCGCACACAACAGCACAGTCGGCTCATTTGATTGTTGTGGCTAGTTTATTGTGCACCCCATACTCCTCCTGTGAGCGGTAGCGCAAAAATGATTATAGAGGGTACAAATGGTCTTTATCAGACCTCAACGAAGATTATTACCATTAACAATTTCATATATCCTTCACACCTTATAATTACAGTGTCAGCTAGTTACAGATTATGTTCTATTACAAGAGCTATATATTTACAGTAAATCATTATACATTAACGGTAGGTCTTATCGCTAATACATAATTGTTTGACCAATGGAGATATTACAGTCACAGGAGAGCTGCTGTTTATTATTATTAGTCTTCACAATACAATACTTGATTCTTAATCTCATGTCTTATCTACTGGAAGCGAAATATGGATACAGTGCAAGTATTTTAAGTATTTTATCCTTAGTAATAAGGTGGTTTGCCACTCCATTCAACGTGAGTTTAGATTTCTCTCTAAATCGGCTCACAACCGAATGATCCTGGGTTCGAGTCTCAGACAGTGCGAATGATTTGGGCAAGTTTTCCTTGGCTGGCCTCGTTACGTTCCGTCTTTCATCAACTTGCTTACTACTAAACGAAAACAATTCATCTTCTCTTCAGAAAAGTACTTCATTATAAACGTGAAAATTTATTCATCGCTGGAAAATTAACAGGTGTCTGCGATTCCAAATGGAATGGTGCTTTCCACTTTTCTAGTTGGTGACGAAAAGAACACCTGCTTGATGGGGTTCTGGGAGCTCTCCCCCCCCCCCCCAATCCCGGTCCAAGGCCAGGCTTGACTTTACTTGCGAGAGCTTGATCCAACAGGCTGTTGCTTGGAGGGGCCTGCAGCACGTTCGCTCGTCCTAACAGGTTGTCAACTACTCTTAACATCAACATTGTTCTACACCTTTACTTGGTCCGTCTATCACTCCAGACCGGAAAATACCCGGTCTCTTTCTGGTCCATTCCAGCACAGTACACATTTAACCAGATTCATTGATGTATTGTTCCAGTACAGACCCGTCCCGTGTTGTACCACCACTTCCTTGTGTGACGAAGTGGTACAGCACGACTTTATCTCCCACCAATTCCGGGCCAGTCCCAAGCTGGAAGCACATATTCCACAAATTGAACAGAAGCTATAATTATGATTGCTAAATAATGCTAAATAAGCAGTAACTTAACATTCAGGTTAAGGTGTACAACATCAACTGAAGATGAAAAATTGGGTGTCTGGTCCAACAGGAGCACACGCCGCGCTCAACTGTCCTCCCAGTATTATCGCAGCACGCAATTCCTGCCTCTACAAAGAGGTAGTGTTTCCGGGGGAAGGGAGGAAGGCGGGAGGGGACAGTGGTCACCATGTAGGAAGTCCTTTACAAGGTGGCCTTCGTGAGCCGCCCACTTAGCCACCGGCGTGTCCACTACTACTACCACCACTACCAGTCCGCCGAGCCCTGCTCCACGAACCTAGTGTGTTCTCAAAGCATCCACCTCAACAGAGACGTCCTTTGTGTCTCGAGTCGTGTTCTCAAGCCCTACTCTTAGTGGCATCTAACATCATTCTAGCCTCGTTCTACCCTCAACGAGCGTAGGAGCAGCCTAGGCCTCACCCAAGTAGCACCCTCGTGGCCTCCCATCAACCAACTCCTGACTGCCAACTTCCAAATCGACAGGAAAAGCAACTTGTGTCTGACGCCGTCAACTAATTTATAAACAATACATACATTTAATGTGTTTATATCACTGTTGTCATCAGCCACTGCTTATCCCCCTCCTAATTAACCCCCCAAATCCCACGTCCTAATGCCAGCCGATCCTCCTAAAATGTAAGCACTTATAGTGACTGCTAGAAAGTATCAATGTCTAGTGATGGACCTGTAGAAAGTTGACTTGTTTTATTAAATATCGGGAACCAGGAAACATTTTTTTAATCTATACATAAAATAACCTATCCAAGCAATCTTAGGCCTAATACATGCTATCTGGAACCTAATATAATACATATATGTGCTATACTAGGCCTAAGAATAGTTACGTTTGGTTATTAACTTAATTTTCTCCGAACTATAAAATTCAAAGTAAAAATTGGCTTACCAGCGAACTATCACTACATACTGATTGGTACTTTTAACCAAATAGTTGGGGCAAATACCTTCATTTCAGGAGGATGGGTTGCCTAATGCACATGTCAAACAAACCAGTGCAGCAAGAAATCTAAATACGTAGGCATTAAGGACCTTGTATACAACATATGTCAGACCAATTTTGGAGTATGCAGCGTGAGCGTATAATCTTTAGTGTGTGGCAGTGGTTTGGTCAGGGTGTCAGTAGTGTGGCGGTGCTTGACTGTGGGGAAATGCACATCGAACCAGTGAAGAGCAGGGTTCTCTTCTCTTATACAGTGTTCTCTGAGTGTACTGTATAAACATCAGAGGTCCACGGTTATTCAACATACTCCCAGCAAGTATAAGAAACATTGCCGGAACAACCGGCAATGTTTGAACAACGTGGACATCAAGAGAAAACTAGATACCTGTTTGATGGGGTTCTGGGAGTTCTACTCTCCAAGCCCGGCCCGAAGCCAGGATTGAAGATAGTTTTCTTCAAGAAATGCCGGACCAACCACGCTGTTGGACCAAGCTCTCACAAGTCACCTCTGGCCTCGGGCCGGGCTTGGGGAGTACAACTCCCTGAACCCCATCAAACAGGTATCAGGCAGGGTGTTAGTTAAAATTTATGCCCACTAAAGGCATCAATATTAATACATAAGCACTGATAATTATTACCCGCAAACAAGTTTCGAGTTGTGGGCTTCGTTCCTATAATTTAAACTCAACCCGCTCAGCTAGGACACTATAAAAATGTCCTTAAGTACAGGAAAATATTTAACTACCGGGAAAATATAATTTTAGAGTTTGCGCAAATTACACCACTACTTTAGAGTCTAATGAAACATTAGATTCTAATTCTAAAGGAAAACATTCTAATGTACTATCTACAGGTGAACACAAATTCTGGACACGCCTAATTGGGGTATTAAATACTCAAACTAGATTAGCGTACATCACCTATTTTATTTGTTTAGCGTGATTTTAATCAACCATTTCATCAGTGGTAGGATATGTTCTACAACTGTACTAGATATCAAATAGGATGTAGTTACAGCATTCTTCTTGGCCGGCAGTTTCAGTGGGTAATGTTGAGTGGATCACCCAGGCTGTTCCCTTCTCAATGTTGAGTGGATCACCCAGGCTGTTCCCTTCTCAATGTTGAGTGGATCACCCAGGCTGTTCCCTTCTCAATGTTGAGTGGATCACCCAGGCTGTTCCCTTCTCAATGTTGAGTGGATCACCCAGGCTGTTCCCTTCTCAATGTTGAGTGGATCACCCAGGCTGTTCCCTTCTCAATGTTGAGTGGATCACCCAGGCTGTTCCCTTCTCAATGTTGAGTGGATCACCCAGGCTGTTCCCTTCTCAATGTTGAGTGGATCACCCAGGCTGTTCCCTTCTCAATGTTGAGTGGATCACCCAGGCTGTTCCCTTCTCAATGTTGAGTGGATCACCCAGGCTGTTCCCTTCTCAATGTTGAGTGGATCACCCAGGCTGTTCCCTTCTCAATGTTGAGTGGATCACCCAGGCTGTTCCCTTCTCAATGTTCAGTGGATAACCCAGGCTGTTCCCTTCTCAATGTTCAGTGGATCACCCAGGCTGTTCCCTTCTCAATGTTGAGTGGATCACCCAGGCTGTTCCCTTCTCAAGGGTTAGGAAGCTCTATTGTTCAGGCACCTGGAGAGAATACTGCCCAATGTGTCGCTAGCTGATGCCCTTCTTGGCAGCCTCATCTTGGAGCCGGTCGGCCGAGCGGACAGCACGCTGGACTTGTGATCCTGTGGTCCTGGGTTCGATCCCAGGCGCCGGCGAGAAACAATGGGCAGAGTTTCTTTCACCCTATGCTCCTGTTACCTAGCAGTAAAATAGGTACCTGGGTGTTAGTCAGCTGTCACGGGCTGCTTCCTGGGGGTGGAGGCCTGGTCGAGGACCGGGCCGCGGGGACACTAAAAAGCCCCGAAATCATCTTAAGATAACTTAAGATATCTGCCCATCATTACCAGCGATGCCAGATGCTCGCCCATCCTCAAGTTTATATCTAAAATGCTGGAAATCTCTGACTAGAGCTGCACGAGGGTCGCTGAATACGGGTCGATGTACTTACTGCTGTGTAAGAATGCTATAGGATTTAAGGATTTAAGTTACGCCTGTAGGATGGAACATCCATCAGACTTGTCTCCAGACGGCGGCTACTACTGCTGCTGCGTTTCCGAGTGTAATGGCTCTTCCTTCAGTGTGTTGCGCATTTGTTTTATTTTTTTTTAAATTTTGCCCCGAGAGGCGAGTTTATTGGGCAGCGCCACTCATCTTGTGAGTGGACACACCGCCACAGCAGCATGTACAACACTCCCCAATAGGAAGAAAACCCGCTGGGTTGTTCATCCTGTCACTTGTACCCAGACAGCTGGGACTTGCTTAACTGTCTCAAGCATTTGAGACAGCATTTGTATAAATGCTGTCTCATTTAGCATTTGTATAAATGCTAAATGTATGTGCATTTGTATAACAGGAGGTCAGAATACGTCGTTCACTGGTTACCTAAAGCAGACGCGGTAGTAGCCGGACTGGGCTCACCAACCCAACAGCCCTCTCCGTTCACGTGTTCCTTTGACCCTTTCTGACCCCTTATGATGCCTCCCCTCCAAACCCTTGTCCCGTCTCTCCCGGCCACTTCTTGACCTCTGTCCCGCCCTCTCCTGGTCCCCACTCTGTTCCACCCCTCTCCTTACCTCCCGTCCCGCCCTCTCCCGGCCTCTTGTCGCACCCTCTCCTGGCCCTCAACCGGTTCTTGCTAGCCTCTCGCCCGTCCTGGTTTCTGGTCCCTGGCTCCCCTCCCACTCCTGGCCCGTCGACCTGCCCGCTCCTCTCACTCTCTCCTTACTTCTTAAGTGTTTAATTGAACTGGTGAACATGAAGCAATTATGAGGGAAATAGAGACTAACCACGGGCTTCACACGACTCTTATTACCTAAATCTATCTTGGATAATGTATAATACACCTGGGTAATGTATACAAATATCACTTTACTGTTATGTCACCATCACAATTATAACTTTCCTACTATGAATTCCATACTTTAAAGGAAAAGCGGGCTAGGCCTATCTGACCTTGGAGGTAGGACTAAGGTGGATCTCTCGCTCATGGAAGTACAAACGTCAACGACCAGAGGGTCGATTGATGAAGAAACTAACTGCCCGAAACGCTTTGCGTAATAGTGGCTTTAGGCATTGTATGTACTAGCTCTTATCTATAAAGCCAACAAACTTTGTAAAATCTCTTTATGTATGTACCTTTGCCTAAATAAAAATTATTATTATTATTATTATTATTATTATTATTATAAGATTAAGCCACCCAAAAGGTGGCACGGGCATGAATAGCCCGTAAGTGGTGACCCTTTTGAGCCATTACCAGTATGAAGAGATAGATACTGGAGATCTCTGGAGGTGCGACTGCACCCTGCGTGACCACAGGGTCGAAAGGAAGCTGTCCTTATAGCCTAAGTGAAATGAACTAAAGAAAATGGAGGATGTCTCCCACAGTTTTAAAAAACAGTTTATCATCAGAACGTTGAAACAAGTTTTAATATACGAACAGAGCCGTGAATATGTAAACACGAGTACAGACATGTCTGTGCGCATGGTATAACCTATCTTCCCCCCCATTACCACGCAGATATACCGGATAATACGCACCTGGGGCCAGGGAAAATATGATTATGTACATACAGCACATACAATTATCGGCAGCCCGCTGCACCCGCACGATGAATCCACCACAGTCATTCCAAGTAATTATTTGTAGTCAGGTTCTACTAATGGTAAGATGCTAGAATGGAAGAAATGGGCAAGCGTGGGCAAGCGTGGGCAAGAGTAGGATGAGGGTGGCGGGTGTGGGTGGGAAGAAGTGGGTCAAGTGGGGTCGGGGTGTAGGTGGGTAAGTTTGTGGGGAGGTGAAACATGGGTATGAGTGTATAAACTGAGAGCTGTGGACCGGGTGGAATGTGGCAGGTCTCGAATTGGTGAGTGGGTAGTATCAGGTTATGGAGTTGACCAGACCACACTAGAAGGTGAAGGGACGACGACGTTTCGGTCTGTCCTGGACCATTCTCAAGTCGATTGTGAGAATGGTCCAGGACGGACCGAAACGTCGTCGTCCCTTCACCTTCTAGTGTGTGGTCTGGTCAACTTACTTTAGCCACGTTATTGTGACTCGTCGCCTGCAGGTTATGGAGTGTGTGGATGGCAGGATTCTGGGAATACTGTATATCTGGCACCATATAAACTATTAATTTACCCTATAAGAAACCTTTAGAGCCTCTGCCCGACTCGCCAACAACAAAACTACAACCGGAGGAGACTGTGCTTGTTTCCCCATCAAGACCACAGGAGATTCATCCCTAGAAAATGGAATATTCTTCGCCTGTCTGCTAGCCTTTCCCCTGAAGAGGAACTTAACAAGCCACACAACTGCTCTCAACCCAACAATTGTTTTATTGTTTTACTGGGTTTACACAAAACATTTTATTTTCTTATGTTTGTGATCCTTAAGGAACGGAGCTTTGCTTGCATCGAGTGATAATTTTATAGATACCTTAGCTACTGGAATTGTTTGTCGTACAAGTGAACAAATAGTGAGCAAGGACTCTGATCACTGTGATACCTTTGATCATCAAAAATAGTCGCATGCTGATCCGAATCTGCCACGAATCTAGCCTCCCCCCCCCCTTGCGCAGATCATTCGTGAGTCCTTGTTCTTTCAGTACTAACAGCGAGTTTCGGTGATCGAGGGGAAGTGAGTGGCCATGGTGGGGAGGCTGGGACTTCAAGTAGTAGGGAAGGGTTGAAGGACGTGAGGCTGGGGGGGGGGGGAGGAAGGGGTTGAGGATGACCTTGTGACCTCCCTCCCACCCCTGTGCACCCCGAGTGGCGGCCCTGGGCACCCCGAGGACCACCAACCCAACACCACACACTCCTGTGTTCCTCATTCCTTCTGGTGATGCGCCTCTCCCTTGTCCTCGCCAGCCAAGGACCATTCCTATTATAACCACTACAATAACATTGTGATAATATTAACAACCATACCACAGCTTGTACGTTTTTCTCACAAAAATAATCTTCAGCCGTTCTAAACTGAGCAAACTCCACAAAGTAATGAACAGGTTTAGTTAACCACCAGGTGGCTAATAAGCTTGTTGGGAAGGAACCTAAATAATACCACCCATCAATTATTGAAATTATATTCATATTTTATCGTTAAGCATGTCTAACATAACGCCAGACACCCAGCACACCTGACACCACTCTTCACTTATCCCACCCAAGCAGACCACAAAGAACGGGTCCATTATAACAGTGCGCGCGCACGTATATATCTGCATCTCTCATCATTAGGCTCGCATTCCCTTGACTACGTGAACCCTCGCCTCTGGTTCGCCGTTCCCGCGTGTATCATGCACGGTTCATTACTAGAAATGATCATTCCTGCCATTTGCCTCGTCTCCACATTCCATCTCTTCAGTCTCTAAGACTGAAGTCTTCAGTCTCTTAGTTGCAAACCTCTTCGTGGTTCACACATATCCCCACTATGTACCCTCTGGTGCCCCTACTTGTACCGTCTCTTGTATCAACACCTATTTCTAGTTTTTCTTGACTACCAACCACCATAGGTCAAAGTATTTTCAACATATGCTGATGGCCTTCCCCCCTATTTGATTGCTCGTCAGTTTCTAGTGTTGCTGCCTATTTTCGTGTACAAGTCACAGTTTCCTGTCATCCTTTTTGGACGACACAAAAATCGGTATGAAAATTAGTTCTATGTAAGACATTGAATAACTACAAGCTGATATAAAAAGTTTTCGATTGGACAGCAGAAGATAATGATAAATTCTAGATACTAAGATATGGTGAAAATTAAGAACTTAAAAGAAGAGCAGAGGCACAATCAGAGAACATTATAGACATCAGAGGTCAACATCCTCCCAGCGAGTATAAGAAATATTGCCGGAACAAAAGTGAACGTGTTCAAGAAACAATTAGATAAGTTACAGTATGTACCGAAGGTTGAAGTGGTGTGGGGCCTGCGGGCCTGTTGGAGCTAGCAAACAAGTCAAGCCTGGCCCCAGACCGGGCATAGAGGAACAAGCACCAAGAACACACTCCAGGTATAGTCCAGTCCAAGTATTCCTTTACCAATTCGTGTTACCTTTAACGTTTCTCTATAAAACATTGTGGGGTAAACTGTCCTTACTACCCTGGCACTTTACACATTTTTTGGAATGGGAAATGTACTTCGTCATTCAACTACTGTACTTAATATCAGTTTGATGGCTCCAGGTGTTATCCCTTTATATTCAGTATCTCATATTAACCAATACAAACAAAAAACTTATTTCTTATTCCCCTCTATCACGAGTATAGCCAGCCTCTTGATCTTTCCACCATTCTTCGTACTCTGTAGCACACCTTCACTGGGTAGTGCTGGTTCGCTTAGGTTAAGTGAAAGCTTAAAGCTCACCTCCCTTACATCCGGCTCCTTGTATGAAAACTAAGTATAATCTAGGTGGCTCGTTGCTTCCTCGTTTTCAAACGAGGAAGCAATTTGCTTCGCAAAGGGGACTACTATTCTGTCAATTTACTTGGGTGGTTGAAGTACCTTGTCAGAACTCTTGCTCTGGTCTTGCTTGCCGCTAGTGATGGACACAGCGTGTGAGGGATGTAGATTGATTGAGATTAAGCCACCCAAAAGGTGGCATGGGCATGAATAGCCCGTAAAGGGGTGTAGAGGAGTGGGTCTGCGTATATAGATGGCGGTGTGCATTGGCGTAGCTGTATTTGGAAAGGCTGAGTTACAGCTCATAATGGGTGTGTTGGGTGGGGAAGCTTGATGGGTGTGAGCGTGTGGGGTGGGGGTCCTTGATAGGTGTGAGCATGTGGGAGGGGGGGGTCTTGATGGGTGTGAGCATGTGGGCTTGAGGGTGTACTCTGATCACTTTTAGTTGTAAAGGGAGCCATGTAAATATGAAGTAAGTCAAAGTTCTATCTATCTACTGGTATTGTAGCGCCACACCTCGGACCAACTCGCCTGGCCGGGCTTATTCACCCTCTTGCTCCCCCACTCCCCCCTTTTCTACCTTTTCTCCCCTCTCCTAGCCTGTCCCTCTTCCCTCCCCTCTTAGTCCGTCCGTCCTCCCTCCCCTCTTAGTCCGTCCGTCCTCCCTCCCCTCTCACTTGTACTACTTTCTCTCTTTCCCATCTCCCCCTCCCTCTTGGCCCTTCCTTCTCCCTCACCATTAAGTGAATGTTTACTCTTTCACACAATCAACTTCCTGAATTATTTGCAGATGAATCAAAGAAATCGAGTATTTATGGATAGCTCAGATATTCAGCTGGACACACACAGACACAGGAGCTAGAGCACAACTCGCACCAAGCCAGCTAGCTGAGCGCAACAAACCAGCCGTGTGCCCCAGCTGACATACTGTGTGTGCCGGGAAGTGACAAGTTCACCGCCAGTCGACGACCCGACACACACCGCCCGCTCCCTCCCTCCCATCCATTCTCACTCCCCCCATCCCTTCCTATGCCTCTACCTTCGCCCAATCCACTCCCTCCGCTCCCTCCCATCTCTCATTTTACAAAATGGGGACGCCGGGGGAAACTATGATACGTTATTGAGCCACAGTAACATAGTAAATGGAGTGGATTGGGTTTGAAGGGGATAGGCTATGTGGCCTCACATGTAGGATAGGCTGCTTCCCCCAAACGCTAAAGCTTAAACCCCGCAAGCACAGCTAGATAAACACAGTATAAAACTCATCACTACACGGACACCACACTCACTCACATAATTATAAGCCTATTGAATTATTTGCATTACAATTCAAGCATTTATAGTCATGCAGCTGTATTTTTGAAGTACAGAAACAAAAACTCCCTCATTCCAGAGCACCACGTCACACCCTCCTCCACTCCCTCCTCTCCCTGCTAGCTTACCCACACTATGAAAACAAATACATGCTTGTGCTGTTGCTTCATACCCTCTCCCTAAATATAATACATCAAACGTCACAAATGTACAATACTCAATGTTTCCAGACGGCATACTGATAATAAAAAGAACATTAACTAAACACGCACAGTCTTTCGTTTAAAGACAACACGAAAATATGAATACGGTCACACAATGCGTGTACGCGTTCTGCGTTAGGGCTGTATTTAAATGACATAATTGAGCATTGTAATTGTCTTCCAGAAAGACTACAATTTAGAGACAGCAGTCTTGAATGAAAATTAGTGTGTTCAGAGGGTAATAATCCTAAGATTCCTTAACTGTGTCCAAAAACTTCACTTCCTCTGCTTGGCTGACCAATCACACAAGGGTATCTACGTCCGGGAGCTTTCTCATTGGCTGAATGTCAGGGGATGCACGAGGTTGGCTGAGGAAACGCAGAGCTTTTCAAAAAATTTCTTATACATTAGTCCAACGCCGTATACTGTATTAGTGGCAGCAACAGCTAACACCTATTTAAACAAGCAAGTTATATGACTGAATTTCATACTGTATTGAGAACATAAAACTAAAGACTCTAAAATCCCCGTTAGGGCTATGTCGTCTGCACCGCGTCGATCCTCACAGGTACACAGGTGACCAATCAAAACACAGCTATGCACCTCAGGTACTTTATGATTGGCTACCTGAGCCGCCTACCGGTGCCCGCAGGACATAATCGCCCAGGTCTCGCGCAAGGGTGGGCATCTTTAGTTCGTTTCGCTGCGTGGCTACTCGTTAACAAGACCGGTTTGATTTAGAATCATATTTCAATGTAGTTAATACCAACATTTACCAGTCTTAGGTGCAACTAAATTATTTGTCCAACTTCACACAGCACTTCACCATTTTGGACTGGTAGAGAGCAGTACCATGTCAGTTTTCTCAGTACACCTCGCAGAGAATCGGACGCGGAGGTGAATTCTTGCCAGGCCAAGAATGTGGGTATCGCTAGGGGGTGTTTCTGAGGTGGTGGTCTCACGGGAGCCCCACTTGCCTCCCCCACACCCGACAACATCCATAACATCACCAACATCAGTAGTATACAAACATTTTACACACACAAATGCACTAAAATGGAGGGACTGCCATTTTTCCCAACTTAAAAACTTCTTTCAAATATCCGTCTATTATCAGAATGTCCTTGTTGAAGCTGCTGGGTCCCTGTCACCACCGGGTGTACTTGACTGTGGCCTCGGTAACAGTAACACGTTAAAAATCAGTAACAAGAATGTAGCATTAAGTTAAATCTGCTGCTGGATTACATTTGACTGCTAGGAAACTATAGGTACGCGGGCACCTTTGTCACCTTACCCAGTATGTATTTACTATACTAAAATATACTTTTCTAAAGCTAAATAATCTATTTAAATTCGTCATATCCGGTCACTAACAAGCTAATCACCGACTTGGTAACAGCAATACCCTGACTCTTGGAACTCCATATTCATCAAGAACTGTAAAAAACCGCTATCGCAGGCCCTTCACATTCTTTGGAGACAAAGCCTAGATACTGGCATTATCCCTGACATTAAAAACAACAGAGATAGCACCGCTCCATAAAGGAGGAAATAAGGCAGAGGCAAACAATTACAGACCGGTAGCACTAACATCGCACATCATAAAAATTTGAGAGTGCTAAGATAGATAGATCACAAAATGCATGGAATCACAGTTGCTGGACCACTATGACATGGCACTAGATGCCATGGAAGACAGACAAAACGCTGATGTAATTTACACAGATTTCGCAAAAGCCTTTGACAAATGTGACCATGGTGTTATTGCACATAAAATGCGCTCAGAAGGAATTACCGGAAAAATAGGCAGATGGATCTACAATTTCCTGACTAATAGAACCCAATGTGTAATAGTCAACAAAATAAAATCCGGTCCATCAACCGTGAAGAGCTCAGTCCCCCAGGGTACTGTGCTTGCTCCAGTACAGTCCCCCAGGGTACTGTGCTTGCTCCAGTACTTTTTCCCATCCTCATATCGGATATAGACAAGGACACAACCTATAGTACTGTATCATCCTTTGCAGATGACACTAGGATTTTTATGAGTAGACAACATAGAGGACACGGCAAACCTCCAATCAGATGTAAATCAGGTCTTTCTATGGGCTACAGAAAATAACAAGGTGTTTAACGAAGATAAGTTTCAGCTTATGCGCTACGGAAAAAATTAAAATATAAAAACGGAAACCACGTACAAAACTCAGTCAAATCATAATATTGAACGTAAAAGCAATGTAATGGATTTGGGTGTACTGTACTGGAAGACCTTACCTTTAAAGAACACAATAAAGTAGCCGTCACAACTGCAAGAAAAATGACAGGTTGGATAACAAGAACCTTTCACACTAGAGATGCTATACAGATGATACTTTTCAAGACGCTAGTGCTCTCTAGAGTGGAATACTGCTGCACAATGACAGCCCCTTTCAAAGCTGGAGAAATTGCTGACCTGGAGAGCGTGCAGAGATCCTTTACTGCTAGAATCCACTCAGTAAAACATCTAAACTATTGGGACCGACTAAAGAGCCTAAACCTGTATTCTCTTGAGCGCAGGCGGGAGAGATACATAATAATTTACACATGGAAAATAGTAGAGGGGGCTGGTCCCAAACCTGCACACAGAAATAACCACATGAGACCAGAAGGCATGGCAGGATGTGCAGAATACCCCCGTTGAAGAGCAGAGGTGCAACAGGTACTCTGAGAGAGAACTATCAACACCAGAGGCCCGAGACTGTTCAATACGCTTCCACTACACATAAGGGGCATAACTGGCCGACCCCTCACAGTGTTCAAGAGAGAACTGGATAAGCACCTCCAAAGGATACCTGATCATCCAGGCTGTGACTCATACGTCAGGCTGCGAGCAGCCGCGTCCAACAGCCTGGTTGATCAGTCCAGCAACGAGGAGGCCTGGTCGACGACCGGGCCGCGGGGTCGCTGAGCCCCGGAATCACCTGAAGGTAATAATGAATAACAATTCAACTGCATTTTATGACTTGATAACGAAAGGGTATAGGCAAATCCACGTTGCCTTGGTATAGACAACGTGGATATTTTTTTTTAATTGGGAAGAGTATATCTTACATTCCATCAGTCGTCGCAAAAGTGTAATGATTTGTGTATAACAGTTTGACAGAATGGGTAAAGGCATAAGGTAGAAGCACACGGTTCAAAAACCACGTGTGTCCAGGGTGTCAGGGCGCCTGACAGCTGGGTGGACTGCGCTTCGGATTCGTAGTCCTGAGGTTTCGGGTTCGATCCCCGGTGGAGGCGGAGACAAATGGGCAAAATGTTTCACCCTGATGCCCCTGTTACCTAGCAGTAAATAGGTACCTAGGAGTTAGCTGCTACGGGCTTCTTCCCGGGGGTGGGGGGTAAGAAAAAGGAGGCCTGGGCGCGGACGCTAAGCCCAGAAATCATCTCAAGATAACCTCAAGGGATTCCCAGATGGGACACCATACACAAAACAAAACCATAGGGTTTCTACCAGATACGTAAAAAACTGAACAAGACAATAGAATATCCACACCGGTGAAACATAAAAAGAGGACACCTAAAGTGTCTATTAAAGACATTACAATATCTGCCAATGTTGAATTTGTAATAGTAGCCCAAGCCATATCTTCGTGACCATTATTCATACGAGTTTACGGAGACAACCACATCGTAAGATGAAATGCGAATCGGTCTGCCTGAACGTATTCCCCGCGCGGGTAGGTTCTCTAGAGGTCTTCCCATGTACTAGAAACATTTTTAACGAATCTATAAACTACTTGGAATTTGATCGCATGTAGGCGATCGAGAACTGTATCCGTGGCCCGACATACCTCGCAATACGAACAGTGATAGGATTACAGGGGGTGCAATGAGCCCAAGCTGCTGTACTGAGTAGAATACAAGGAATACCATACAATCAATACAGGACGTATAAGGAGTTTAAGCTGATGTAATGATCACTGTTTAAAGGATACGAGGTGGTGATGGGTGTGATGGTGGCGGGGTTATTGTGGTGTGATGGTGGCGGGGTTATTGTGGTGTGATGGTGGCGGGGTTATTGTGGTGTGATGGTGGCGGGGTTATTGTGGTGTGATGGTGGCGGGGTTATTGTGGTGTGATGGTGGCGGGGTTATTGTGGTGTGATGGTGGCGGGGTTATTGTGGTGTGATGGTGGCGGGGTTATTGTGGTGTGATGGTGGCGGGGTTATTGTGGTGTGATGGTGGCGGGGTTATTGTGGTGTGATGGTGGCGGGGTTATTGTGGTGTGATGGTGGCGGGGTATTGCTCGAGTGATTGAAATAGTGATTTGGTGGTGGCAGCGCTGACATTAAGGTGTGTGTGAAGGGGTAGGGAAGGATATGTGAAATTACTATTGGTCGTAGGGAAGAATTCCGGGAATGGGTAGATGGGTGCTTCATTTTAGTAGTTTTCCTTGTTTGGGACTAATCTGATACCCAGTTAATGATAGGAAGGCTGGCCATTAAATCTAACAAAATATACATTATAAATATGCACATAGCTGTACTCTTTTGTATATTATAACTACTACATTAGCCGCTATTCAAGATAATTAATTTTTTATAGTTAATTGAATTTTCCGTGAAACATTGTATATCACCTGACGCCATTCATTTTAAATCTTAAGCAGTGATTAAGTAAGTAATGCTCATAGTGTACTTGTTACATAATAGTTTTCCAATGATACTTTTAGGCATTGATAAAGAAGCCAGGAGACCGGGGAGTAGTAGAACTCCCAGAACCCTCTCCAGGTATGTTCCAGGCAAAAGGAATTAATTACGTGAGCACCTTTGTAACCTTAACCCTCTAATATTTTTATGATATGCATTTCGACCGATCTCAAACATATTTGTTTGTACACGTGTGTACAGGAGTACACGCCTGACTTGTTGGCAGGCTGAGGACTTTCCCTTCCCTGCAGAATGTATTATAAGTACAATACAATCTACACTTAATTTTAATTATTTTAGTCAACCTTGAAGTCATAACATTTGGAGAAATCCTCTTTCGATTAAACCAAGATGTAAGAGTAATAGAGGAATAGAAGCCCTTTAACAAGAAAATAATTAAGACGGAGTATGAAGTCATATTCAGTGAAATATAGATAATTATCAGACAAAGCGACGTTTCGGTCAGTCTTTCTTTCACATGCTGCTCACCTTTCATCTCCCTTTATTACGTTGTCTCTGTCACACATTATCACACGACTTTATAATGATCCAGGACCGACCGAAACTTCGTCATGTCTTCATTTTCCGTGGTGTGTGGTTTGGTCATCAACAGGTGTCCTTAGTGCTCTGACATGTATGAATTTATGCCGATCTAGTGACGGCAAGATAACAGGGGTGACGGCGAGGGAAGGGGCGTGACAGCTGTCACCTACACACCTGTGGTGGCTTCCAGGTGGCCGGGCACACTATAGGTGATGCAGATAACCCCCTTCCCCCCTCACTCACCTGCTCCCTAGCTCCATCAAATTGCTCTAAACCTTATCATCTTCCGCATCTTAACTGTCGTCTAACCGACTCTCACTGGTAGAGGGGACACTGGGGAGGTAGGGGGGGGGTCAAATTGAATTTGAAAAGTACAGGCGATGAGTTGGAACACTGTAGTTGCAAAGTTACAAAAAGCCAAGAGAAATTCGTGTTAATTATTTAGAGATGTCGCACGTGTTAGTGTACAAAAGTATGGAATGCTTTACAATTGGAGAACCTTGTGTCTGAGAGAGGAGAGAGAAATGTGTTAGGAGCAACCATGTTACAAACACGAAGTGACAGCGTCGAACACAACTTTACATCACCACCTTAATGAGATGGGATGATGCTGCTGTTATAGATTCAACTACTAGGAACAAGTTCCAAGTAGCACGGGCTATGGTGAGCCCTAGTGGACTTACCTGGCACAGGAGAGGTGCTGTGTGATGGGATGCTCTGTCACATGCAATTACACATTTCCCTGCCCTCACCCCTTTCCTCTTTTTTATTCCCCCACTTTCCCTCTCCTGCATATCAGTTATCTTCCCTCCCGTATCATCCAATCTATTTCTCCTATTTGTAAATACTTTCGCGTCCCCACCCCCCCCTCTCGTCAGGGCGGGCTCGGGGAGTGGAACAACTCCCTAAACTCTGCAGGTATGCTCTCCCTACACTCCAACATGCATCACGCACCACAAACAGCTGCACAATGAACATCTGCCCCACGCGTGCCTCTAGTCAATCTGTCTGTATCCAACCCGTTCTCGCAAATTTAATAAGTCAATATTGACTTAAATATGTGCATAGGTGACATACTTAACATAATAGATACCCTTAAAAAGATTCATAGAAAACACCGACCTTACCTAACCTACTTAGTATGTTAAGATAAGCATCTTATTGCTTCGTAATTACAATTATTACCTAACCTATAATAGGTATAGGTTAAGTAATAATTGTAATTACGAAGCAATAAGATGCTTATCTTAAGATACTAACAAGGTTAGGTAAGGTTGGTGTTTTCTATGAATCTTTTTAAGGGTATCTATTATGTTAAGTATGTCACCTATGCACGTAGTTAATAAGTCAATATTGACTTTACGAAATCTGTATCTGTCTGTATCTCACACACAAAGTCCACTACAGGCTGACCAGAGTGGACTATGATTTATTTGCAGTTGATTGACAGTTGAGAGGCGGGCCGAAAGAGCAGAGTTCAACCCCTGCAAGAACTAGGTGAATACAACTAGGTGAATACACACTAAAAAGACAATTCCATACAACGCCTTTGAACGTGCAACGCGGACATGCATTCCTTAATTAGGTGCTATAATTATGGAATAGCATATGCTATATTCCTCAACGGGCACTACTATATTTCTGATGCAGTTAACCCTAAAAACTGACTCGGTGCAAAACAAAACAAAAATGAGGCACAAAAAAATATGGCCAACAAAAGCCATTTTAGTGGTGTCCAGCACATTTTTATTTTTAATTATGGCATCCCTAGAACGCCAAATTATTCAGAGGTTGTTGGTTGACCAACCAACCTTCAACTTTCTAAGACTCCTGGGGCCAGATTCACGAAAGCACTTACGCAAGCACTTACGAACCTGTACATCTTTTCTCAATCTTTGGGGGCTTTGTTTCCAATTATTAAACAGTTAATGAGCTCCGAAGCACCAGGAGACTGTTTATAACAATAACAACAGTTGATTGGAAAGTTTTCATGCTTGTCAACTGTTTAATAAATGTAACCAAAGCCGTCAAAGATTGAGGAAAGATGTACACGTTCATAAGTGCTTGCGTAAGTGCTTTCGTGAATCTGGCCCCTGGCTTGTCTGTGAGACTTTTTACCTCCCAATACCCTACACATTTTACCAGGAATTTACCCGGAGTTGGCTCCCAACTCACCGAGATTAAATTCAGAGCCGATAGGTAACTGGGCAATCGTCACAGCTGTCATTCAGACTAAAACCACTGCCACGTTATCTTCCCTACTGTCCGCCTATTGCCTAGTTGCAACGTTCTCGAGCTGTCTGTTTCAAGCAAGCTCTCTATGCCAGTATTAACCATCAATCAGGAACCATGCAACCCAGGACGTGAAGCAGAAAATTTCACTTTGCTTTACAATGAATGACGGCCATCAAATGTGCTTGATAAACAACTGTGCAACAATGTAAATTGCACAAACACACACTATGTGTGTGTTTTCACAGTTTTGTGAAAGTTTTTTCAGTTTGTCATGTGATGTGATGTCATGTCATTCAGTTTACCCGCTTGGTGTTCTGGGAGTTCTTCTACTCCCCAAGCCCGGCCCGAGACCAGGCTTGACTTGTGAGAGTTTGGTCCACCAGGCTGTTGCTTGGAGCGGCCCGCAGGCCCATATACCCATCACAGCCCGGCTGATCCGGAACTTCTCTTAGAAAACAGTCCAGTTTTCTCTTGATGTCCACGGTTGTTCCGGCAATATTTCTTATAGTCGCTGGGAGGACGTTGAACAACCGCGGACCTATGATACCTGGTTGATACTTGGTTGATACTTGGTTGATGGGATTCGGGGAGTTCTTCTACTCCCCAAGCCCGGCCCGAGGCCAGGCTCGACTTGTGAGAGTTTGGTCCACTAGGCCAGCCAGTGTGATTTGATGTTTATGATTACAGGATCGAGCTGTTAGCTCTTACATCCCGCCTTCCTGCCATCGGTTGTCTAAAGTACCGACTCCCGACTTATCTTCCTATACATACATCCACTCCCACCCCACAGTCCAGTCCAGGCCAGTCCCATCAAGTTCAGCTAGATAGTGAAAAATATATGTAGTAGACAGAGAAAATGAGAGTGGTTAGAAGGGCGGGATCCAAGAGCTAATAGCTCGATTCTGTAGGCACAAATAGTAAACACACAGTATGCAGCCCGTAGCAGCTGTTAACTCCCATTTTTTTGTGGGGGGGGGGGGGGAAGAGTAAAGAGGATGGCGAGGCATGGGTGAAGGGAAGTTTAGAAGTGGGAAATACATTGAGAGGTATGAAAGCAGGCGGGCTGTCCGCCTTGCTGACCATTAACTCCCAGCTACCTATTTATTGCTAGGTAAACGGGGACATCAGGTGAAAGAAACTGCCTATCTGTTTCTGCCTCAGCCGGGAATCTAACCCGGGGCCTTTGTTTGTTGCCGCCGAAGGCGGCTAGTTTATTGTGCACCCCATACTCATCCTGTTAGCGGTAGCGCAAAAGCATTACAGAGGGCACAAAAGGTCTTTATCAGACCTCATCTTAGATTATTACATAAACAATTTCTTCAATCCTTCACACCTTATAGATACAATGTCAGCTAGTTACAGAGAAAGTGCTATTACAAGAGCTACATATTTACAGTAAGTCATCATACATTAATGGCAGGTCTTGTCGTTAATACATAAAAGTTTGGCCAATGGGGATATTACAGAGTCATAGGGGAGCTTCTGTTTATTATTAGTCCTCACAATACACTACTTGTTTCTGAATCTCATATGTCGTTCATCTACTGGAAGCAAAATGTGGGTACAGTGCAAGGATTTCAGGTAATTTATCCATGGTAATAAGATAGGGGCCTTAGGGCCGGAGCGCTGTTAACTGGGCTCTGTACAGGGGGGGGTGGTATCTACCTAGTAAGCTTGAAGTCAATACAAATTATAGTTTTCAAGAATTAAAACTAAAATTGGGCATCGCAATCCACGAAGCCCTTGTGGATTTGTTCATAGCAACATTATATTCGTTGAAGTAGTCATTAGCTCTTAAAGGAACTGAAAGACTCCCGTTACCGTTCAAATTGCATTGTTCTTGCTTGTAGATATTCTCCTGGTTATGAGTTCTGGTTGTTTTCAGTGTGATATGGAATTTTATTTCCCGACATCGTTTTGATGAAGAAAAAATTGTATGTTCCCGTACTGGCATTTATAATGATATCCAGTTATTCGTAAATTTGTTGTCATATGAATAGTGGCACAACCATACTGTCTAAAAGCTTGTTATTTTATGTAATTTATATATACCAGAATTCTTACATTCTTGTAAAGCCACAAGCACGCATGGTGTTTCGGGGACAGGGCCTTAATCCAATTTTTTTCCCCTAAATACAACCCGTCAAATCGTTTAACAAGATACCCATTCCTTGCTGGGTGAACAGAGGCTACAGTTAAAAGGATTGGCACCCAATCAATCCTCCAGGCCAGGATACGAACCTAGGCTAAAGAGCTTGCGAAGCGCCGGAAGAATGTTTTGCCACGGGGACTGCTTTCGTTAGATAATTACTTACAGGATCAGGATATACCATATCATTTTAATGCTAATTTACAGTATTATCAAATAAAATCTAAAAAGAGTGGTGGGAAAACTGGACGCATGAACACTAGGTTTGAATATTCAATTTTAATTCATCGTACAACTGTTACACCAGCACAGAGCCCTTGGCCACAGCTGTAAGTGTAGCCTTAAGACCCCCGACACGTGCACAGCTGGTTGTAGTGACAGGTGTTATGGGGGGCGGGGGAAGACACCTGGCTGCCACCCGCCTCCCCTGACCGGTGTTGGGTTGTAGTTTTTGTTATGACATCACCGGCAAGGACGCCCGGACAGCTGTCCGAGGTGCTTGTCGCTGCTGCCCACCTGATCTTGCCATTATCCCAGACTTTTTCATTCGTAATAATAATGATAAGGTTGTGCTTTTATATTCCTTTTATTAGCTTAAAAGTAATGTCAATAATTAACATGGAAATGTTTATAATATACGAGTTATAAACCACGCACTTTCCCCCCAGGAACACGTATTTTACATATTTAACCTCAAATTGTGGCCTTGTCCCAATTGTATCCTAAATTTAAGTCATCTGATTCGAGTGTCCTGTAGCTGAAGTAGTGTTATTGACCACTCTACAATTAAATATTAAACCTTTAATCATAGTAGTCATGATCTTTCCTCTATGCTAATACCCAAAATGTTAATACGGTACAGTACTTCAGTTTAATAAAACGACATAATTCTTGAACGCTAATGTTGAGTTCAGCAGGCGTTCGAGCCCCTGACAGTATATATAAAATTAGTTTCATAGCTTACCTGCTTGATCGGGTTCTGGGAAGATATGCGAGAAATATAAAGCTGTGTAGCCTAAGTAGATATGCGAGAAATATAAAGCTGTGTAGCCTAAGTAGATATGCGAGAAATATAAAGCTGTGTAGCCTAAGTAGATATGCGAAAAATATAAAGCTGTGTAGCCTAAGTAGATATGCGAGAAAAAAGCAGTGTAGCCTAAGTAGCAATGTAATATCTACCTGTTGATAGAGTTGTGTTAGGTCTTACAGTCATGTTTATGTTTAATCTGTTCAGGTTAATTCTCATATTTCATTTCCATCTCAGTGTATTCCTTGATAATATGTTAATGAACGACGACGTTCTGGTTTGTTTCTCTCTACTTGTGGTTAACCTACTTTAAAATGACTTTTTTGTGATCAGTCTTGTGCTTGTGACATTTCTGTATATTATTAACACACATATTGCATATTATATATATATATATATATATATATATATATATATATATATATATATATATATATATATATATATATATATATATATATATATACACACACACACACACACACACACACACACACACACTCGTGGGAGTTAGAGCAGAAGGGGGTTGTGTCACCACCAGCTGGCTGTTAGTGACTGGTGCCAACCCAGGTGAAGACCACCTGACACGTACCCATTCTCAACACTTTCACACACAAAGCAAATAATTGGTACACTATTACTCTCAATCGTTGTGCTACAGTACAACACAAAGCGCGTCCTAAACACCGGTAGATGTAGAACGGCGGGTGGGGGGGATCAGGTCACCAAAGTGCCAGGAACCACAAGGTAGTTGGCGGTGCAGCCGGGTATCAGGTAACACTGATACTAACAACACGGGCTGATGTTACACACACTGCTGCCAGTAACCAAGTCTACCACCACTACCCCTCCGCCAGCCAGTTTCTCCTTCCACACCCACCGCTTCACCCTCACCCCCTCCCACACCCTCCCCAACTCCACACCAGTACCACTGACAAGCATTCTCTGCAAAATAATTAAAAGACGACTACAGATAAGACTAGTAAACAGGCAGAATTTGTTTTGTAAACAAGCACAGTCAAGGCTGAAAGCCAAGGCTGGAAGGAAGAGGATTAAGTGCTTAGGACTTACGAACCTACTGAAGTTCTATGATAGCAAAACAGGAAGACTATTTCTAGACCTGCCAAAACACCTTCGACACGCTGCCGAATAAAATACTATAGTACGCAAACTTGTCAATCTTCAGTGTGTTTGGGGAAACTGGAAATCAGTTTTCAGATGGAGACCTGAAAACAGTCGTAAGTCACAATCGACTTTATAATAGTCCTGGACGGACCGAAACGTCGTCGTCTCGATCTTTCTGGTGTTTTTGGTCATCGGAAAGTCAGAATTTGACCTCAGAAATTCACTTATGACAAGAGAGACGAGTGAAAGTTCCATCTCCATTGCGCAAGGGCCCGATACTAGATGTAGTTTTTGCTCTGAAGCCTAGACTTTGCATTGAAGAAATATTTTTGGTTCCTCAATTTAACCGATGACTTTTTGCTGTTTTAAATTTTATACGAATCTTGAAGTTTTATTTAAATCTCTTAAAAAAAATTTATATTGCCTTTCCTGTCCTCGAGTGTGGGGAATGATTTTTGTTCTGCTTTTTTTTCACCTATACCGAGCGTAGTTCTTATTACAATTTAAATGTTTTTTCTATTGTTTTATCTTTGTGATATGTGACAAGCAAATGTTTGCTTGCCACATACCTAGTACAATTTTTGCACATTTTCTCGAGGTACTGATTTGTGTTTGCAATATTCTGTTGTTCTCCCCAGCTTATTTATACGAGGTCCTAGTTCATCAGTTCCTGGTTAATGAACTTGTTGTATAAAATGAATTTCTATAATCTACAGTTCTTCTAGAGAATCTAGAGTTCTCAGATTTGTGAAGGGTTGCGCAGTTTTATTATCTATTAATTATCAGTTTTATTATTAAGTATATATTACTATATAACTTATCTGAACTTTGACGAAGTTGTGAGCTGAGTAACATGTATTTATAATCATGTTCCTTATCAGTTCATCATTGTGAAAATATTATTTACGGTGTCTTTTCTGGCGGGTTCTACTATTTTCTGGTTTAAAGTAAATCTGCCATACAGCCTTAAACTAAGAGGTCATTTGTATGTGACTGTTCATTCAGATACCTGCTCGAGATTCTTTGATACAATGAACGGCTATAGATGACGATTGGAGTTGGATTGGTGAGGATTTTTAAACAGTACAGTATTCTGTTTTCATTAGTTGGTCTTTAAACTGCTGATGACTTGTATATGGTGACAATGACAATTTTATTTTATTTTCATTGTATGAGCACTCTCCCTCCCCCCCCCCCCCCCTGTCATTTGTGGTGTTTGCCGGCTTAGTACATTAGTGTGTGTTTAATATACAGGTGACACCGTCCTGTAACTTATTTTGCCACGCCTGAAAAGATTGTATTATGGTATCCATATTTCACTGTCACAGCAGTCCTTTGTTTGAGTTTCAGTCGAGGCCGCAAATACTGCATTCGCCTTGTGTATTTTGCTACTTTTTATGTTGGGAAATGCGAGGTGTGATTCCTATATATAAGTATAGAATTATAGTAACGCTGACTATTTTCTTGGTGTTAATACCTGTGGGGGTGTCACTGTGTCCTGCATAAAGTTTTTTTTTTTTTACCTTCAAATGATATTGTGAGGGATCCAAGTAAAATGCGAGTGCCATCGTCATTGCGTTAGTCATTACGCAAGCATTTCAGCATAACTATGGAGAACGGCAAGTTTCAGAAATTAAATTTATTCCAGTTACATCCCCTTCCCAAGTTTTACCTTCTCAACCTTTTCCCTGATAGTATGTGAACTGTTTATCCCTGTCCACATAAGAGGAACCCATCAACATTTTTATTTTGGCAAAACCAGTTTAAAGGTTGGTATAAAGGAAAAAAAAAGTAAAGCTAGTATTCCAGCTATTAAAGCCTGCACACATTTCTTATTACGTGCAAGAAGCACCTCTATATAGTAACTAAACTGCCCATTTACACAGCCAGCAGATAAATAAATAAAACTTTTTTATTATTAACCCATTAGGTACATCTGCATTTGTGCAGATACCCTAGACTATATATACTTGCTTGATGGGGTTCTGGGAGTTCTACTCCCAAGCCCGGCCCGAGGCCAGGCTTAACTTGAGAGTTTGGTCCACCAGGCTATTGCTTGGAGCGGCCCGCAGGGCCTCATCCACCACAGCCCTCCTTGAAGGCTGTGGTGGACCACTCCTTGAAGGTCCAACACTCCTTTAAGAAAACTATCTTCAAGCCTGGCCTCAGGCCGGGCTTGGTGAGCAGAACTCCCAGAACCCCATCAAGCAGGTATAGTCTAGGGTAGCTGCACAAATGCAGATGTACCTAAATGTGTTAATAATAATAAAACAATTGTCATAGGTAGAGTTTGTTTTACAGTGAATACAAAATACAAGTCCAAATACAAAGACACTTTGTAACACTATAAATACAGTGTATCAAAACCAGCTACGTAAACTCTGGGTGCAATGACAAAACAATTGAATGATCCTTCAATGTTCTATAAAAAAAATAGTTCATTTCATGTACACAAGAGCAAAACTGTTCTACGACAATATGGGTGTTTTATATGGCCATCTTAATAGAGGGTATGATGTGTTTCTTTTCACGTTTTAATGTTGTTATTGTATCAAGCCGTCTTGTACGGGTCTGTGTATAAACAGAGGCAGGGGTGATTGAAATGAGTAGGCTACGGGTGGTGGTGGCGTTTTCGTAGTGTGTGTGTCGGAAGGGGGATCTTCGTAATGCCGGTGGAAGTCGTCGTGTTTTTAAATTCAGGCTATTGGGAACAAAACGTTCCAAGCAGCACGGGTTATGGTGAGCTCGTCGTACTCACCTGGCACAGGAGAGGTGCTGGTGGTGATTGTTTTAGAATCGGCTTCTCGGAACAAAAATTTCCAAGCAGCAAAAGTTATGGTGCGCCCGTAGTGGACATACCTGGCACAGGAGCGGTGCTGTAACTGGAGGTGGTAGTCATGTTTGCACTCCCTGTAGGGGATGAATGTGTAGTTCTTGTATGCAGTGGGAATTATTGTCATTGGTTATGTTTGTTCTGATATGTGGTGGTGTACTTTTCAGTGGTTGTGCTTTTATTTGCCTGCAGTGGTTTGTGAGTTACTTACCTAGTTGTGCTTGCGGGAGGTTGAGCTCTGGCTCTTTGTTCCCGTCTTTCAACTGGTGTAGATTCCCAAGCCTACTGGGCTCTATCATGACTAGGCCTAGGTTGTGACAGTAGTGGTGTATGTGGCTGTATTGTGGGTGGTGGTGGTCGTTGTTTTGAGGAGAAAAAAAACGGAGAAGGGGAGAGGGACAACTTTAAAATGTCAATAACTAGAAGACCGAATACAATTATGCCTAAAACCCATACCAATTTTGACCAGAGCTTCCACTCGGATTCTGATATACTTATGTCTATAATGCTTTTTGCGCTACCGCTCACAGGATGAGTATGGGGTGTACAATAAACTAGCCGCCTTCGGCGGCAACAATCAATTATCAGAGTTCCACATCACATTAATCCATTGTAATCATATATGAAGAATTTGAAACTTCCAATATATTAGGGTTACAATGATTTAAATCCATGCAGTATGCTATATAGGACAGGCCATATTTCAAAGACATATGAGGCTACATAACTAACATTAGACCTCTTTGCAACCCCCATGTATAAATGGGTTAACCAGATCCACAGCTTCTCCGGTCATCACAGACACTACAACATTGTTAAACCATCATGTACAATAAAGAGACACCTCTAAAATACATACAAGCCTAATCATACTGTGTATTACTTCCCGCTGAAATTTCAACTTGTTCTAGTAGGCTATCGCTGGTAAGTTGTAACGCTCAAACTGACCATGCAATAGATAACGTCCATATTACCCAATCACAAAGTGCACACCACACAAATGCTAATATGTGGTGTGACGGTACCTATCTTGAGATGATTTCAGGTTTTTTTTTTTTTTAGTGTCCCCGCGGCCCGGTCCTCGACCAGGCCTCCACCCCCAGGAAGCAGCCCGCGACAGCTGACTAACACCCAGGTACCTATTTTACTGCTAGGTAACAGGGGCACAGGGTGAAAAACTCTGCCCATTGTTTCTCGCCGGCGCCCGGGATCGATCCCGGGACCACAGGATCACAAGCACAGCGTGCTGTCCGCTCGGCCGACCGGCTCCCTAAGCCATAGAGATTTCAAGCGACCCACACCACTTGTTGGGCGACCCATTGGACAAACCGGCACGAAGCTCACCCCTCTTTAAATCCTGTAGTCAGGTGCCGTGGCTGGAGCACAAGATAACGGAACCAGATGTGACGAGCATAGTATTCTGGTCAACTGGTTAACTTCAATACACAATAAGAACGTCAGAAATGACAATTCGATCTAGTGTATGTGCAAGGCATCTGGCTGACTTTGCCGCCGGCTGTAAAAAAATCCGACAATTTACTGAGCTGACCGTGAATTTACCTTCACAATATTGTATAGTTTTTTCCTATTTTAATGCCGGTTCCTCTTTTACGACTCTGAAATCACAAAACGATTGCATTATCACAGTTCCGTGATTCATGTTACGCATGGAGCCTCCGAATGTGCAGTTCAAAAGCGCACTTAGTCTGTTCTGGCAACTAGCCTTCAGTAAAATACTCTATATGCATATACATAGTGTGGATTTTAAATTAAGCCAGAGTCCTGAGACTGTACCATGGCTACCTTACCTTGCGATGATTTCGGGGATTAGCATTCCCTCAGCCCGGTCCCCAACTAGGCCTCCTATAGTACACATAGTACAATATTAAAGGCTATAGTACAATTACGCTACCTTCGTTATGGTTCTAATAATCATGAGCCCACAGCATCATCCCACTTAACCCACGTCATCCTCTCACTACACAACGCGACATTAGGTACCTTAACACGCCTCGCTATTTGTCAACGAAGAATCCCCATATCCCTCTACCGCTAACAGGCACTTTCTGGTGTAACAGCTCCCCGACTTATGTTTAAATCTTATCGTTCAAATTGAAAGCTACCCTCTGTTATACTTATTTTTAAAATATACTGCATCATTGCATATTTACTCGTGTGCGCCCGCCCAATCCGGCCAGCAATATATCCATGACTCATTCAATATTATGTCTGGTCAATCAGACATCACAGCCCGTTTGATCAGATACCCTTTGGTGGTGTTTATCAATTTCCCTCTTGAATGTTGAGAGGTCAGCTGGAGTTATGCCCCCTCGTATTTAGAGGGAGTGTTGAAATGTCTTGGGCAGGGTTGTCTTCCCATAATTATATCTAAAAGGCTTTCTTTTTAATCAGTCAGCAGGTTATTTAGCCAAAGAATTTTTTTCCAGAACAGCATCCTCCAACCATCTTAAATTCAGATCTCAAATTACAGTTGTTACCGTTTACAGCGACGGGGTGAAGGAACAGCCTTTATCGTCCCATTCGAGAGGATGTCTGCTAAGTGGCAAAAGTGTTCCTTCGAATTCCATTACGCCTACGAAGAAAAGCAACAGAACATGTTCTGGTGGGATATGTGAAGTGGAGGGAGACGCGGAGGGGGAGGTAGGGGGGGGAATGATGTCAGCAGCCATAGGAACGAATGAAAACGGTGGACAACTGGTAAGCTGTACAGCAGACTTATGCCCCTGTATGACAGTCCACGAGATTGGGAACTTAAGTTAACAGCAGACAGTAAGTACAATGCGGATGTACCGATGTTTATAATACGAGAGAGCTGGGCATGAAGACCGAAAAATAAGGACACCAAAATAAAACTAGAGACAACGGCAGGGGGATCCAAGTAAGGGGCCTAGAAGTGGGTGTAAGGGGCCTCGGCGCTCGGAGGGGTAAGAGGCACCAGTAAGGGTTGTGGTTGACCCCCACTGACCCTATAACGCACCTGGCAAATGTCACGCTTCACACTTGACCTCCTCTTAGAACCCTGATTTATAGGAGGCGGCTTAAATTACACTGGGGGGAGTTGTGAGTGGGGAAGAGAGGAAAAAGACAAGGGTGAAGGGGATAGAGGATAAGAGGGGACCGACCCGAAAGAGGAGATATCGTAATTAAGAAAAAAACAACACTTAAGAAACCGTAGTCTATAAGAAAAAACAAACAAGTCTGTGGGAGAGATGAAAAAATATATACTGTACATTTACAACACAATCTCGCAAAACAAAATCAGTTCTGGGAAATCCGATAAAAAAAATTGATAGACAAATTATATTAAAATCCAATTAACCTAGCTTCTTAACACTCGTAGCCTAGCCTTTATTTATCCACTCACTTTTTAAATACAAAATATGTATAGTACTGTATACAAGGATATACTTTGGACACGAGACATATCAAGAAACACGCAACACCAAAAAAGCAACTGACAATCCAGACTAGTAACCAACGTGGCAAAAACGAAAAAAACATGATAAAGCTGATGGCAGCAGTGAAATCAGGGACAACCCCAAACAGCCTAAGTACCCAAGTGAACAGGAATGACAACCACAAGAATATAGTGAACACTTAATGAATAATACCCATACATACACGAGTTACACTACGCGACTACATGAAAACTATCAGCTAATCCTGTTGTGCATAATTGCTGCCGTGTAGAAAAAATATCAATACAATGTAATTGGTAAAAAAAAAAAAAAATCCACACAATTATTAGTATTTCATTACAAAGGCAACATGTAAAATACTACACCACGAAAAATACATTAATAATAATTCATTGCGTTGGGGAGAAAGGTAGCCAGTACACATGATAACAGCACATGTTAGGCGTAAGTCAAGCACTCCAGCCCTCCCCAGGGTCGAATTACAAACCTTCCCCAGCTTGCAACCCCAAACAAGCTAACTCCTGGGAACCTATTTACTGTTAGGGGGGGGGGGAACAAGGGTACAAGGTGACAAAACGCGCCCAACCATTTCTGTCCCATCCGGGATTCGATCCCGAATTCTCGATTGTTACGAGGTAGAGAACGAACCCAACTGTACTTCCGAGACCCAATTATGAATGGTCTATGTATATGAAATGCAAATAACTTATAAAATTTATTGTTACATTGGTCGATATTGTGTGCAGTACTAATTAGCAATAATACTATTGTATTCATACAGTATACAGAGAACATGTGGTTATATGGTAGGCAAAATAATTTAATATTGGATAAATCCACCAGTTAGTTCACATTGGTTAACGTGTGCTTTAAGATTTAATACTAACAGATTGAACAAATACAGATGCCGCCTACTTCAATACAATTTAAGTCCTTTAATCCTTTTCAGAACGAAACCAAAAGTTAAAATTTTGAACTATCACTAATTACCAACGATGTCGCTGTAACACGTCTTTGGTTAAGTCTTATTTGAATTATACCATAAGACAATAGTTTCAGATGGCTAGTACCCTGCGAGTGTTTGATGACTTGACCAGTGCTTTTCCGTCTCAGGAATCCACCAAAACAAGATGGAGGCCCCGAGGCCAGCCAGCCAGAGACGCACTCACAATTTTAGAATCTTTACACTTTTTGAATATACGCTTGGTTGGGAGACGAGGAATCTGTTGCGATTCCTAATCATGATGTAACCATGTGACCCCCAGACTGATGAACTGAAGACGCGGCTGAAAATTCTGGTGTTTCAGCGGCGACTTTAATTTATTCTTCAGGAATGTGTGGGGTATATGTGCGTGGACACGTATACCCGTGGGTGTATACACACGTGTCAATGTCAAAATCTTTCGTGTGGGTTGCTAGACAATGCAACATTTTTGTTACTGACAAAATATATGACAGTTATGCCTACATATTCCTGTAGAAAAAAAAATGTTGAATATCAGACAGTTATGTCTATGATGAATCGCAACCAGCCAGCAAGTCTCTGGTCAATACAAAAATCTTCCCAGTCATTAAACTGCATCAAATCATCATTAACTGGCGTTACCAATATGTAAATATATCAACCTATAAATGGTATTTAACATTTATACTATACAACTCGCGTAGACTACATAGCAATAAAACTCGTCGTCCACAAAATTACACGTATATACAAAATGTAAAACCCATACAAGGTTACCAAAATATGTTATGCATTGCCTAGGATTAGATGATAAATGTTAATTTAAAATGAATAAACTAACCTTTCAATTGTGACCAAAAAATGTAAGGCAGTCATTATGATGGTAAAAAATATATAAAAATGTTACGTGAATTTTTATTTATTTTGGGCATTAACCGGCCATTAATTATGGAGCGTATATGCATAGTCATAGACGCGCGAGCACATACAAGACGTGGTAAGCCCTGCTCCAGTCCTCATGCCACTGAGGAGTCAGAACTTTTATCCCTCAGGAATGTTGATATTCTCTTCAGCGCGTGCGTGGGTCCAGAAGACCCTGTGCGCAGGTCCTGACGCCACCAGCTGCCTGTCACGCAACAAGTTTGCCCACACCATTAAACTTTCTCCATGCAAAACATACTTTCGGAAGACGTTGATTATAAATCGGTATAATCAATTGAGGACTTAATATGCTAACAAATAAGCGGAGTATTACATTCTGATAAATCAGTGCAGTACACCTTAAGAATGACAGCTGTCAACTTTCCAGCTGTCCTTTCCCGCCAAAACTTAGGCAACCCCGCCGCCTACGCAAGTTTAAAAGATGTTGCCACCTAGTCACTTTCTACGGCATTCTTTTGCAAGATATTATGCGCTAGTTTTACACTAATATTTAAGTCCAATCATAATTATGCATAAACTATGGGAAACCTACTGTGCGTTTTGTACTTTTTTATTGTCAATTTCGATGGAAAAATGTATTAAAAATACTCTTAGTAATGCAACATTTGCAAACCTTGACCGGCATACCACCACGTGTTATGTGGTAAAACTCTAACCCTTATTTAAAAACACAAATCTAACCTTTCGTATTTCCCATTTAACTGTGTGTTACCTTGACAACGGCAAGTACGTTTCACAAATGGCTTCATAGGAGAAACGGTAAATCTATTATACACTAAAATATGAACAAATATTCGGGGAATACGGGCACCAGTCTTTTTGTCAAAACGCACAGCCTTGACGATTTAAGTTCCACTTGCTTCGTCCAACTGATAGAGACGTGTAATACGGCATTCGAGTGTGGTTCTTATTCAAGTTTAGATAATTATGTGATCACAGCACAGGTGAAATTACTAAACTCGGCTGATTTCAACAAAGCCGTTCATATGGCTGGCGTCATCTAGATGTGAATTAACTACAAATGTGTCACTAGCGCCAATAACATCTCTAACTGAACGCCAAAATTCTATAACTGGCAAACACAAGCCAACTACGCGCCACTCGTTATTTGTACACAAAGGGACTTGTTATTACTCCGCAGTGGTCAGCATCTGACTCGTGTGACATCATCCATCAGACTGCACTTGCCAACGAGCAGCACCAGTGGAGAACACTGACATGCGTCACCTCCCTCGTTACTTCTCGAGGTCACAGAGGTTACACGATGTATGATCTCCAGCTCCAGTTTGTGGGTGCAGGCCGGGCGACCTCACCTCACATCAAGCACCGAGAACAATGGCCAGGTGATCGAGAAGCGGAAAACTGCTGCAGGCTGTGTTGCCGCTACCCGAGGCAAGTAACAACCACGGAACTACAGTTAAATTGATATACCGCTCCAACCACAAGAAGAAATCCGTTCTGAAAACTACGAAGCAGCTAACCGCATACAGCTGCACCGGTGATACAGGTACCCAAAGTGGTACTGGATAAATGCAAGAACTTGTGCAAGGGTGCAGCGGTGCACACCCACGCTACCTTGTCTCTTGGAACACCAACAGACAAAAGTTGCATTATTAATTATACCGTGAGGCGTGGTTAACTTTTATCATCCTCGGGTAAATCAGGTAAAAAAGTATCTTTTGTGTGAGCGCAAGTGGCCGGTTAATGTACTAGTATGTACTGGTAAGGGAACGAGTACAAGTGGTTGCGTCAAGGTAACCTTGTTACTGACTTGTGGCAAGGCGGCCGTGTGGTGCAACAAGCTGGCACGCGCACGCAATTACCCAAGACACTAAGTGTGTCTCAAGACGTGATCTGGTACTCACTTGAGGTAGTAAATTTGTCCCTGTGGAGTCCTGGCTTGTTCCCAGCCCGGGGGAAGACTACCCATGTCATCGTTGAGGTCGTAACTCTGCTGCTTCAGATGTGCGACCTGTGGCTGCTGCTGAGCCACGGCGAACGTCTGCTGCAGCGAAGCTGGCGACGAGTGGTGGCGGAAGTGCTGATGGGCGGCGTTAGGGGATATGGCGCCCGGCACCCTTATGGCGCCCACGCCATTCCCGATGTAGGTGGAGTCCGCAGAACCCTCCCGAGAATGGGTGACGGTGGGGGCGGGGGACTGACGGTGGGCGGGGGGCGTGAAGAAGGATGCGGGTAGATTGCGCATCTTGAAGGGCTTCTGCAGGGGCACCTGGCTCGAGGGCTTCAGCACCACCTCGAACAGGGCCTGCAGCTCGCTGTCACTGTCAGCACGCACATGGACAATTTGACTGCCCCGCTGCTCAATAGGGAGCGAATCATCCTTGTTCGAGCTGGCCATCTTGGCTACTTAAGGTCAACACTCACACCGAACCACACACCATAACACACACCTCCTCTCCCTCTGGCTGCTCCCTGTGTACTGAGGAACAGGAATGTGTGGCCTGCGCACCCGACCTGCGCAGCCTAGTTCAGGCTCACGCCGCCAGCTGGCACCACTGAACCACATGCTTATCTGGAATAATATTTACTCTAAGACAGCAGTTATTCTTCTTATTAATTATTCACTCTCTTAAGAAAGACACATTGTTAGATATTTAAAATCAGTTCCATTGTTTTCAATAAACGAAAAACGGGTATCTATGAATAACAGTTCTGTGGATAATGTATTGAAAGCATGTCCACTTTCTTTTCCCACGCAAATTATAAATATAAGCAAATACCACAAAGGTAAAAACACTAAGTACTCGATGTCGTTAGTTATTCCAATCAATGTTTACTTAAACACGTTATGATATAATGACTTTGGTACTCAGTATGGCAAAAAACATTCGCTCAATGTTTCGTCAGGCGGTGTGAAGGTTTGCAGGTCACAGGTACCAGAGCAGACATTCAAGACGGTCAGCAGCCGAGCTCTAGACATTAGCAGCCGGACCCTCAGCCGCCAGCAGCCGGGCCCTAGACATTAGAAGCCGGACCCCCCGACGCCGGGTCCTAGACACTAGGAGCCGGACCCCCCCAGACACCAACAGTGGGACCCCTAGATGCCAGAAACCGGACCTTCAAGACTCCAGCAGTCAGGCCTTCTAGACGTCAACACCTGGAACCCTCAGACGCCACCAGCCAGGTGGCGTCTGAGGTGATCAAGATCCTCCTCCAGACACCAGCATTCAAGACCCCCCCCCCCAGACACCAGCATTCAAGACACCCCCCCCAGACACTAGCATTCAAGATCCCCCCCCAGACACAAGCATTCAAGACCCCCCACAGACACCAGCATTCAAGACCCCCCACAGACACCAGCATTCAAGACCCCCACAGATACCAGCATTCAAGCAACCCCCCCCCCCAGATACCAGCATTCAAGACCCCCCCCCAGACACCAGCATTCAAGACCCCCCCACAGACACCAGCATTCAAGACCCCCCCCCAGACACCAGCATTCAAGACCCCCCCACAGACACCAGCATTCAAGACACCCCCCCCCCAGATACCAGCATTCAAGACCCCCCCCAGATACCAGCATTCAAGACCCCCCCAGATATCAGCATTCAAGACCCCCCAGACACCAGCATTCAAGACCCCCCAGACACCAGCATTCAAGACCCCCCAGACACCAGCATTCAAGACCCCCCCAGACACCAGCATTTAAGACCCCCCAGACACCAGCATTCAAGACCCCCCAGATATCAGCATTCAAGACCCCCCAGATATCAGCATTCAAGACCCCCTCAGACACCAGCATTCAAGACCCCCCAGATATCAGCATTCAAGACCCCCCAGACACCAGCATTCAAGACCCCCCCCCAGATACCAGCATTCAAGACTCCCCCCAGACACCAGCATTCAAGACTCCCCCCCAGACACCAGCATTCAAGACTCCCCCCCCAGACACCAGCATTCAAGACCCCCCCCAGACACCAGCATTCAAGACCCACCGACACCAATCAAGACTCCCCCCCCCCCCCAGACACCAGCATTCAAGACCCCTCCAGACACCAATCAAGATCCCCCAGACGCCAGCAGCCAGGACCCCCCAGACGCCAGCAGCCAGGACCCCCCCCAGACGCCAGCAGCCAGGACCCCCCAGACGCCAGCAGCCAGGACCCCCCCCCCAGACGCCAGCAGCCAGGACCCCCCAGACGCCAGCAGCCAGGACCCCCCCAGACGCCAGCAGCCAGGACCCCCCTCCCAGACGCCAGCAGCCAGGACCCCCCCCCCAGACGCCAGCAGCCAGGACCCCCCAGACGCCAGCAGCCAGGACCCCCCCCCAGACGCCAGCAGCCAGGAACCCCCCCCCAGACGCCAGCAGCCAGGACCCCCCAGACGCCAGCAGCCAGGACCCCCCCCAGACGCCAGCAGCCAGGACCCCCCAGACGCCAGCAGCCAGGACACCCCCAGACGCCAGCAGCCAGGAACCCCCCCCCCCCAGACGCCAGCAGCCAGGACCCCCCAGACGCCAGCAGCCGGGACCCCCCAGACGCCAGCAGCCGGGACCCCCCAGACGCCAGCAGCCGGGACCCCCCAGACGCCAGCAGCCGGGACCCCCCAGACGCCAGCAGCCGGGACCCCCCCAGACGCCAGCAGCCGGGACCCCCCCCAGACGCCAGCAGCCGGGACCCCCCCCCAGACGCCAGCAGCCGGGACCCCCCCCCAGACGCCAGCAGCCGGGACCACCCCCAGACGCCAGCAGCCGGGACCCCCCCCCAGACGCCAGCAGCCGGGACCCCCCCAGACGCCAGCAGCCGGGACCCCCCCAGACGCCAGCAGCCGGGACCCCCCCAGACGCCAGCAGCCGGGACCCCCCCAGACGCCAGCAGCCGGGACCCCCCCCCAGACGCCAGCAGCCGGGACCTTCCCAGACGCAAGCAGCCGGGACCCCCCCAGACGCCAGCAGCCGGGACCCCCCAGACGCCATCAGCCAGGATTCCCCAGACGCCAGCAGCCGGGACCCCCCAGACGCCATCAGCCAGGATTCCCCAGACGCCAGCAGCCAGGATCCCCCAGACGCCAGCAGCCAGGATCCCCCAGACGCCAGCAGCCAGGATCCCCCAGACGCCAGCAGCCAGGATCCCCCAGACGCCAGCAGCCAGGATCCCCCAGACGCCAGCAGCCAGGATCCCCCAGACGCCAGCAGCCAGGACCCCCCCAGACGCCAGCAGCCAGGATCCCCCAGACGCCAGCAGCCAGGACCCCCCCAGACGCCTGCAGCCAGGACCCCCCAGACGCCAGGATCCCCCAGACGCCAGCAGATAACACTATGAATATTGGAGGCCCGCGAATCTTCATCTTATTTCTACCAATAAGAAATTTTGCAGGAACACAAGTGGTTGTTTTAAACGTGAAATTGGAAAAATATCTTCCCACGAAGTGCCTCGTCAGTCGGGTTGTAGTGGACATGTGGACCTGCGGACCACTGCAAGTAACAGCTTTGCCAATCGAGTTACCACCAGCGCCTGCCTCCCGGAGAAGGATATAGAGGAACATTCAAAGAAAATTTATCGTTTGTTTCTGATTTCTTGGGTATCTTTTCTTACTTAAACCATTTTAAACTGAACTTATTGTAAATATTGTGTAGAGTATTACATAATTATGTGTGGGGCACTGACATTATTTGTAACGGTAATATGTATAAATGAAAAACAGACCAACAGTGAATTAATAGACGACACAAACCATCTTGACAACTATTGTAAATCAAACACTTCACATTGCTCTGGGGTTGGTCACGTGCCCAAGATGCAGGTGGCATTTCCTCTTTGAACCGCGACAATGAGACGTAGGATCAGGAAACTTGTTGCTCTTTGGTCTTTTGTGATGCCAATTAGTTTGTTGTCCAATTCCTTCAGGAACTTCAATGCACATTTCACCCAGGAACCAAGGGTTTCCGAGCCAATCAGAATATAGCAGAAGCAATGTACTAGACGTTCAGAAGCAGCACCACCACCTTGGATTGCACTGTACTGAAGGTAGGTACTGGCCAATGTTGATGTGCATGTGTAGTCCCACACCACTAGCTAGTTATCCTTCCAGGGAAGTTTGACGATCCCATCTGGATGCTTCAGAGTGCTGTTGGGTCTGTATAGACGGGATTCTCTGTGTCGGGCAGAAGTCTGTGGCGAGGTTCCTCTTGATGATGTCGTTGACTTCATGTCTTGCAATCTTATGTGATTTACGACATCAGACCATGTTCGCCGTATTGATCTGCCATCACACTTCCGCAGATGCACCCGTGTTCGGTAAATATGGATGTGACAAGGCAACGAGCTACTACAATACTGATTTAGGCGAGTTTCTAGGGCTGGGTTGGATACAGTAAATATAAAATCCCCAGCATAGGGCGCTCTTACCGTTAGGAGGCGGGCTTTGTTTTCAACAGATGCATTTTCAAGCATTGAGGCAATCTTTTCCATTATGGGACTATCCTAGTGAGCCTGTCTGAGGTATTTTGGGGGCTAGAGGTCAGGGAAAGGAGTGCGCAATGATTTCCCTCTAACTGGTTCCTTCGATGTTCCTCGGAGCGTGAGCTCCTACAGTCTCATACTCTCAGGTAGGATCTTCCCTGCTAATTCGCTGGCAACGGTGCACGAGGATAATGCTTGTGGTGCTACCTCTGTTGCCCTGAGGTGTGCCTATTCCCACAAGTGACAGTGATGCTTGGTCCCGCTGTCATCTTAGGTTGAGGGCCTTCCAGAATACTGACTTCAAGAGCTCGTCATACTGACTTAGTAGTGGCTGCCAAAAGTGGGTTCATACCTTAAATGTTATCTTCGTACATTAGCTTCGTTATGCCTCCCTTTGAACCTTCCAACACCTGAACCTCCTGAGCTGAATGTTCAATAACTCGCTACAATATATGTTGTCTAAGAGATCTCTAATCTTTCAAATGGATTAAAGATGTGTTAGAAGAAATTGGATATATGCTAGTCCAACCCGTCCTCTTAAAAATAACTTCACTTTTGGCTCGTATGCGCGCTATGGCCATATTTGGATGTAATTTGAAATGAAATAGATTCAAGTGACGTACTGTCCCATTTTCTGTTGAGTTGTCCGGCTTACTCGGACAGGTTAGGAGAGGAAACTTTCAATTCACGTTTTTCATATCTTTTTGAAACTGAGAATTTCCTGTCCACCTAACCCATCTGAGGACCCTTAACTTACTGTTGAAAAAAAATCAAATTTATTTTCATTTTCAAATTACGTCCACTTTCGGCCATACGGGCAAAAGCGACGTTATTTTTAAGAGGACAAGTTGAGGCAGCATATACACACTTAGGAAATAAATTTTATAAAAAAAATGAACACCGTAGAGAACACGAACTGTACGGAGTTAACGGATCCTACACAGCAACTGTGATTTAAACAATATCTGAAGTGCCTACAACACCCGCATCCTCAACCTTAACACATGTTCCTTAAAAACAACTGAAACCTACCACCATACCCATGGATCCTTGAGAGGAAATAAGTGATCTGAAAATTTACTTCCTAGCAAGATTTTAAGACCAAGCCGTTTTTGACTGAATTGAAGCTTGATCACTGTCCTCTCAAGCTCTAATTATCGTTCACTTCACCTTGTCACTAACCTGGCGAGTGATTGAGAACAAATAGTTAACTTTTGACAGTTTTCCCCATTCAGCCCATACCAATATAATATTTAAAGCTTCGTTTGTATGTAGATTGTAAACAGGTTGACACTGCTCGTGAGAAATGCGTTGCGTACGTTGTTAAATGTGAGTGGTGTCTTAACAAGGACATTGTGTCACAGGTGGGCGGTCAAGCAGTCGGCAGGTGGGGCGTGGCCGCACTCCCACACTCAACATTCAATAAGAATGCCTTTGTTTTGCTTTCTACCAGCAAACTTCTCCAGTATTAAGTTCACGTTTTTCCATATCTAATGCAAAACTGTGGCCTCTCTGGACCACAATATAGCTGGGTACGCTTACATAATGCTGTGCATATGCGAGTTCATTTCGCTAAATATGGTCAACCCGAGGACCACCTTGGTATTGTGCGTTTACAAAACGCGAGAACTCGTTCCTGGCCTGTATAACCTAGCAACGGACGTAGAGCCACACTGTTAAGGTCAGCTGGGCTCGTATTTTAATGACCTCAGCTAGGTGAGCAGCAGTGTGGCGCTCATTGATGCTTCACAGTCAGCTGGCCAGCTACGTGTTCATTGACGCCTCTTGTCAGCAGAGCTACAAGAGTAGATTGATGGCCGAATCTCGCGAAAATCGAAGTAAATTGTTTTTGTTTAATATAAAACATGGTTTTCAGCCGTATGCATAACTTTTTATCTCTGTTCTAAATACCTGGAAAACAATTTCACCAGGAACCCGCAAGGGCGGTGGAAAGCAAAGCAGTCGAACCCTCTCAGGACTTCTGGAAGATCTAAATTCGCCATACTCTAGTATGGAGAATTTATAATGTCTCCTGCGGCCCTCGTTAAACCTTTAGTAAGATTTATCTTCCATGTTTGTAAGATTAAAATGCGCCAGAGTAAACCCTCCTCATCCTCCCTGGTCACAGAATGGGTCAATTCCCTCATGCACCCGAGCTATGTCAATAGGCTGTTCTACCTCTTCGCCCTTACTTCATTACACACAGAAATCAGTTTCTGTACTTCTTACTGACGGCAAAATGTCATATGTTAGGATGCGAGCAGCTACGTCTAAGAGCCTTATTGATCAGACCACCAACCATGAAAGCCTGTTCAGAAACTGGGCCACAGGGACGTTGATCTTTAGAACCAACTCAAGATAAAGTTTGAAGTAGCACAGCCATACAAGGAAAGATATTCAATAGCATTGTAGGTCCAGTCTTCAAGTCTAGATAAATTTCAGCGAACTAGTAAACTTCAACAAATAGTAACAATTACTAGTTTGACAGTCAAAGACAAATGATCATTTACAACTTCGCTGCGTCTTTATTCATCTGGGCCATAATTTCCATATATACTCACTCTGCACTCCACTGCAGGTTCTTATTATGAATATTCTCAATAGGCGTCCCTGAACAAAGTCACTTATAACCTTATAAACTTATAAGTTTAGTGTCATGCGGGCCGCGTCACCCTTCCCCGCCTCCCTCCCACACCGCGCGCCCGTCAGCGGCTGGGATGGTACACCATATACACCACACCTCGCTTATAATACCAATAAATCCTAGTAGCATAGAGCGTTGCGGCAAGCTATGGTAAATGCTGAAGCAAAGGCGGGCGGGGAATGTCGTATTATTATTATTAACATCTTTATTGACAAAATTAATTACAATTTTGCCTAATCTGAGGATTGATAGTCTTATTAAAGTGAGGATAATGCTGGCATTTCCTTCTACCATCAAAATTTACCATAATATACATATTGTATCAATTTACACAATTTATTCGTCGTCGTCGTCCCTTCAACTTCTAGTGTGTGGTCTGGTCAACATAATGCTGGTATTCACTGTCACGCAGGACAGAGGGTCATACATAAGCCAACAGGTCTAAACTGTAGGCTGAAGTACATGTATATCATGGTTACAATCGATGTTTTAGGTCGTAGAGCACATGGGAGGAGGGAGGGCCTCCCACCACCCGCATCTCGCCTCCACCTATATTATTTCTCCGGTAATATGACTAAATATATTGTTAAATGGCTGTATATTGTTTTATTCCTTTATATTTAAATTATAAGTAATGCGACCATTTGTGGTAAATGTTAAATCGCGAGGGCTGTGTTAGGGTAAAAATCAAGGTAAGGGTGTTCCACCTAATGGGGTTAGGATTGGCCCGACTCCTAGAGAAACAGTTCCCAAATAATGTACAAAAAGACTGCTGTCTAGAGCAGATCGCCTGAACCAGATGGAACTTCAGCTTAAGTTTTACCATAATATAATTTACTACACCTAATCCCCCCCCCCAAAAAAATACAACAAATACTTTCCCACCTCGATCTTATGTTACCTCTGACTCCACAAAGGCAGGAGACGAGATTCACACACAGCAAACTACTGGTAAAGTCTACGTTTCCTAAAGGGACAATTTACTACCTAAATGAGCATAATTATATTAGACTCGTATTCAAGGGGTCAGTACTTGGATCTAATTACACGGAACTCCAGGCTCTAACCCAGGAACACAGAAAATTACACATAGAACTGAGGAGTGACACGTGGTACGAGTACTTAACATAATTATAACTTAAGTAAGAGTTGGAGAGGAGAGGCCCAGCCAACACGTCCAACCAAGCCGAAGGTTGCTGCAGAAAAGCTCACCGTGGCTAGCTGCCTGGGTTGATCAGCTGATCATACAGTATCCATTTACTTATCCTCTAATCAGTATTAAATTGCCATCCTGCAGTTCTAAGTATAAATATAACATCCTAGCTTTATAATACACTAACAAATTATTGTCGCATTGTAACCACAAAACTAGGAACATAAAAGTGCTCTTACGTCTGGCAAGAATGAAATTGCCCGCCATTTGCAAATTTCAGGAAACCATCCTGTGTATAAAGTATCAGACAATAACACGCCTTCTTTAGCCAAACCTAACTGACTACTAGCCCTATCATATAATAATATATTTATTAAAACCTTTTCACCAAAAAATCTCTCCACATTCAGGGTCTATCACACTCAAATACATACATGAGTGAAGGGTCCCTATTTCATATGTAAACAACTGCAATACGGACCATTTGCCACAGTGCAATACTGGCCCCAGGGTCGTAACAGTATTTTTTTATGAGCACTATCAGAAAATCATATCACCATTAAGAGATCAAGAAACAGCAACCCGTCCTCCCAACAGCACGTCGCACTCTGACATATACTTTACCTAATGCCAAAAACTGTCGTACTAGGAAATGGTAGCGGCTCCAGAAATGTCCCGTTTTCTGTTCGTGGGTCCTCTGGTAGGTTAGGATAAGGCATTTTAGTGCGACAGTTTCTTGACATTGGGAACGCTCGCGAGAACACGTTGGTACATTAGCCTTTGATGAGCCAAGCTACTTCCAAGGTCGTATGTAAGGGTGCTCTCTTTTTAGCAACCTGTCATTAGGAAAGAAATTACCTTAGGTAATCACTTCAAAACCGCTATGTAATTAGTTCCATTTTCTACTCCCTATCTATGATTAGGTTAATTAATGAGGTGTATTATTCTCAAAGATGTGAAATTTAAAATTCGAAAACTATATAAGTATGTCCTAAAAGTTTAGTTACAGAAAACCAAATTCTTCAGCCTATTTCAAAGAGACGAATTAAGCATATACTTTAATGTATTACAAATAATATAAAATATAAAAAATTATAAAACAAATGTTCACTTGCCAGTTTACAAGTTATTGGAACCATAATAAGCTTTCAGGCCATCATAAACATCTAGATAAATACCCATGTATTCCTGTCATTCCATGTGCTTAACAAGGGCTGTTGGCCGGTTGTTAATCTCTTTATCCAAAGTTATCGAGAGACCTCTCAAATAAAGGTTACTGATGATTTCACATTTCAATTACTAATTTGAAGAAATAATAAATATGATAGTTTATAAAATTATAGAGGGGTACTACTTATAGTAATGCAGAGGACCCATAGTCTCGGAGAAGGCAGTAAATGGCATTCAGGGATGATCTTGCTGTTCTCACTGAAATTTTTTAGCATTTCCTTCTACCATCAAAATTTACCATAATTTACATATTGTATCATAATTTACACAATTTATTCATGTACAAGTTTTTTTTTATATACAAGAGTTCTTACATTCTTCTAAAGCCACTAGCACGCATAGCGTTTCGGGCAAATCCTTAATTCTAATATTCCAAGCAGATAAATGGCAAAATTTAGATTTTCATTAATGAATCAACCAGCCTGAGCATTTAAACAACCTTGATAGTTTACTTGAAATGTATAAGGATGGTAATCCCCATTTCATGTTCTTAGATCTAATTGAACTACCTGTTACCCCACACGCAGGTTCACTACGAAACCATTAGTCACCCTTTCACTAACTTTACTGTACCGACAATCAAGTGTTTTAGGCTAGATTTTACATCTTTCAATCGATTTATATTGCTAAAATGAGAATCGAGTCGAACAACTCTGAATCCTCGACTCGGTTTACCAGCCCGTCCTCCAAACAGACCCAAAAGCGTAGCTCGTCCTCCAAAGACCCAAAAGTGATTCCATGCACCCGCCAAACCCTCGTTTATGAATGAAAAACGGTTTACACACGACTCGACTGTTTACGTTGTTATAGATTCAGCTACTCGGAACAAGTTCCAAGCAGCACGGGCTATGGCGAGCCCGTAACTTACCTGGCACAGGAGCGGGGCAAGTAGCACGGGTTAGCCTCGAACTGTTTACGTTCGAACACTTCCAGAACAAGTGCTTCACTGACGAATTTTGCTTGAACCACAACGCTATAAATGCTTCACCCACATACTACAAATAATCGCCAACAGAACCTAAACACCTAACCTAACCTATGCTTATATATGCACAATGTTAATATATTAATCTCACCATTTGGTCACCATTTGGTCCGGGAGACATCTCCCGTTACGCAGGGTGCAGCTGCGCCTCCACAGATCTCCAGTATCATCTTTTGATACTGGTAATGGCTCAAAAGGGCCACCACTTACGGGCTATTCATGCCCGTGCCACCTCTTGGGTGGCTTAATCTTCATCAATCAATCAATCATCAAGCAGACACCACCATTTGGTCACCACTTGGTCCGGGAGACATCTCCCGTCACGCAGGGTGTAGTTGCGCCTCCACAGATCTCCAGTATCATCTTTTGATACTGGTAATGGCTCGAAAGGGCCACCACTTACGGGCTATTCATGCCCGTGCCACCTCTTGGGTGGCTTAATCTTCATCATCAATCAATATTAATCTATATTTGAGAAAATTCCCGTTTTGAATTAACAGCATGTTAAAATTTGTCTGTGGGGGTCGACCACTTTATGTAATGGATTTGAGTAGAGGACGGGTTGCTTCAAATACAAATAATTTAATTTGCGTAACTACACAGAACTCTCATTTATATAGCAATAAATATTAAACATTTTTAATGCACAATACGTTAAAATTGATAAATGAGCGAGATGAAACATTGGCATAATGTTTTTTAATCCTGCAACCAAACCCCTATTCATGAATGGAAAACACTGTACACACAACCCGTTCTCAGACCAAGTCCATTCTATCCAGTGGTCTACCCCAAATACGCATTCATAAATTTTAGCGTTAATTCAAAACAGGAATTCTCAAATTAATATTACACATTAGCCTATTGTGGCACTGGTTAGGTTAGGCGTTTAGGTTGTTACCAATTTTTTTTAAGTCTTTGGGGCCGACCGCTGGATGGAATGGGTCAGAAGACGTGTTGCACATAAAGTCCATTTGATGTAAAGTACTTTACAGTGCAAATTGAATTATACTTTCGTTATTTCAATCACTGAATTTTCGATCTCTCAGGAGTTTTCATTATGTATCATTTCCAACCCTGCCCTGTGTACGCTGCATAAACTACCAATGACCGAACAATGCTAGTGTTCAACACCCCCAAGATAAGTAATTAGCAAAAGGCACCAAACCGGGAAGGCTATGTAGCACCACCAAGCGTGCGGGATAATCAGGACGACACTCCTCCACAAGATAGGTACCCAAACCTCTTCTGCCTCGTATGGGCCAATAGGCCCTCTGCAGTTACATTTATTCCTGTTCTTAAACTAATTCTTAAAGACCAACGACCCTGCCAACGGGCAAGGATTGAATAACAAAGGAGGTCTGAATATGTAACACCTTTACGAGATGGGACGAATGCAGATAGCCTTTAAGAACATAAGAACAAAGGCAACTGCAGAAGGCCTGTTGGCCCACACGAGGCAGCTCCTATTTATAACCACCCAATCCCACTCATATACATGTCCAACCCATGCTTGAAACAATCGAGGGACCCCACCTCCACAATGTTACGCGGCAATTGGTTCCACAAATCAACAACCCTGTTACTGAACCAGTATTTACCCAAGTCTTTCCTAAATCTAAACTTATCCAATTTATACCCATTGTTTCGTGTTCTGTCTTGTGTTGATACTTTTAATACCCTATTAATATCCCCTTTGTTATGTCCATTCACCCACTTGTAAACCTCTATCATGTCACCCCTAACTCTTCGCCTTTCCAGTGAATGCAACTTAAGCTTTGTTAATCTTTCTTCATATGAAAGATTTCTAATTTGGGGAATTAACTTAGTCATCCTACGCTGGACACGTTCAAGTGAATTTATATCCATTCTATAATATGGCGACCAAAACTGAACTGCAAAATCTAAATGGGGCCTAACTAGAGCAAGATATAGCTTGAGAACCACACCAGGTGTCTTGTTACTAACGCTGCGATTAATAAATCCAAGTGTCCGATTTGCCTTATTACGAACATTTATGCATTGATGCTTTTGTTTTAAATTCTTACTAATCATAACTCCCAGATCCCTTTCGCAATCCGACTTTGCAATCTCAACACCATCTAGCTCGTATCTTGTAACTCTATCATCATTACCTAACCTCAGAACTTTACATTTATCAGCATTAAACTGCATCTGCCAATCCTTTGACCATTTCAAAACCCTATCTAGATCAACTTGAAGTGATAGCGAGTCCTCCGAATTAATTTCCCTACAGATTTTCGTATCATCGGCAAATTTGCAAATGTTGCTACTCAAACCTGAATCTAAATCATTTATATATATTATAAACAACAGAGGTCCCAGGACAGCCTTGAGGCACTCCACTTACATTTTCCCACTCTGACTTGACTCCATTTACACTAACCGTTTCCTTTGGTATAGCCATGCCCTAATCCAGTTTAATATAGCACCCCCAATACCACGAGCCTCTATTTTTTTAATCAGCCTTTCATGTGGCACTATCAAAAGCCTTGCTAAAGTCAAGGTACACAACATCACAATCCTTACCACTATCAACTGCCTCAACTATGCTAGAATAAAGAGATAAATTCGTTAAACATGAACGGCCATTTACAAAACCATGTTGCGACTCAATTATTAATTTATGTTTTTCAAGATGAAGACGAATTTTATTTGCCATTATAGATTCGAGTAACTTTCCCACAATAGACGTTAGGCTAATTGGTCGATAGTTAGACGCAAGTGATCTATCTCCTTTCTTAAAAACTGGTATCACATTAGCAACTTTCCAAAACTCTGGAACTCTGCCTGACTATCGATTTATTAAATATGGTTGACAGTGGGTCACAAAGCTCCTCTTTGCATTCTTTAAGCACCCTGGCAAACACTTCATCCGGCCCTGGGGATTTGTTTGGTTTGAGTTTTACTATTTGTTTAAGAACATCCTCCCTGGTAACTGTTAAACTCGTCAACCTGTCCTCTCTTAGCGGTTGCCTCCGCACACTGTTAAGGACACCAACATGGCTGGAAACCCAGCAAAACTCTTAGTCTTAAATATGCTGGGGACTTGCAAGAAGTTGTATCTATACTAAATCGACCAGCAGTGTTAAGAAAACATTTAATTAGGATAAGAGAAAATAAGGTTTACATTTTTATGGATTTTATTGGTTTATTGCAAATGCACATGTTTTGTGGCACAATAATTTCCTACAAAATTTATGTAGAAAAAGTGTCAAAATAGGGTCTTTCAAAAATAACTGCCAATGTTAAATATTCAATGACAAAACAAGAAAACTAAACTTTCATCCACTATTGCCCGTACCTAGCTATGTGAAGCCGGTAGTCGAAAGTTTAAAACCATGTTAAAATTCAGCTTATACACCCCTAACGTTGACCGTAGGACACATTACAGCAATTCAGGCAAGAATACCCAGTCTTCTGGTATGTCAACAAGACTAATGCCAATAGATGAAAAATAATAAAATAAAATTGATAAGAGGTAATCTTGCACAATCTGACAAGTTGTAGTATCCTAGGCTTGTTTGCAGGGCCTACTGAGGGGGTGAGTTCATGATTAAACATGTGCATGAGGTTTAATTCTTGTGATTTTACACTTTTTTTGGTGGAACCCAACCAGCTACAAACACACCTCAGCACCATGGACATGGAACAATCTAAAAATATTTCATGAGGAATCTGGTCTTAACTTTTTTTTTTACCACCCATTGTAATCTTACTGGAATTTTATGTTAACTGTACTTCGTTCCCCACCCACAGACTAAAATGTGTCTTAGTATTTGTTGCATGGTGTCATCAGTGGTGTTGCGTGACAAAGAAAGGGCCATCATTTCGGTGACTCCAACCCTTGACCGTGGGTTTGTCTGTTCTTTCTACATAGTGTGACCTCTTCATTACCGGACCCGGAGTGAGGACACGCGAGTATTTCCTTCATTGTGTGGTTAGAGCCGACTTTCTGGTAACCGGGAGCAGCAGCATGTTTGTTATAGCCACTACTCTGCATTACTCTGTCCCTTTCTTCCGTCTCGGTGGTTTGTTTGCCGCTGGGGGTCCCGGGTAGTGGGTAGGGCTCCTGCTGGGTATTTTGGGGCTGGGGGCATGACCCAACAGCAGCCCTACCCACACTTACATTTAGACCCATCTTCCAAGTAGCTCTAATCCAAGTGTACATACTACTTTATTACAGCTACTTTAAAAATGGGACTTCATAGCTTTGGTGGCATGACTTGAGGGAAGGAGTGTAGATTTACGCAGAACTTTCAGCAGTTGTGTTTTCTACTGGCTGCTGAGGTTGTGATGTAGTAGCAGGAGCAGGAGCAGCAGGAGGAGCCTGGTTTTCTTGTCCTGACTGTTGACCTTCTCCCTGTGAAAGGTAAATTAGCTCAATGTTTTTTATGCCAACTAGTTTCCTATCAAAACATTCAAAAAGGTTAATAAAGGGAACTTAACACTAAGGTAATTATTAGATGCTTTGCAATCAAGTCGTCAAAGGCCTTGGTAAACAAGCATTCAATCAGTGCATCATTTTCTTCTATAACCAAAGCACCCCAAAAATGGAATTTTAAACATCTGTTAGAAGGCCATTTAAAATTTACTTTCATGTTTTAGCCACAAAGGGTTAATACTTTTGACATACATACCAGCAGCCAATTTATTACACTTGCTTTGCAGCTGGTACAACATAAGGGTTTATAGCATTCTTAATACAAGACAAAGCAAACTAGTGCAGCTTCTGCTGCTATAAAGCACCAAGACATTAACTATACTGAAAATTACTACATTTAACAAGCAAGAGCACTGTCCCAAAGGAAATAACATGCCATAAAAAAAAATTAATAAGTTGGGGAAAAATGATGTGCCAGAGGTTTTCAGCCATAAGTTAAGAAATGTGCTTTGAAAGCCATTGCTAAGCAAAATATTGAAATTATACGAATTGCAGGCCACAGTACAAGTAAATTGGCAAACTTTACTTTCCCGCGTAAAAGTAGCAATTCAGTGCTCAAGCAGTAGTAACCGATAAAATGCAATAGGAAGAGTATCAATCGTTATTTCAGTGAAGTTCAGGCAAGGGTGCACCTAACTTTTAAGACACATTATGCAAATATAACCACACTGACAGTTATCTGCATTGTAAATCATGCCAGGAAGATAAAGATTTTAAGAAGCAAGTTGTCATTTCAGTTTTCTGAAACGACTTAAGTCATGAAAACCTCCTTAAAGTGAAGGTTAAGATTTTTTTTTAAATTATAGTCAAACTCATCCTTGAGTGAAGCTCTAATTTCTGTACTGCTATATTAAGCAGATAATGAAATATAATATTCAATTAAGAACCTGAATGTTAAAATTCAAAAAGCATGCCAATGGCAAACTAAGCATTAATAAAAAAGCCATCAAAACCCCCATTTAACGGATTAGTTATGAAGCTAGGAAGCCTAAGCTTACCACTACTTCAGTTTGAGCGTCATGCTGCTCTCCCTCAGCTTCAGCAATTTCTTTTGCTTCTTCTGCTGACGCTTCAGGCTGAAAAGCACGTGCGAAAAGCCTCATTCTAGTAAGCGTTAATCACAGCATTACAAATTTGCAAGCAAAAAAACTAAGCAATTGGTAATCCAGTGTTCCAGCTCTTGACATTTTGCATAGGCACACAGACATTCTTTAACTAGGAAGATCCTACAAATTAGTAAGGCCATGTTGGCACATTACACACACACACACAAAGTACAGCAATGAACATTTTATTCATATATACTATATATACATACATGGTGTATATAGGTATATATGCACACCTTTTATATGTACAAATTTAAAGCTCAGTACTAGTTAAAGTATAAACCAGGCATAAAACATGAAAATTTGCAGCATACATTAATGGAGTAACTGCTAGCAGCATTATAAATTTAATTTGTTCCTGCACGTATTTTACACCAAAAAGGGGGGAGGGGGAGAAGACTAATCTGCTACTCTTTCCAATGCCACTTTCTTCCATTAATTAAGAGCCAGCAGAGAAATTCAATTATTTTATGCTCGTCTAGCATTCCTGAAATTTTGTTTGCCAAGCAATCTGAACTTTGACAAAATACCAAAAAGTACATAAATTTTATTACATCCAATTGTAAATGCTTAAAGGTAATATCAATGATGAAAAGAGCTCTCGTCCACCTTCCTCTACAGTCTTGCCGAGAGAGATGTTCCTCAAATATTATTTATGTAAAAATGCAATGTTGTGCCCAACAATTAGGCACCCCCCCCCCTCCCGTCAAAAATGTAAACCCTGGACATTTCCTCCATTTCTCCAATTTCAAACTAAGAAAATTGAAATTCTGGGAAAGTAAAATTCAAAAGCTGGAACAGGTTACACAAGAATTCCAAGGCACAAAATGGAAACATGGATTTACGGAGCACCATTAACTGCACTGGCTAGCCATGCAATCTGGCAGCCCAGCTGTAAGGGAAAGGTTGAAGGATAAACTTGCCTTCTGTCCCTCAGCTGCTACCTGTGTCTGCGTTTCCGACGTCTGTAAGGCAAACATGCAGTATGAGGACATGCTTTAGTCTAGGGGATGGACTCCAGATATAACATGCCAGTGTTAATATCTACATAATCTACACAGTGAGTGGGGGAAGTGCAGCTACTTCTGCCCGAAGAAAGGAGAGATCTTCCATCCACATTCTCCCTAGCATAAATCTCTACTACAAGAAATGTAGTAGTTCAAACTAGCAGAGGAATATTTCTTCTTTCACCCCAAATATAGTTTGAAAAATAAAAAGCAAAAACATACCCTTGTTTCAGGGGTGCCACTGTATCTGCCGCCACGCCCGCGTCCTCTACCTCCACGGCGGAATCTGCGACGTGGAGCGTCATCTGGGGTTGCCATCATTTCTCCATATTGAGGTCGAGGGCTACCATAGTAGCGGCGGAAGTAGCCACGTGGACCACGTCCACCCCTACCCCTGCCACGTCCGCGGCCTCTTCCACGTCCCCTAATCTGCATGCCCTCACCTTCAGATACTTCCCCTCCCTCATAGTCATTGTAGCTTTGATAAAAACCACCACGTCCTGCCCCGCGGCCACGTCCACGCCCAAAGAAGCGACCACGGTAGAACCTACGAGGTCCACGGCCACGGAATCCACCTCGGCCACGACCCCTCATCGGTGGTGGAAAATCTCCCCCCTCCTCCTCCATCTCTCCCTCATCGCCTGGTAGTGCACGGCGGTAGTATCGGCGGCGGTAGCCACGGCGACGATCTGCAGCGTAGGGCGACCCCTGCAGGGGAACATCACGGTCATGAGCAAAAGGCGACCCCTGTGGAAGTACATTATGCTATAACTCTGGGCATGTAATTAATGTTATTTGTTTTATTGCAGATTTGCCAATGAAACTATGAACATTTGAGTTTTGTTGGCTTGTAAAGAGCAGTCTATATTTCTCCCACTGATAATTTAACATGTCTTCAATATAATGTCAAGTTTACTTAAAATACCTGGTGCAGATGTTGGTGCCAAACCTGCAGTAGATAACCAACTGGGACATGCATTGAGTAAACAGCCAATACCACCTAAAAAGCTAATGATCTAACATGTAGATATTTGTGAAAATAGATCTATGCATGAACCAATTAAAACCTAAATTCCTGCAGCCATGAACATAAATGTGCATTTCTCTCATTGAAGGCATAGCAGGAAAAGGTAACTCCCAAATATAAATCTTAAGACTGCTTGAAAACAAGCAACAAATTATTTACATGCACAACTTTAAGCAACCTAGCAATTTATATTTTTCAGTGTTACCAGAAAGGACAGATGGTGGCAGGGCAAGGAGGGGAGAAAAAATAAATAAGTTTGAAGCTTTACCAAAATGGAGCACAATAGTGTACCAACATACACAGTACAGGGTAATAAGGTTGTAGCATGCTTTGTATAGCCAGGTCTGAGTGCTTGTATATTTTGCAGTTATAAAAAATCTTAAGCCAATTCAAGTCAACAGTAATGTATTATAAATTGTTCTAGCACTCCAATGATCAGATTGTTGCCAGAACAATTTTAAACTGCATCAAACAATGTAATGCAAGTCAAAAGTATTACAAAAGGTCAAAATGAAAAGCACATCTTGGCGGTCGAGTTGATATGCAAGTAAAACTGACAACTGAATAATCCGAACATTTAACAAATGCTCTTTTTCATTACCACTTAAAGCATGACATATCACAAGGTCTGAATGTTCAGTCATCTATATTTCTACAATAAAAATTGGGTTGTGGTGCCAAGGACTGTTGCTAGTTACTACCACATCACCAGCAATTGCAGCCATTTAACAAAAGTAGGTCGGACTGACTACAGGACTAGAAAATACCTGCCAAAGCTCAAGGCAATTCAGGAAAAGCCATAAAAATTAAAGCATACTAAAAATTGATATATTACCTTAACTGCCTCTCCCCCAGGACCAGTGACATTGGCAGCTTCATTGCCTTTCTCGCCAACTACGACATCAAACTCCACTTCTTCGCCGTCTCCTACTGACCGCACGTATTTCCTTGGATTGTTTTTTATGATGGCTGACTGGTGGACAAACACATCCTCCTTGGTGTCATGCCGGTTGATGAAGCCATAGCCACTCTTCACGTTGAACCATTTAACAGTGCCGGTTACCTTGGTGGCTGTAAATAATGGTAATATTTAATTTTCTTTCTACTAGCATTAAGTTTTCCAATACATACATACAAAGATGTGGCACCAATTTAATAAACACTAAGGGCCACAATACTCAGAAATAATCAACCATATCACCAAAGTGCAATACTGTTAATGTGGGAAAAGGAGTTTGGAAAGTGGAACCCCTTGAAGTATTTTTGTTTGGTGGTTGGTTGGGGACCAATTGTCAACAGCCCACCCTCAATACCCAAATAGGATTACACTGTCTTTGTACCATTTTGCAATGCAGGTTTTATACGATTTACTGCTAAAAAGCCAAGAGTAAAGTAGTTATCAAGAGAAGGCACCACGTCAAGGAGACTGTACAGCCAAAGTAGAAGCAGGCATTGGAAACAATTCAATAACATTGAATTTATGGAAAAGCCCCTCTTGCTTGGTTGCACTGCACGAGTATCTTCAACTTGGGCACCCGACACACAAGAGCTACAAAGACTGCCAGTTTGGAAAAAAAAGTTATCCCAAACCACAGTATTTCACATGGCCAGCCAAAATTAGTTCTAAAATAAACTGGTACAATTAGTTTTGTGTTCAGCATGTGAAGCCGAATCTAATGACATCACAAGTCGTTAATGAAAATGGCCACGGATTTATGAGTAGTCAGTACCTCAAAGGTACTGCAAGTACTTCAATTGACCACAAAACTGCACATTCTTTAATGGGTTAATGCCCCCCCCCCCATGTTCCAGCTACTGCACTTTGCAAAATATAAAAATATAAAAAGACCACTAAATGCAGTCAAATCAGAGTATTGAAAAAATAAATATAAATTTTTAGAAATCTCATTTAAAGGCCTTACTTTAGAAAAAGCACAAAGTAGCTGTCAAGAAAATGACAAGCTAGATAAATAGAAGCTTTCAAACACCTTCAAAGGATACCATATCAAACAGGCTACGATTTATACATTAAGCTGTGTACAACAGTTCTAACCAAGCCATTGGGACATTATCCCCAGAACTAACAAGTATCTTTGTTATCTTGAGATGATTTCAGGGCTTTGGTGTCCCTGCGGCCCAGTCCTCGACCAGGCCTCCACCCCCAGGAAGCAGCCCGTGACAGCTGACTAACACCCAGGTACCTATTTTACTGCTAGGCAACAGGGGCATAGGGTGAAAAACTCTGCCCATTGTTTCTCGCCGACGCCTGGGATCGAACCCAGGACCACAAGATCACGTCCCACATGCTGTCCGCTCGGCCGGCTCCCTTACACACAGTACAGCATCCCTTACAGCTCCACAGTACAGCTCCCTTACTACAGTACACAGCACTGTAGGCAGAGTTTCTAGTTGATGGAACTGTGCCTCAGTTTTGTCCTTGTCGACACCCCCTAATACAGTAATCTGTCAAGTGGTGCCATATTCTGGGCTCAATCACTGGACATGTGGCTTATTACAATGGCTACATTTATTAATGCACTTCTAAATACACAGGGAATTAAGATAAAGTAAGTTTGGAAAGACAAGCTTATGAAGATAAAGATTTAGTTTCATGCACTCATTTGTAATGTCCCCCCCTCACTAAGCCACCTAGGAAAACAAAGACAACAACTCTTGAGAACTAGCTCCAAAAGCAAAAATGAACTAGCTGCAAGTCTGCTAGAACAGGCATCCCACAAAGCTTCCGAAACATTCATCTACCATATCATTAACACAAGGAGAGTACTAACTCACTTGCCAACTTCAATATGGAAAAATAGCATTTCTTTAGTACACTATGATGTATATAGAGTACATGCATATAAAAGCCAATAAATGTTTCCCTCATTCTCGAGAATAGACGTTAAACTTTGAAATTGCAGTTTTTATAATTTTGACCGACTGTTTAATAAATGTCAAAAGTACAAAGAATCCCTCTTAACACAAATGTGACCCATGGGGGGACAAATGGCCCTCGGGTTGACATGCCTGAATAGTGCACTCACCCAATCAATTTTACTGCAACTGCCAACTTGCCTTCAGAAGCACTTTTCAGCCACTGGGATTACACTCATCACCCATTTTAACTATTTTATGAAGTCGGCGACTTTAAAATGGCCAGAGGTATCCAAGCTTAACCATTCTATGCAAAAAGGGGTGGGAAGATCATGCCTCACAGCTACTATCACTAATAAGCCAAGCTTGTTTTAGAAGTTATAGATCCCAGATCGTATGGTTTTACACAAGCTAGAGTAGTAGTAGTTTTACCCGACTAGCCGAGAAAAGGTCACTTGCCAGAGATCGAGGGATTAACGAGGATAGACAAAATGGCTGCGTTTCACTTATTAATTCAACAGAGATTAATTCAATAAAAACAGTATTTGTAGTAATAACCCATGTGGTTTAAGGACTCGGGTTAGGTTAACATGAATGTAGAATAGAGATTAGGGCTCATTTGCCATAAAAGTGTGATTGAATGAGTCGGTGTGTAGCAATCTTCCTAGCCAGCCTATTTCATTTTAATATCTAATATATTCCCTCGTTTTCAATTTAATTCCACATTTAACGTAAATTCATACCTCCCTTTTTAATTGGGGATTAACCTCCAAAGAATTAATGGTTAATTGATTGGTCCAAACCACAATTAATTAAATCAACATCGCTGGGTTTGGTGGTGGCAGCCGAGATTCAAGTTTGCTAGGGACACAGTACAGCTCTCGTGTTTGTAGTATCCTAGACTATCAACCTTCAAAGATCACAGTGGCCTGAAGGCTAATAGTAGAGCTCTGGGGTCTACATGAGTAGTTAACCAAGGGCTGGGTAGTGGACAAAGTTGAGCCATTACCCCGTCACATCACAGACAAAATCAGACATTAGAAGACAATGCAAAGGCGATATAATATGGGCTTCCCAAAAGGCATTTGATAATGTGACCATGGAGTGATGGCACAAATAGAATTTAGTAAAAATATGACTGATATTAAATTGTCAAACTAAAAGAGTTCAAGCAGTTAAAAACTACCTCAGGGCAGTCTTTGCATTAGTGCTTGTCCTTATTCTCATATCAGATAGACAAAAAGAACAAGTCACAGCTTTGTATCATCCTTTGCAAATGGCAAATCGGCATAAAAATTACTGTCGACATTGAAAACTTCCAGCAGACATCAATAAAGTTTTTGACTGGGCTGCAGAAAATAACATGTTTAACAGCGATAAATTCAAGGTACTTGCGTATGGTAAAAATGAGGACCTTGGACAATTATCAAAAGGCACAAAGCCAGGACCTTACAGAAAATACAGGGGTACAAAAACACAAACCATAGAAGGAAAATGCCATTAAAGGATCTGGGAATAATGTCCGACAACCTAACATTTAATGAGCATAGCCAAGCAAATACAGTATAGCATCAGCCACAAAAATGATAGGATGGATTACGAGAGCCTTAAAATCTAGGGATCCCATCACAATGGTTGTTACTATTCAAATAACTTATGTGCCATCCTCAAATACGGCTCGATATTCACTTCCCTCTTCAGAGCAGGAGAGATTGCCGAAATAAAGGGAATACAGAACGTATACCGCACACACATATGTACACACAAAGCACCTAAATTTTTGGGATCGTCTCAAAGCCGTTATATGGGCCTGCAGGTCACTCCAAGCAACAGCCTGTTGGACCAAGCGCTCTTAGGTCAAGCCTAGCATCGGGCCTGGCTTCGGTAGTAGAACTCCCATCCAGGTAAAAGGATTTATACTACTGGGCTCAACACAGAACTCTTGCATGAATAATGTTACAATATGTACTAGGTGTCTACAGCACATGCATAGTTTACCATACATTCAGTAACGTCACCAGGAACTAAATTTAACTTTGGAAGTGTAATTAATAAAATATATTTTCATTTTAAAAAGTTACTTGTCATTAGAACCTTCCCTCTACAGCTGGGTTGCCTGCCCCTGGGAATGCATAACTGCTGTAAATATCATCGAGGATAGGATCATTTTACTTATGATGGTAGGAGAGATTTAACTAATGTTTACCTATTGTATATAATGAAGATTATACTATCTAAACCTTAGGCGATATTAATTTAACTTTTAATTCCAGAATAGTGGGAAGTTTGCTTTATCCAGTTTTTACATGTGAATTGGTAACTGAAGCTCCATTTAGTCTTCACACAATGACTTATTTGCAATACATAAATGCAAAGAACTATCAATTATGCATTAAATTCTGAAGTCATCACAGGAAGCTGTAAAAGGAAAGACAAATCCAAGACATACGGACTTGTCTACCTAATGGTAGTGGATTAATAAAGCTTATTAATACTTTCGGCAGTCTGACATTATGTCCATAAATAATGTCTGGCGGGGACGCATTGTGTGTAACATTAAATGTTAAAATTCCATTTTTTTAAATTACTACAAAATTACTAAATTATTTACCATCTAACAAAATGCAACAAATCTCCATCTTTTACCTTTTATGTATAGTGACATCCAAATCTATAAATTTACCAGAAAACATTTTAACACTTTTTAATTGTTCTCTTTGGACAAGACTTGTCCATTTTTTTTTCTCCCGAGTCCTAGCCGTGGACAGGACTTGTGTCCACTACAAAAATATTTGTATAAAATTCATTTTTTTATCCGATCGACCTTGTGATAGTTTCAAAATAAGAGCCTTTAGAATGCGCACAATTTGATACCAAACGAAAGATGTAACACTAAACTTCATGTCAGAACACTTGAAAGATTATAAATACGTTTTTGGGTCTAAATTTTTAAATATTTGTTAAAATTCTAATTGTGCTATTATTATGGGACTAGTTTTAAAATGCGTGCCTTTATATTGCGAACAATTTGATACCAAAATGAGCAATGTAACATGAAATTTTATGTCAGATCACTGGAAACAATTTTGATGAGCATCCAAAATTAAAATATTTGTTAAAATTCCAGTTATTGCTATTATTATGGGACTAGTTTTAAAAAGAGCGCCTTTATTTTGCGAACAATTTAATACCAAAACGAGCGCTGTAACACGAAAATTGATGTTATCAAACTGAACGAGTATGCACATTAGGTTGTGGTGTGCAAATTGGTGCTCGTTCACGGATAACTTTAGGCTTTGCTGCAGGGAGTCTCGCCAGGCTTTTGGACATTATATGCACACACAACTGCAGGGAATATAATTGGGAACACAAGGATACTAAAACGAACGACATAGCACGAGAATTAAGGCGAGAAAACTGAAACGAGTACAGTATACACATTTAGGCGTCGCCGCACACTCGCCCGCACCATTGGCCCCATGACGTCAAAGTCTGCGGTGTGCACGTGGCGCCGGCGATAGTGTTAAGATTAAAATCTAGAGAAATGCCATAAGAGGATCCCCCATCATTATTGTTTAGGCAATGCACCCTCTTCCCTTCAAGAGTGGCCATCTTTGCAATGCCACTACATCTAAACATTGCATTAAAGATAAGTGTTCCTGCCATGCTGATCTATACTCTAGTATCATCTGACCCTAAACAAGCATCTTGCCTTTAGGCAAGATGTACAAAATAACCATATTGAAAGGCAAAGTACATGTTGAAAGAACAATCACCAAGGGCCCACACCTTTTAACACACTCCACACTCAAGGGGCATAACCAATTAACTTCCCATGGTGTTCAAGAGAACTTTTGAAAAACCTCCACAGTATACTTTATCATCCAGGCTATTGTTCACATGTGCTGCGAGCAGCCATGTTGAACAGCCAGATTGACCAAGCTACCAATTGAGAGGCCTGGTCAGGGATTGTCCACAAGGACATCGATAAAGAACTAACAGGTAGGCTAGCATCACAAAACTGCATACCTGCCATACGTTTAATAAGTTTAGATTTAGGAAAGACTTGGGTAAATACTGGTTCGTTAACAGGGCTGTCGATTTGTGGACCCAATTACCGCATAACGTGGTCCCTCGATTGTTTCAAACGTGGGTTGGACATGTATACGAGTGGGATTGGGTGGTTATAAATAGGAGCTGCCACGTATGGACCAATAGGCCTGCTGCAGTTACCTTGTTTTTAGACATTAATCAATACCACTGGCATATTATGCCAAAGTCATACTTTTGCAAATATGCAAATGAAAATATGAATATATCAATAATCATTGCATGAAAAATTATCACATATGGTAAGGAGTATTAAGTTGCTAGGAATGAAATGCAAAACCCACTTGGAGCATTGGTAATAACAGAACATGCACTATGCAAGAAAACCAATTTCCTTTAAAAGATTAGTGCAATAAATGCCACCTCTCCCTTGACAAACAGCCTACCTCAACTGTATTACCGTACATCAAAACCACTTCCCGCATTGGCCAATTCTGCATAATCTATATTATGTGGCTGGTTCTACAGGTTGACAGAGCAGGCAGTCTATTCAGAAGGTGAACTTTTTAGTATTCCTGTTTACTGCTGGAAATGGTGTGCAAGTGTCCCAATTCTTAAGGACAGATTACTCTTAAGAAAACGTTACTTAGCCAGTGGAGGATGATAACGAGTTTTACCAATAGTGTGTAAAACAAAAACACACTGAAGTTTACCGTGAGGACGAATATAGGGGGTTTCAAACGCCTACACTTTGGTGGAGGACAAGTGCTGCGAGGTGATAGCCCAGGCTCCAGGTAGTGCAACGAATTAAATTTAGCACATTTTTGGTTGTTGGGGATTCTCCGATTCTTGACACTTGCTATTCAGGAGGGAGATTTGGGGGATATTGTTAATGAGTTGCAGCTACTAATGCAAACGAACTCATTATCTGTATTAGTGCAAAGACCAGATTAAGGAACCAATACATCAGTTTAAAATAGCGATTGAATTAAGAACAAGGAAGGCATCCCAACCGTGTGACAAGATACAGAAGTCTGAAATTAAAGGCTGACTAGGGGAATTTTTATATCACATACTAGACCAATATTGCAAATCACATGCAATGTTACTGAAAATTTATTGGCATCTGTAGTTAAGAGGTTTGTATTTACATTTAGGACCGAGGAGCAATACTTTTATTTGCAGACAAAATTTAGCAAGAAATAAAAACTACACAGATAGGCTTTTCTAAGATTGAAGAATGGCAGATGCAACTTAATGCTGGAAAAAAATTCAGAGGCTAGGTAATTAGAACAGGCCGAACTCCCTCGCTGAATCCAAATAGTCAAGCAATGCACTTGCCACGCATGACTTTACTAATTTTAATATTTACTATAATCAGACTTTGCTGCAAGTAGAAAAAGGCACAAGATTTTCTATTTGAGCCAAATTACCACTTCTTACAATTTCTACAAATAGAACTGAACAAGGTAAATGTTCAAGAAAACCAGATTCCTCACATCTGACCAGTATTTGGGAGGGAGGGAGGGAGGGAGGGGGGGGGGGGTTCAATTTCATTTCCCTAAAAAAATGGGAGCCAAGAGGGAATTATTTGAATTCATAATTACTTTGAGAGCTTCAGTCGATTCCTAGACTACTTGACTGGGTTAGTCATTTTAAGACAGTAAATACTGTATTCTATTTTATACAAATTACATAAATGCAGTTATAATACTGTAACCCCTTGTTAATGAAATGGTTAACCTGGACCAATATAACAGTGCTATTCTGCATTTGCTCATTATGCAATGAGGTTATGTACTACTGACCTACAATTATCAGCAATCGCAACTTAGTCTTCCTGCCTGCATTTCAACTTGTACTTTCATGACACCCAGACAATAGCAGCAAAGGAGGGTTGCAAAATACCAAGCTATACCTATAGGCCTATAACAGTACTTATTTGGATCAATTCTGTGTACATAAATCTAGTTATTCAACACTTGCAAACTCGGTGAATATGAACATCAACACCATCTTATTTTAAATCCCTCACCCTTTTAACACTAAACTACGATGGACCCAGTGATTTCTAGCGCGATACCTATGCACGAAACCAGAAATTTTTTCTATACTGCCTGTACTGTATTTGCATGCAAATTTGTGTATGAAAATATTAATATGACCACATTTAACCCTCTACAGAGGATTCCCAATTTGTACAATTTATTAGTAAAGCTATTAGTCATGAACACCTGCACAGTTCAGTCACTAGGCCTACTTTAAGAGAAGATGAAGCAACCCCCCCCCCCAATCACCCTGTATCCAAGACGCACAGCAGCCCATACAGGTAACTTTCACAACTACCCTACCTGTAATTTAAAAATAAGTCAAGTGACAGTTGGGCGTTAATAGGACCCGCTTCACAATGGTCAGTAGGTCTACTTGCCAGATTCTGTATCTAAACAGGTTCAGTTCTGCAAATTGAACGAGTTGCATTAAATTGGATAACGCCCAAATCATTTTTTTTTAACATTCTAGTAAACTTATGGTTATGTACATTAATATTTATGCACTACAAAATGGCAACTTCTACATTTGCAGTACTGCAACTACTTTATTCTAATTGGTGTTAAAATTCAACACGCCAAATAGTAGTCCAAGTAAGGTAAATGTAACATGCTGCAAAAAGGCATCCACAATAAAATGACCATAGTAATTATGAACAGGATTTGGAAAAATATTTAGCCATTTGTTTTAGTATACCAGTACCCAGGTACGATGTACGATTAAAGTGTGCTGCCACATTTTACTTTCATTTAATGGTTTGTGCTGACAGTATTGAAGTTAGTATAGCAAACGTTTTGCAGATAATGAGCAGAAGAATCATTCACATTAGTAATCATTCCATTAGTCTTCAATAAAATATCCTTAAAATTGAATATTTATTATAATTGGGGAAAAGTTTGTAGCAGTGGCCAAAAACAATTTGCTAGCAATGTATTTTACACAAGTTGTACCTAGAATGATCAGTCACTGTTTATTGCCCATTTTATTAAGTTCTGCACAAACTTAAAAAACTTTTGAAAGCTTCCAATTGCTCCAAGACTAATGTTTGCAGAACTCTCGAGTCTCCAATTTCACTTTTCTAAATTGTGCTTGTGGAACCCTGATTTCCCATTTTAGCATTTTACAATTCCTACAACAATAGCACTTTCATTTCTAAATTTGGCACACGATGCACAAAAATGCCCATAAACATTACAATATATATATAATTCCCTTTACAAATATTAAATTCACACAATTATGCAGGCTAAGATTTTTTTAATATACTGTACATAGTCAATACCAGTAGCACGCTTTTAAGATTTACAAAAATTACTTTAACAGCCTGCAGGGCACCAGCAATTGGCCACACTAACACCCAACACAGTCGCTCTAAATTTAATGAGAAACATTACATACAATACTCTGCAAGAGCCGTTCTGAAAGCCTCCCCTCCCCCCCCCCCCAGGACAGGTATATAGTCATTACCTATAAAACGTAAGTTATAAACCACACAAACACTACTGGGTGATATTGCTCCTCTTTACACATTAATGAAAACATTGCAATAAACACCCGAAATATGTAGTGTAAATATATTTATTCTCTCGAATGACTTAGATACACGAAAAGTTCTGCCAAGGAATAAAATGCTTATCGGACACACTAATTACAACACTGGCCAGCACTCAACGTTACGCATAATTATAAAACTGCTGAACTTAAATAATATTAACCAATCCTCAGCTGGGGGATTAACAAGCACAAGGCAAGAACACGTAGTCAATATTATGGTTGGTGCGCCACGTCGCCCACCCCGTCAGCTGACTCACCCCACACACATACAAACACAATTCACCTGTCTGGGAACACTTGCCAAAGTCTGATGTACTATTCCTTCACTAGTAATCATTAATCTTGGGTAAAAACAGAGAAGGAGAGCATCTTGGGTGGAGTAAAGACACCACGTGTTACACACGCTCGCCATGGCTGCCGGTACGCCAACCCACCTACGATTATTTTTTTAACTTGCAGAGATATTTTTGCATACATGCACTTACCAAGGACTTCCTTTTCCTTAACAGGTGCCTTGGGTTGTTCTTCAGGCTGTGTTTGTGTCTCCGGGTCCGCCATGATGGTATAGATGGAAAATGGGTGGTTATTTGGGTGATACCCCTTCCCTGATGTTTCCTTCACTCGGCTCTTATTCTTCCAGCCAACCTGGCACGAGGGAGCCGCAAATACACCTCGGTACAGCCGCCCGCTGATTGGTCGCCGGCAGCCTACATGCTAAGTAAATCGCAGCACCATTGGCTGAACCTCAATCCCACTTCTTACATAGGTTTTCATTTGTTAAACTGTGTTGTACTGTATTCGCTTTCTCATAGACTTTTATCATATACGGGTTCTCAATTCGAATTTCAAAACTCATCAATAGAATAATCATAATAAAAGATTTTATTCTGTATGTTTTCATAATGAGAAAAAATATATTTTCATTATATAGAATTATTTTACAGCAAAACACAATCTTCATTTACTTAATTATAATATTTAATAAAGTTAATGTAACACTACAAACTAATGTTGTTTTAGAAGAAATCCATTTGAATTGCTAAGGTAAATTATCTAAGTTGTATCATTCACGTAGTTTTTAAATAACACAAATATAAATGTAAGTATATTTGTAAGTAGAAAAGAGAATATATTTTTTTTCCAACATCTACACATACTTTACCTTGACTAAACATATTGTTACTATAAATAAATATTCATTGTTATCTGTCGTGTTGATAGACAAAATATGAAACCTCTCCACCAATATCGATTTTAACCATAATGCATCCAGATGTACGACAAACAGGTGTTTCGGGTTTGTTAATCGCTTTAACGGTAATTAATAAATGTAATCTGGACTCCGATTCATTTTGAGAACTAGTTTTAAACACTATAGGATCACCCATCACATGATTTTTACCAAAAGGTCTCTGGCAGCCCGCTTGCTCAGCAACCTTACATGTGCTGAGTAGCGAGTTCTCTTCTCACATTTGCGTTTCATTTTCACCCTTATTCTCCCCACGCATCAGGGCGAAAATGGTAGATTTCAAATGAAGCAAGATATACCATTCATCCTTCCCACTGTATTTTGATCCTTTCTGGTTGTGAGAATACGGATGACGCCTGAGCTGTACCGTACCCTACGCATTGGACTCCTTCAACCCTAAACTGTAATGCGCCTCTACGATTAAATGGCTCGAGAACTGCAACCACAATTTAATATAGTAATAATAATAATAATTTAATCACAAGAAGGTACAATGGGTTGGTGAGATTACATAAGATTGGTATTTGTACATTCTTGCTAACCCACTAACATGCATAGAGTTTTGGGCAGGTACTCCCAAACTAGTGGCCCGGGGCGTTTCGGTTTCGCTACTCAGTATACTCAGTATATATGACAGTGTCAGACCACGTAGGTGTATATATATAATATATATATATATATATATATATATATATATATATATATATATATATATATATATATATATATATATATATATATATATATATATATATACACTACGAAAGGTATTTGGATGCACCCGGGTCTCTCGTCTCTCTACCCCTTATCCACATTTCAATTTCTTTCTTCATTATGCACCCCATACCCATCCCGTGGGCGGTGGTGTAAAGGATTACAGAGGCACATAATCGGTTCAGGAACTGAACCCTCTAGTACGTTTAGCTAAGCAAATAACAATCTTTTGACGCTAGTTACAAAATCCACACTTATCCACATTCCCCCTTCTCTCATTTTGTTTCCCTATCCCCCCCTCCCTTCCCACCTGTCCCTCTTCTCCCCTTCACCTTCCCTCCCACCCTGTCCATATTTCTCTCCTCCCGACAATCCCCCTCTCACACATCTCCACTCTCTCTCCCAATCTCCCCCTTTACCCCCTCTCTCACTTCTCCCCTCTCTATCTGTCTTCCTCCTCCTCTTCTCTCCTTCCCTTTCTCCAGCCCTTCTGTTTCCGCCTCTTCCCTCTCTTTCCAGTGAAGAATTCCAGGGGATCGGCTCGCCACTTTACATCTATTAGGTTAGGGGTTCACTATTTGGCCCGACCTCACCTTCTTAATTAACAGAACCAATAAGACCGACCCGGACGAGCTTTGTCCGTCCCGTATCCAAGATCATTTACCCAACAAAGTTTGGCGTGGCTAGCCCAGAGCGTCTGGTCTCCAACCTTGGACAACCAGACTTTTTCTCTCAAAGATACTGTATACTAGAAGGGGTGCCTGAAGTGCCTGGGAATAGTCTTACTCTCCCCTTCTTCCCATCTTAGTAAGATTATTAATAGACTACTATCCCAGTGGAGATATTACTTCCAGAAATTCACATGAATTGGTCATTAGACCCTCCACAGTTTCCTCTTGTTGTCTGGATCATGAAGCAATATTACAAAGACATTTTTTTCACCCCACATGTCACCTTCCTTATTCCTGCCTATATTTTCAAACACTGTATTGCAGTGTTTGCATTGTACTGCATTGATTTTACGGGCTATTCATGCCCATGCCACCTCTTGGGTGGCTTAATCTTCATCAATCATTGATTATATTTTTGATAAAGTGTTCATTAACACATTGGCCCTCAAGTAATTTCCTAATTCATTTCTCTTCGTGGTTAAACATTTTCACATTATTCCATCTTATCCTATTTAGGATAATATAATCAAATATTATGTGTTTGTTCAATGAGGCTTTTTGTTTACTCTTTCATACTTATTCTCTGACAGTTTTTTCTTGTTGCTGTTCTAAGCTAATCTATGCCTGTTTCTGGGTAAATCTTTTCCTGGGGATTGGTGGTCAGGTGGCAGTTGTTGGCCTCCACCCTCCCTCTGTTTCTCTCAGTCCAATGTTGAGTCTGTTGACAACGGCTATAATCGGTCCAAACGTTTATCTCCGGTTCCCATTTCTCTGTGGTTTTTCCGCATACCAAATGATCAGTATTTCGTGATCGCCAATTGCATATATATATATATATATATATATATATATATATATATATATATATATATATATATATATATATATATATATATATATATATATATGCGTGTGTGTGTACATTTATGTTTGTTTATTTATGTATTTGTATAGTTGTGTTGTTGTAGGTGGTGGAGGCGGGAGGCAGAGGGAGGCAGCAGGGTCAAGAGACAGGGAGGCAGCAGGGTCAAGAGACAGGGAGGCAGCAGGGTCAAGAGACAGAGAGAGGCAGCAGGGTCAAGAGACAGAGACAGCAGGGTTAAGAGACATGGAGGCAGCAGGGTCAAGAGACAGGGAGGCAGCAGGGTCAAGAGCCAGGGAGGCAGCAGGGGCGGGAAGGCGGCCGCCACAAGACAAGCGCGAGTGTCTCTCCCAGAATACGTACCCTGGGAGGGTTCAGGGGCCGCCACCGCCCATGCTAAACTCCCTCTCCAAGCTCTCTTACATTGATCTCTCACCGCTGCTACAACCTGCCTCACTCTGATTCCGGTTACCCATACGCGGATGCATCTTGTTGTCTTAAGAGATAATATCCTTCACTCTTGTTCCAGTGTCAACCCATATATAAGAGAGGTACTTGATAACTATGGAATTACTGGTTGGTTTACATAATGGAACACATATATACAGATCAAAGAGCAAATATTGACATGTCTAAGGTCAAGTTGGTCAAGAGATGAGATTGCTGCCCATGTAAACAAAAATAAAACAGGATCAAATTACGATGTTCAGATATAATTAATATATGATTATTATTAATATATGAACATCTTACGTCAAGGAGCAGACACCGAGACAGGTTCGAAGTCATGCAGTGGATTTTTTATTTTGTTCAGTTCATTTATTATGAACTAAATTATGAGTAATAGTGTAAATAGTTGCATAGGCATATGCGAGTTTAGGAACAACACAACACAATTTGTTAAGCTAAGCACTGAGTTACAGCACTGATGAGCTAAATACATAATTTAACATAATTAAATCAACAGTATCGTCATAGTTTGTCAAATCAGCATCATGATTTCAAGAGACCCTAGAACAAAAAGAGTTTGTTAGTTGAGCCAGTTTTCTACAAATTAAATTTGTGTTACATAGAATACATATTCCTAGATAGAGCTAAACTTACATAGAATACATATTGTTACATATTTCTTCCCCGTCCAGAAGGCGGGGGAGGAAACGTTAATTAGGAACAGCTCAATATAGCCTCAAGATAGGCCCCCAGGACGTACTACATACAGCTCTCAAACTGGGCAGAATTAGCTAAAAAATACTTGTAGCAATGGAAGACACATTCAGTGACGTACAGATCATGGAGCTAGACAGACACAATCTCGAGTGAGTGCGTCACAAACTATTGAAACACAAAGGTTCTGAGACAGATGTAACAATCAATCAACACAGACAGGTGTAGAGAAGCCAGATACAATTCAAGAACCAAATAAGTACACTTACCAGAATATGAGATCACTTTTAAATTACATTTTCTAGCTTAAATGAGGTGCTAATAAGATTTATTTCAGCCTATTTACCCTGTTGCGTATATTCAACATATACATGTTTACCCTGTTGCGTATATTCAACATATACATGTTTACCCTGTTGCGTATATTCAACATATACATGTTTACCCTGGTGCGTATATTCAACACACACACACATGCTCAGATATCTAAACTTCGTCATATGTTTTAGTTCCATTCCATTCATATTTAGTTTTCACTTCACTTACAACTAATGCTACCTCGTGATAGGCCACTACACGTATGCTTAGCGCTTAGTGCAGTTTCGTTCATTTATTATGTACCCTATAATAAATGTGAGCAGTAGTAGGAAAGCTTACATAGTACATAATGGGTTCAGGGACCCAAATATTCGTTTAGCTAAGCAAGTTACAGCATTAATGAACTAGTTACAGAGATTGTTACATATACAATACATACTTCTCTCTCAAAAAGAGAGAGAGAGAGAGAGAGAGAGAGAGAGAGAGAGAGAGAGAGAGAGAGAGAGAGAGAGAGAGAGAGAGAGAGAGAGAGAGAGAGAGAGAGAGAGACAGAGACAGAGACAGAGACAGAGAGAGAGAGAGAGAGAGAGAGAGAGAGAGAGAGAGAGAGAGAGAGAGAGAGAGAGAGAGAGAGAGAGAGAGAGACAGAGACAGAGACAGAGACAGAGACAGAGAGAGAGAGAGAGAGAGAGAGAGAGAGAGAGAGAGAGACAGAGACAGAGACAGAGACAGAGGCAGAGACAGAGACAGAGACAGAGAGAGAGAGAGAGAGAGAGAGAGAGAGAGAGAGAGAGAGAGAGAGAGAGAGAGAGAGAGAGAGAGAGAGAGAGAGAGAGAGAGAGAGAGAGAGAGAGAGTGAAGGGATTGGCCTCCAGTCAGTCAATTAAGGTAGAGTGGGGTACAGGGTGTCTGGGTTCGAAGCCTGGCTACTCTATGATGCCAACTCACTATATCCCATGTCGTCAAACGGTTCACCTATATGTTACCTACTCTCCTAGACATTGTATACAGGAGGGTCCTGTTGAGCAGGCCAAAACGCCTCTCCTCCAGCAGCTCATTTTAAGCCAAATCTCAATTACTACCGAGTGAAAAAGGGGGCGTTCAGCTATGAATCCGTGCCCAATCGTCCCTTCCTTGACAGCTCCTGGTCAGACACAGCAGGGACTTTCATTCCTCATGTTTCTCGTCATATTTAATTCTTCATATTCCTACATATACAATCCTCCTGTCTCCCGTAGTTGTTGCGGCTCTATTCTCTCTAGAGTTTTCGTTTTGGACGTGCGCTCCTCTTCTCAGCACTTAATTGCTTGTTATGGCGTCCATAATTTTCGGAATCGATTTCTCCGGTGATATCAGGTAAATACGAATATCCCGTCTATCCCTGGTTGTCACTGTGGTGTGGATAGTGTGGAGCAGAAGTGGGTGTGGAGTAGTAGTGGGATGTGGCTGGTGGTGTGGCTGAGGTCCTCTGGTTGGTCACATATATTGTTGTTAAGCTTAATGAAGATACTGAGCAGAAAGAAATCCCCGAGAAGAAAGATATAAAAACAAGACAAAACTATGAGGTAGGCCTGTCCCTGCCGGGGATATCTAATTATTAGATAACCAGATTGATAAAGTTAAGAATAAGATTGTAACTTTGTCATAGTGTGTTATCTTGTCTCGATATCGACCCGCGTGAGATAATGTCATACAGGCAGGACACGATTCTGTCCTATCTTGTTTTGAAGGAACAGAGGGATATAGAAGGCGAGATGGAGAATTCGAGAGAGGGGAGGGAAGGAAGGAGGGGTTAAAGAGACAGACAGACAAACGAATATACTTCGATTAAAACTACTGAGGTATCCCTCTGGCATCAGGGAATAGTTTCTGCGAACTTGTTCAAGGTCTCTCCCTACTTACGATGTAGATCCCACGGAGCTACAAGTTACAGTAATATTTCCTATCTTTCTTGCCCCATATGGGCCTGAAAGTCTCAAGCTAATAAACACAATTTTCAAGACAAAATCACATGAACACCATAAGCCAAGGTTATCACAATTATTAAACTAAATAGGTTAACCCGATTCTAACTCTGGCGTCGAAGATAGGCTACTATATTCAGTTTGAAGAATAACGTAGGATTATTTTAGCGTTTTGGGCAATAAAAGGAAGCATTTTTTATATATATAACAGAGAAGTCCAGAAGTAGCAGCGTAACGGTTGCTTTCGGCCTACACGCCCACATTGCTATATGAATGCTATAGGAATGTCAATTAAGCTTGTACATCATCAAGCTTACTTGATGATGTGACGACTTATATTGAATTTTGTAACTAGTTCATCAAGATTGTAACTTGCTGAGCTAAATGAATTGTGAGGTTCAGTCCCTGAGCCCATTATGGGCCTCTGTAACCCTTTCCACTACCGCCAAGAAGATGGGTATGGGGTGCATAATAAATGAACTAAACTAAACTAACTTGCATTATTATACACAAGGTGATGGTGGCGTTCTCAAGACATTAGCAAGAACATTTTGTACAAAATATACGAGGCAAAAATCACAAGACATACATGCCGAGGATATCCTAACTAATCTCACATTAGCCTAACCAGCCAGACATATTAACTCCTGCCGCCACAGAGATAAGATAATCGCCTCAGGACTGAGCGGGCCTCTTTTATCATTCTCCCTATCTATCCCTTCCACCCCTCCCTCCTATCTATCTCCCGCCACCTCCCTCTCCTCCCATCATGTCATCGGAGTCTTGTAAAGGGCAAAGATACTTTTGATCTTTACAGGGGCAGAAATATAAGCATATAAATAAACTGGCCACAAAAGTATAACGTTATCATGACCGAAGGCCTCATAGCCTAGCTATTTCAGAAAGTGCGGGGTGCGTGTGGACGTGGTTATGTTGATGTGTGAGAACATTGGTCCTAAATGTGTGTGTGGGTGTGTGGATAAGGTGGGACGAAGCTTTACCAGTATTTGGGTGCAATAATCTCAGACGGAATTTAAAGCGTCGTCTAAGACAGGGGGATGGGGAAGGAGCCCCGGAATTATGAATTGATTGTTGATGTATATGTTAAGCAACAGTGTAGCAGCTCATTGATAAACCTTCGGGTTCAGTTCTTGAGAATATTATACGTGCCACTAACCTTTTCCACTACTACTCATAGCATGGATATGGGGGTACATAATAAATGAAGTAAATATAGGGGGGTAGAAATAGCCTAAGCTACTCAATCCCTTTGAGATGTATTTCTTTCTTAACTTTCAAAACATACTTGAACTTGAAGTAAATATAAAAAGGCAGTAGTCCCAACATGTAACCAGCTCCCAACTACCCTGTAGTGAACAGTGATCCCAGGTAGTGTGTACTCACCTAATTGTGCTTGCGAGGGTTGAGCTTCGGCTCTTTGATCCCGCCTCTCAACTGTCATTCAACTGGTGTACAGGTTCCTGAGCCTATTGGGCTCTATAATTGGGTGTGCGGGAGTGTTCGTGTAGTCCCAAGTGTGTGTGTGTGTGTATGTGTAGTGAACAGTAATCCCAGTGTGTGGGGGTGTATATAATGTATACATTTACTTGTGTATACAATTACAATAATGTATATAATTATACAATTATATAATGTATATAATTATACAATTATATAATGTATATAATTATACAATGTATACAATTACTTGTGTAGTCCCAACAAGTACTCCCAGTAATCCGGCAGTTCTTGGTTCTGAGCTTTACCAGTATTTGGGTGCAATAATCTCAGACGGAATTTAAAGCGTCGTCTAAGACAGGGGGATGGGGAAGGAGCCCCAGAATTATGAATTGATTGTTGATGTATATGTTAAGCAACAGTGTAGCAGCTCATTGATAAACCTTCGGGTTTATCAATTATATAATGTATATAATTATACAATTATATAATGTATATAATTATACAATTATATAATGTATATAATTATACAATGTATACAATTACTTGTGTAGTCCCAACAAGTACTCCCAGTAATCCGGCAGTTCTTGGTTCTGGGGAGGAAGGGATGGGTGGGAGATATTGTCACCTGCCTTGCTGCCTATGTTTTTGTTAATTTGTTAGTATTTTTTAACAGGTGGATACAGAAGCAAGTGACTTCTAATTCCTGCTGGATGGCTTAACGCTTTCCCTTCCTAATACATCATGTTTTCCCTTCAACACAACCCGCCAATCGGCTTTCAACCAGGTTCCCAATTACTGGAGTGAACAGGGGAGAGCAATTAAATTAGTACGTAATCAATCCTCCTGGTCAGGGGCCAAGGCTAGGGGTGTCAGAGCTACGCTGCAATCTTGCAACAAGTGTTAATGTTAATTGTATTTCAACCTGTTTATGTGCGTATCTTACATACGCACACGGACTTAAGCCATTATTGTCTTTGACGCATTAGCGTAGAGTTATAGTTATTAGCGTAGAGTTATAGGCGGAAAGGGAGGGGAACCGGAGGGGTAAATGGACAGGCAGGATCGGGGGACTGGGATAGGGGAGGGAGAGGATATGAAGTGCAAGGAGGGTACGTGGGTACGTTTGGGGTTCATCGTTCGAGTCCCATCATTCCTTTATTCACCTATCTGTGCCTTCGGGGAAATGAGATCTAGCTTCTTATACCAGGCTTACAAGCCTCTTTGTTCTGGCGTCCTTTCACCTAATATTGGTGTCGTCTGTGACGAGCCAACACTCTTTCATCCCTTCCACTAACACCACCCCTTTCCTCCTGTTTCCTCCCACTCCCACTACACAAACCCACTCCATTTCTCTTACAAGTACCCCCACCATCTCCCATACACTCACCCACCCAGATGGAAATCACCGTAAGCAGTATATATATCGCATTCTTTGAGGGTTTGAGGAAAAAAAAAGCAAAATGTTCAAGTGTAAGAACAGATGATACTTAAGCAACACTTTCATTGAAGCAGCCATGAATGCCCGTGGTCAGTCGACGCCTGGCTCCCATCTTGACGAGACTCACGTCTTGACGAGGGTCACGTCTTGACGAGGCGCAAGTCAATTTGAGCCTTGTAAGACTCGATGTTGCTCTCGTCACAGTTAAGAACATGGTGAACAACACTTGCTAGATGAAGAGAGGCATTGAGTGAAAGGAAACGCGCCTAACCATTTCTCTTCCGACCGGGAATCGAACCCGGGTTACCCGATTATGAATCTAGAATGAAGCCAAATGTACTACGAGACGCTATAAATGGACTTTCCTAAATTTAGACGATTTAATTTTTTATCCATAGTTTTGTGTTGACAAAGCTGGAGCCTGAGTAGGCTTCTACGACGCTCACGTCACTCTTCCCTGAAACTTGGGGCCTCCTCGTGACGTGATGAGGTCACGTCACGAGGAGGCAAGCAGAGTCACGCATGCAGTCATGCGTCACACGATCCATGCTTCAAGCATACACGCCTGCCACCAAGCCCGTCCTCCTAAGGTATCACAACGACAAGAAACTGACGTACTACAACCTGTCCTCCTTCTAGTACGACGAATTTTTAGCCTTGGGTAAAGTATGCGTCAAAATGCGCCGCTGTATTACTAGGACGGGTTGTGCCTGCAGCAGTACACGTCACAACTTTTGGGGCTGTTGGTGATTATGGTGATTATATATCTCTATAAGGAGAGATATTCCCGTGAGGGTGTGATCACCTTAACTGTAGTTACTACCACTGGACGGCTGAGAAGTGATAAAATACCCTCCTACCACCCTCTGTAGGTGTGGGGCTCACCTCCCACTGGATGGGTGCGAGGCGTACCTCCCCCAACCAGACACCTATTCAACTAGAATGTCAAATTCCTCAGTTAGTGAACTCACCACACATACGTTAGCAAACTAACTAGCTCATCAATGTAATAACTTGCTAAGCCCAGTGAGTAATGCGTCACAGTTTCCAATCCCAATATGTGTGCCTCTGTAAAATTCCACCTCTGCTCACAGGATAGGCATATGGGGTGCACATAATAAACTAATTAAATGAAAGTTTCCCCACTGAGGGATAGGCAATACTCACTCGTTGTTGTGCTCACAGTCGACTGCGGAAAAGCCTGTGGAAGGCAGACTAGCGGTAGTATAAACGCTGTTTGCAAACATCCCAACTCTCAAGCTACCCATTCGATAATGGTCCTGTTTCTTAACTGCTCCATTATGACCTGTAACACTCGGGCAGTCAACACTGACGACGGTGTTGAGTGTTTTGATATTATACTAGTAATCTGTCCATGTGGGGGTTGTTATAGGATTAGCAAATCACGAAACGTTATGGGATAGTTGGTGTCGGAGGTTGTGGGGGCCCTGATGCGTCATTAGGCTACTTCCCCAGCCGTCAGCACTTTCTGGTCGTAACCGTCTCGGTACCCACCCACAGTCACTATCACCACCTACCACAGCTACCATCAGCACCTACCAAAACCACCACCTACCACAGTCACCATCACTATCTACCACAGTCATCATCACCACCTACCACAGCTACCACCACCATCACCTACCACAGACACCATCATTAGCCACCTCAGTCACCATCATTACCTACCACGGTCATCATCACCACGTAACAAACTCACCATCACCAGTCTTTGGAAACTTGCGTTAGAAATTATTCAGAACCTTGTATACCACGTATATCAGATAAATCCTTGGGTATGCAACTCTGGCGTAGAGTCCATATCTAGTCTAGCACAAAAGGAAGTTGGAGAAGGAGCAGATGTGTGCCACCAGACTAGTTCCTAAGCTGAGAGGTATGAGCTACAAAGAAAAACCATTGGAATTAAAACTCACATCACTGGAAGATAGAAGAGTTAGGGGAGACATAATTACCACCTACAAAATTATCAGAGGAATTGACAGGATAAATTAACACGGGTGGTACACGAACACAGAGACACAGGTGGAAATTTAGTACCAAAATGAGCCAAAGACATCAGAAAGAATTTTTTCATTGTCAGAATAGCTAACAAATGAAATGCAGTTATGTGGTGGAGGCAGACTCCCTATGCAGCTTCAAATGTGGATATAATAGAGCCCAATAGGCTTAGGAACCTCTACACCAGATGATTGATGGTTGAAAGGCGGAATCAGAGGCGAAGCTCAGCGCCTGGCAGGTACAACTAGGTGAATACACACGGGTCCTGGCAGCTAAACGGACAACGCTCGGAAGTCGTAGTCCAAAGAGACTGGGTTCAATTCCAGGCCGAGGTTGAAACAAATTGGCAGGGTTTGTTTCACCTGATGCCTTTGTTCACCTAGCAGTAAACAGTAAACGTCCATGGAAGCTAGACAGTGAGGTAACTATGTGGGCTGCATCCTTGAGATGTGGCAACCCGATCCTCCTGTTTAGATATTACCTACTGTGATTATCGTCAATAGTCACGAATTCGTACGTACTTAGCTTTTATATAGTCGTGTACTGACTAGTACGGAATTCTTTTAAAATAAATGAAGCTAAAACACAAACTTAAATATTCCTAGGCCTAGTATAGCACACATATGTACGTCATTGTGGATTTGTTCATTTGATGCATCACGTTAGTGTGATCTCTGTGAGTAGTGTAGTTACGTCATTAGGCTTCATATATCGTGTATTAGACCTAAGAAGGTTAGGTTAGTTTACTTTAGTTTGTCAAAGCAAGACAAGTAAAAAATAGTTTTCCGGATATGATATTTTTATTTTATTTGTATTTATTTACATATACAAGAGTTCTTACATATTTATACAGCCACTAGCACGCATAGCGTTTCGGGCAGATCCTTAATCCTAATTTTTCCCGGAATACGACCCGCCAAATCGTTTAACAACCAGGTATTCATTCACTGCTGGGTGAACAGAGGCTATAGTTAAGGATTAACTGTAAAACCTCCCCGTCCAGGATAAGAACCCTGGCCAAAGCGCTTGCGAAGCGCAGGGGGAAGTGTTTTACCACCGCGCCACAGGTGCTGCGGCAATAGAGAAAACAGATATGACAAAGATATCCTCTGATGAAACAGCCAACACTTCAGCGTCGATCTGCTCCACATATTAATTTAAACTATTCCACAGAACATTTTTTCCCATGCCCATGGCTCACGAAACGTTGCAGAGTCCTGAGAGATATTACTGATAGAAACGTGACGTGTATCGACACCAACCAGATAGGGTTGACAATTTACTACAAGAGCAAGAAGACTGCAAGCTTGCTCGGTAACCTGTCCTCTTAAAAAGAACGTCGCTTTTGGCCGTTTGCCCGTATGGCCGAATTTGGACGTAATTTGAAATTGAAAAAAATATGAAAATAAATTTGGGATTTTTTTTTTCAACAACAGTAAGTTAAGGGTCCTCTGATAGGTTAGGTGGGCAGGAAATTCTCATAAAGTTTCAAAATGTTATGAAAAACGTTAATTTAAAGTGTCCTCTTATAACCTCTGCGCGTATGCCGGACGGCTCAATTAGAAAACGGAACAGAACGTCACTTTTGTGAGTGGATTTCATTTCAAATTACGTCCAAATTTAGCCATATCGCGCATACGAGCCAAAAGTGACGTTCTTTTTAAGAGGACGGGTTGCACCAAGAACTCTCCCGACACCAAGCGAAATGCTTTGAAAGAGACGACTTGCGTCTTTGTTTCCACACATGTCCATTTCGGGCATGTTAGCTCCAACGATATCAGTATATAGGCAAGACAACAACATCGCTTTCATTTCGCCTAACAATGCAGAAACAAGGCTCCATCACAGAAAGTATCATTTCTACACATAACCAGCTCACCACCAGTGATATCCTAACCATCAACACCGAAATAATCCATAGATGCAATATCAACCAACCATTAATAGCCAGCACTCACGCAGGTACGTTCTACATCTTCAAGATCAAGACAGTATACCCAGTACACACTGCCCCAGCCGATGTATGAGTACAAGGATTAGGAAACTACAGAACGCCTATTGATACATTCACCTTATTTAACCTCACCCTTCTTGGTTATTCCAGCTAATTTAATTGTATCCACTTCACTCTGCCTTTGAAAAGAGAGAGTGTGTGTGCTTGCACTTTACATCGTTAGAAATATATAATTTCCAACAGTGAAATACTGTATAGAGAAGCTGAGAAGGGCCGGGCGTGAGTATCTCAGAATAAGAAGGGCCTCAGAGAAACATTGACAACGACATATCAGCTAAAGAGGAAAGTGCTCCACAGCTACATACCGGGAAGGACAGTAAAGGAGGTGAATGAGGCAGGAAAGATGCACACACAGGGAACAGGTGATAAGGAGGTTGCGTGGGATGAGATAAGGGGTCGTCGACCTCTTATTGTACAAAACAAACATTTGTTAGTACACCCCGTCCTTAAAAAAGTGACTCAATCGAGTACCGTTCTCACAAATAAATTAAAAGCACTTTATAAATTGCTCACAAGTTGTATATAAACGTTTCTTGAATTGATTTGGCGTTGGGTTTAGGGCCTATTCATGTATGGAAGGTTATAAAGGCTACCACAACTGCTTATTGATCACCTGGCAAGCTACCTTAGTCCCGAACATTGTCCAGGACTAAAGTAAACTTTCAGTGTGTATACACCAAGAAGCGGGGTACACCTCTGTGTAAATATCTTTGTGGAAGAAAACTGTTTTTGGCACTTCCCGTATTCGAAGCGCACCTCCTGAAGCGCTTCGCCCATGTACTCAAGATACAAATGATTGTCAACAGAACAAAAACACCTAACTTGAAAAAGTGATCTTTATTAGATGAATTATTTATTAGTTCATCCAAAATTGTATTTATCACTTGGAGATTTGTGTTATTATAGTTCTAGACTCTAAGAAACGGAACTTTGAATGCATCTTCAAATGTTACTTTCATTATGTATGATGTTCCTTGTTACAGTAGAGAACGTATAGTGGTTGATGGAGTGTCCGTTGGTTTCTTCATAATATTTGCACTTCATTTTACTCTTAAGCAGTGTTGATCCCAATCTCCCGAGGATATAGATAGACTGTATGCAACCTTTCTTACCTATTAGAGAGGGTTATGTGTTCAAGCAGAAATCGAAGATTCCCTTCTCATTTTATAGTTCTTTGCAATTTAATTTTCACGGATACCAATACGACTAGGTAATCCCGACATGTCTAGGTGATCCATACAGATATTGGCGTGGACGCCTGGGGCACGATGTAATGTGTGCAGCGTCACGGGGTTGACGACTAATAGGGTTAACTGATGTACTCCCACGCCTGTTAATCCTGTTATAGTTCCAGGTCGCTCTGTTATGCTCCAACGGCTGTTTATGGTTCGAGGAGTGAGGACAGGTCAAAGTCATGCGAAATGGTGGGAGGCGGAGCGATGCATGTGGCGGAGCGATGCATGCGTATGAAGGAATCAGAGATCCTGCGGGAGTATCAGTTAGGGGATTTTGACACCCATAATCTGGTGAAATGGACGCGGATGGGAGTTCTTGTGAAGCCCACTTCTTGCACTATTGGGAGAGCGTTGGGGAGTGGATTTTCCTCTTGTTGCGCTTGGCGCACGTGTGGGTTGCACGAGGTTGGTGTTCCGTATGTATTGAGCTATATATATTCTTGTGTTTTGGAGTAAGGGGAAACATGGTGGAGGTGGGTGGACTTGAGCAATCATCATATAGCAGGAAGCTATTAAGGGAACCAGAGAAGGTAGGAGATGGAGGGCGGGGTGGTGGGCACAGGGCCAATACGTGGGGCAGCAACTGGTAATGGAAAGGTTTTAGTCTAATCCTCCGTCAATACTGTATAACGATTTGCAAGGGGCCGTGATATATAGAGATTTTGCAGCAAAGAGGCGGTGGAAAGTGGCTCGGTAGAGCGTGTGTTGCCACATAATAAGTCTGGCGGAATAAGGTCATGCTGTTTAAATTTTGCCGTTATGTTTGGAAACATTTTCTTTAAAGGAGCGATGCATTGTCTATATCATCCTCATATATATATATATAAATATATATATATATATATATATATATATATATATATATATATATATATATATATATATATATATATGTCGTACTTAGTAGCCAGAATGCACTTATCGGCCTACTATGCAAGGCTTGATTTGCCTAATAAGCCAAGTTTTCCTGAATTAATATATTTTCTCTATTTTTTTCTTATGAAATGATAATGCTACTCATTTCATTATGTATGAGGTAAAAAAAAAATTATTGGAGTTAAAATTAACGTAGATATATGACCGAACCTAACCAACTCTACCTAACCTAACCTAACCTATCTTCATAGGTTAGGTTAGGTTAGGTAGCCGAAAAAAGTTAGGTTAGGTTAGGTTAGGTAGGTTAGGTAGTCGAAAAACAATTAATTCATGAAAACTTAGTTATTTCATCAAATCAATAGTTTTCAGTTTGAGAGTTCAGTTTTAGTTGGAGTTTTCAGTTGCATATATGCTTGGAGATATACAGATATAAGCGTTGCTTGGCAGGAGCTGCAGCCCTTGGGTTGCCTCAGTTCACGTGCAGGTGAAAGGAAATGAAGAATATAAGTCTCTCCATACACAGCAAACACATGGGGGGTGGGGGGGTTATGACACCAGTATGAACAGACTAAGCTAACAAATGGCTTCATATGAGTAGTAGCGAATTTGTTAAATTATTTAAAGTAAAGTTTCGTACATGAAATGATTTGGAGGTGGTGAGAGCCCAAGAAAAACTATAATGTGTATTATCATCTGCGTTTTTAACAAGTAAAAAGAACATTATCACGGTGCCGGCCTCGTGCTAGTTATGACGTCAACAATTATACTGCTGATCTTCACCTAATTGGTCAACAGGAGTCACGTGACCACTCTCACCGTAACCTATTATATATTGTTTACAATTTCACACCGCTAGGCTCCTCCCACTGGCCGACCACCCACAACACACAAAACAAAGACAGAGGAAGACAGAGAGAAAGAAAAGGAACGGGGAGAGGAGGATGTTTGAAATGATGGAAGGAGAAGGGGTAAGAGGGGTGGGGAGGAGTAGAGGGGATTTTGAGGGAGGAGAGGTCGGGAAAGTGGGAGAGGGTCGGAAAGGGAAGAAGGGGGAGAGAGAAGAGAGAGGAATAAGAAAAAAATGAGAGGGGGAGATTGGGAGAGGGAGGAATAAGGAAGTGAGAGAGAGAGAGAGGGAGAGACCCGGGCGCAGCCGGGTACCCCCTCTGTAGTAACATAATAATAATTATTATTATTATAGTCAGTCGGTATTAACCCGTCATCTTACTGAACCCACTGCATTTTTTTACGCAATCGTAACCACCGTTAAACTTTCCGATTGTTCTGGGAAACTTAAAACACCGCATTATTGCCCGAAACGCTGCGCGTACTAGTGGCTTTACAAGATTGTAATTACCATATTATGTATCCTCACATACCCAATGTACCTTCTTGTATATGCATAAATAAATATATAAATAAATAAATAAATAAATAAATAAATAAATAAATAAATAAATTATTGACGCTAACTGAGCCAAGTGAGTACGGACTCTGGTAGCTTGGCTGGGTCGACTACATTTTGACGCTTATATAGTTAGGCTAAACACTGCATTTTTACGCTGGGCAAATCGAGAGAACTGGCAGGAGGGAGAGAGAGAAGTGGAGCTGGGAGAACATTTCCCCAGTGATGAGGGAAATCAGGCTTAGAACAAAGCAGGAGTCGTCACATAGTTTCTAAACAGTATTTTAAAAGTTATCGGAAGCTAATTTTCGCGACACTGTTCTGCCTGTACAATTACCAATTTATAATAATTTTGTTTTAAACCAGCAGCAGCAACAGCGTGCATCGGGACATCAACAAACGAAGAACGGGTTAAGAAAAAGAAGAGGAGAGGAACAAAATGCAATGGAACGATAACAACATTACTAGGTGATTGTGGTGACGAAAGGAAGGTCGCTTAGCCGCAGGTGTGTGGGTGGAGCAGTCTGCACCAGGAAGGGAAGGGAACTATCAGCAGAAAGCACAAAGTCATTACGACTCTCATATATAGCACTGGGAAGGGGTCAGGATAAGCACATACGGGAGACATCTCCCGTCAGTCACGCAGGGTGCAGTCGCACCTCCACAGATCTCCAGTATCAGCTCTTGATACTGGTAATGGCTCAAAAGGGCCACCACTTACGGGCTATTCATGCCCGTACCACCTTTTGGGTGGCTTAATCTTCATCAATCAATCAATCAGAATAAGGATTTGGGATGGGATGGGGGGGGGGGGGGGGAAGGAATGGTGCCCAACCACTTGGATGGTAGGGGATTGAACGCCGACCCGCAGGATGCGAGACCGTCGCTGTACCGTCCAACCCAAGTGATTGGACCTGTACCAGGTGGATCATATACCAGGAGGAGCCTGTACCAAGTGGAGCGTGTACCAGGAGCAGCCTGTATCAGGAGGAGCCTGTACCGGAAAGAGCCTGTACCGGGAAGAGTCTGCACCCGGAGGAGCCTGTACCAGGAGGAGCCTGCCTGCACCAGGAGGAGTCTTGCACCAAGAGGAGCCTACACCATGAGAGGCCTGCACCAGAAGGGGGTCTACACTAGGGTCTACATTTGTAGGGGGGCGTGCACCAGGAGGGGTCTACACCAAGAGGGGCATGCACCAGGAGGGGTCTACACCAAGAGGGGCGTGCACCAGGAGGGGTCTACACCAAGAGGGGCGTGCACCAGGAGGGGTCTACACCAAGAGGGGCGTGCACCAGGAGGGGTCTACACCAAGAGGGGCGTGCTACATACATGATACATGGTAGTTGCGTCACTTGTGTGGGATAATGTCAGTGGCAATGGAGAGTTGTATAAGGACAAAAAGGGCATTACCACACAAATACATTTACATGCAAATTATCAGAGATAATGTCTGGCAGATACTAGATGGCCTCTATGAAGCTACTAACCAAGAAAACGTAGAGAAACAGTCACTCCTTCATGGACCGAGTGAGGAGGGAAGAAGTGTTCTTTTGATGTAAGGTTTGGTAGCATCAAGAAGTGTTCTAGTGATGTAGGGCGTGGCTGCATCAAGAAGTGCTCTAGTGATGGAGGGTGTGACAGCATCAAGACGTATTCTAATGATGGAGGGTGTGGCTGAATCAAGAAATGTTCTAGTGATGGAGGGTGTGGCTGAATCAAGAAATGTTCTAGTGATGGAGGGTGTGGCTGAATCAAGAAATGTTCTAGTCAGAGAGTAATCACACTAATGTGACTGCATGAATGAGAAAATACGTAGGAGCTGTGATGATGATGATATTCTAGTAATTGTGGAGTGTGTGGCTGCATGAAGAAGTGCTCTGGTGATAAAGTTTGTGGCTACGTGAAGATGTATTCTAGGGATGGAGTGTTCTTGAAATGAATTTGAATCGCTTCATTGATGTCTGAAAATTTATCAGGAATCTAGCTTATATTGAAGTGTTGTGAATAGCTTCACTTTTCTTTCTCAAGCAATGGTCTCATTCACAATTTTCCTGGAATTTTGATCTGATTCATGTTTGAGTACAGCTGTTTGTTTTGATATTCAGGGTTTACAGTGGTGGTTTGTAGATAAATATTTAAGAATTCTGCTTTTATCCCTGTTTTTGAAAAATTTTAAGACACGCACATTTTTGCACACTTAAAATATAACTGAAAACTACATACAATTAAATATTGAAAATGATTTGGCTATTACATGTTTCATGTGATACTGCACAGCAATAAAAAACAATTTGCGAGATATTTTATTCCAATAACATGCTCCTTTTTTTAAACATTTGTGTATAATAACTCGGGGTAATTGTTATTCTTCTTATGCTGTGTTTTGTTTAGCCTCTATACACTGTTGTGTTTTGTTTAGCCTCTATACACTGTTGTATTTTGATTAACCTCTCCACCTGCACCAGGAGGAGCAAGTAGAGTATTATTTGTATTATTCCTTAATAACACCTTCAGTATTATTTGTATTTTGTTTAATTTCTCCACACTGTTGTATTTTGTTTAACTTCTCCGCACCGTTGTATTTTGCTGGACTTCTCCGCACTGTTGTGTTTTGTTTAACTTCTCCACACTGTTTGCAATACTAAGCCTTCAGTATTTCAATGTGGGGAGTAAACTATTATTTATATATATTGGTGAATTCAGGTTTGAGCAGCAATATTTGCAAATTTGCCGATGATACAAAAATTGGGAGGGAAATAAACACGAAAAAAGACTCGCTATCACTTCAAGACAAACTAAATAGCATTTTGAAATGGTCAAAAGATTGGCAGATGTAGTTTAATGCTGACAAATGTAAGGTTTTGAGGTTAGGTAATGATGATAGTTACAAGATACGAGCTAGATGGTGTTGAGATTGCGAAGTTGGATTGTGAAAGGGATCTGGGAGTTATGATTAATAAGAATTTAAAACCAAAAAATAAATGCATAAATGTTCGTATTAAGGCAAATAGGACACTGGGATTTATTAATCGTAGAGTTAGTAATAAGACGCCTGGTGCTGTTCTTCAGCTGTATCTTGCTCTGGTTAGGCCCCATTTACATTATACAGTTCAGCTTTGGTCGCCGTACTATAGAATGGATATAAATTTACTAGAACGCATCCAGCATGTGATGACAAAGTTAATCCCCCAAATCAGAAACCTGTCATATGAAGAAAGATTGACAAAGCTTAAATTTCATTCTCTAGAAAGGCGAAGAATTGGGGGACATGGTAGGTGTACAAGTGGATGAATGGGCATAACAAGGGGGATATTGGTAAGGTGTTGAAAGTATCAACACAAGACAGAACACGAAACACTGGGTATAAATTGGATAAGTTTAGATTTAGGAAAGACCTGGGTAAATATTGGTTCAGTAACAGGGTTGTTGATTTGTGGAACCAATTACTGTACCGCGTAACGTGGTGGAGGTCGGGTCCCTCGATAGTTTCAAACATGGGTTGGACATGTATGAGTGGGATTGGGTCGTTATACTGTAAATAGGAGCTGCCTTGTATGGGCCAAAAGGCATTCTGCAGTTACCTTTATTCTTATGTTCTTATGAATTTGTTTATTTACGTATGTGATACGAATTTGGAAATTAAAAATAACCATGATAGTTACAAAAACCTTATATCAAATATAATGTTGTTGTCACAAGTGAAGTACACATAAACAGGGGTAATCTAAAACAAACAATATAATGCCAATTATATAATTATAACTTACTAATTTAATCCTAGTTTGATACATAAATACAGTACTGTAATGTAAAGGAGACATTTAACCATGGGAAATACTAATTAACTTTGGAATTTTAAGTGTGTGTTTAAGCATTATAAGGGAGGAAATGCTTGCTCCATCTCAAGCATGCATCTGGCCCCCAAAGCTTGAGAAGTACAGTATTTTGAATTGCATTACATACATACACATTCACTACATGTAATTAAAATATTAAATGCAGGGGTCCTAGTTATCAAACTTCACTTGACAATGGTGTCTGTTCAATTTAAGGAGAGATAAGGCTTTGTTGAAAAATGCTGGAAGTTTGGCATAAATGAATACATTTCTTCCATCTGCAATTTCAGGAATGAGAACAGATCGACTGTGGAGAAACATTGGTAAATCTCTGACTTTACTCTGCTTCATCTTCAGAAGATCCAAGACATCTCCAGGAAGTCGCTGGGAAAGGGGAGATATAAACAATTTAAAGAAAAATAACCAATTATGAGGACTGGAAGACTCTTCTTAAAAATATGTACTAACTATAACAAAATATTAAGGACAAAACATTTACCTTGACTTTTAAGAAATACTGTATTCTGAATTTTTACAACATTCAATATTATTGGTGATGCATGACTACAGGTGTGATGAAAGACTGATTCAAGGCTCAAAGTACATCTTGAGGTTATCTTGAGATGATTTCAGGGCTTTTAGTGTCCCCGCGGCCCGGTCCTCGACCAGGCCTCCACCCCCAGGAAGCAGCCCGTGACAGCTGACTAACACCCAGGTACCTATTTACTGCTAGGTAACAGGGGCATAGGGTGAAAGAAACTCTGCCCAATGTTTCTCGCCGGCGCCTGGGATTGAACCCAGGACCACAGGATCACAAGTCCAGCGTGCTGTCCGCTCAGTCGACCGGCTCCCTTTACAGGGCATTAAATGAGCACCACAGATAAACAAAGAATCCAAGTAATGAGCGAGATGGTACCGTACTGTGTGTGCCTCTGCATTTTACTGATTACAATAATTCAAATGTGGGAAATAGTTAGACTCGTATACCGGTACTTACTAATGTAGGTATAACCGAGTCCTAGTTTTACACAAGTGGGTTTAACATGAATCACCATAATACATTAATTACTTTAGGCAGTCAATAGTTCTTTTTTTCACTGGTTTTCATAATATGTCATCTTGTCAGTACTTTACCAACAATGTCATAATTGTTTAAAATTTGTACTGTACTGGTAATTCAAGATTGCATGAAATGCATAAATATTACATTTTATAAAATTTTAGCCAATATGTACAGTATTTTTTAATTCGGCTGCAGTTATAATACAGTACAGCCAAAGATAATCGAGTGAGACTTTTACACAAGATTAAATTTAACTGGGCAAGATCAATGTTTCTAGCACAAATCCCCATTTTCCTTATGTTTTTCTTCACTTGAGCAGGAAGCTGAAAAATTAACTCTTAAAAGTTCATTTCACAGTTTCATTATGGCTTGAGGCCAAGAGAAGCAGTTTGTTGATCCTGTCAACATTTTCAAAGGCATAGTACAAGATGATAAAGTTTAGAGCAGCTAAATATATAACCAGGAATATGGTGAAGCACCTCATTATGGTCCAATAAGGCCATGCAGTTTTGCAATATCCTGTTTCAATGATGGCTGGGGCACTACAGTATGTTAGATATTTCGTCTTGGCCTTGAAGATGGCAGAGTGTTAGCCATCTGTTGATAGTGTGCTCAGTTTGTTTGATGTGCAGTGCCTTCACAATGTCTGATCTTCTATATTCAATGTATCTATTGATTACTTTTGTGTTGTTTGTCATGATATCTCTGGTGATGATCACCAGATACTGTATATGTAAATCTAGCTTAAACATCAAAGTCCCCACCCTACATGGCAAGTTGGCTAAATTTAACATGTGCCACCATGAGTCTACAAACTAAATGACTACCCACACTTCATCCTGGTGTGCATGAATCTTAGATATTTTTTTTAAAGGAACAAATACTTTTTTTGAGCACAGGCAGAGTGGCCACAATCCAAGGCTTAACAAAGTGTCATTTGGCTTGCTTAAATGTGAGGCAGCTTGGAAACAACCCAACTTACAACCATGATTTAAATGTACATATAACAATGAATAAATATAATGCATGCTAAATCTGCACAATATAATAGGTACAAATGGTATATGTTAAAATATATAGATAAAATTTTATGAAATACCCTGTACTGTATAATTAAATAAATTGGAAAATGCACACTCTGTACTGGGATGAAGATGTAAATAAACCCATCAAGCTTGAAGTACACAAAATGGAAATGCCTTTATATTTGCCAACATACAAGGCCTATAGTCAATGGGAGACAACATTTCATTCATAAATGGCCTACTAATAGAATTGAATAGAATGTCTGAAGCAGTCACAGAAACTTTTTAACAGATTATATGGACAGTAAAATCTGGATACCAACATATCGACTGTACTACCAGGGTCCTGGTAGTACAGTCGGGTTTGTTCTGATGCACATTTGAGAATTCTGGGTTCGAATCCTGGGCGGGACAGAAATGGTTGAACAAATTTACTTTCACCTAATGCCTCTGTTCAACTAGCAGTAAGTAGGTACTCAGAAGTTAGTCAGCTTGTTGTGGAGTTGCATCCTGGACAGGGTCAATAATTTGGCCTTGTGGCCTTGTGTGTGTGTGTGTGTGTGGGGGTGGGTGGGTTATAGAGGCCTCGATAAAAGCCAAACGTGTATGAATACACTCTGGCTTCCTGTCCCCATACAAAGTGAATTATTATATAATTTATATACAGTAGATGCAATAGAATATAAATGTCCAATGGAGGAGTAGGTCTGTAAAGGAGAAATTTGTATGCAAAGAGCTCTTAATTAAACTCCATAAATATAGTAATGTGTGGGGGGGGGGGAGCTTGGAGTCAAGTTGGAGAACAAAAGCCTTGTTATTATTCTAATATACAAACCTCCAGATGCATCTGTTGAGGTTACAAAACAGATTCTAAAAATTGTCTATAAAATCCAGAAAATCCTGTGCAGAATACTATCTTCCTTGGAGACTTCAATTTACCCAGTTTAAGATGTAGGATAATAGACGATAACATTATATCGCACAATCAAACTGGAAATAACCAAACACAAGTCAGAGATCTTTTTCAGACCTTCAGACAAATTTTCATTCAATCAACAGATAACAGAGCCACACAGAAAAGAAGCTATATTAGATCTGATTCTTACGAACAATGAAAAAGGGGTAAAAAAAATATTGATCACTCCATGCAAATAAAAGAAAATGTGTCTAACCTGAGGAGTCATCTTCTGAAAGTGTGAATATTTGTGATCACCCAGCACAGGACAAGATAGTCCAAAGCCAAGATGTACTCGAAGTTGATGCTTCACTCCCGTCATTGGTGACAATTCAACAAGAGATGCACTGTTGATCCTTGCTAGTACCTAAGAATAATTGCAATTTTATATTAGTGTATAGACATAATGTGCAGCTATTAAAACTAGGATGAAGGATACATATCCAATAAAAAATTATCTTATTGCTACCAGATTTTTTCTTTACTCATATAAATGAAACATTGTTAGCAATTAATAGTAGGGTAAACTGACCATTGCTTAGGAAACATGAACCACATTTCATGTTTCAGGACATTTAATACCACTTGTATTCCACTAAAATGAAACTAATGTGACTTAACAACTGGTTCAGGTACTATATATTTATCTGTCTATACTCACTTTGAAAGTAGTAACAGCTAAATGGCTGTTACTTTTAGAAGATTTTATTCCATTTTCAACTGGTGAGAGAACCATGCGACGCCTTCCTTCAATCATGCCCTCTGATATTGGTATATCAATCACACCTACAATGACAATGAATGTTTAGTAATGGTAATTTCTTCTCACAGACATAATAACAAAGGATAAAAACCCGCATGAGACTTACATCTTGTGTGATTTGATTAGACGTTGAGATGTAAGTCTCATCCAAATCACACACTCAGACCTTGATAAAGCACTCAGAAGATTGCAAAAAGACTTCAAATATGGAGTACATTCCTTACATAAATTTCACAAATACACAGGTGTGTGTTTTTTATCCTTAATTAATGTTTAACCCTTAACCTGCTCATGTTATTCTCAAATGACTGATCCATGGTGTTCCTGCCATTTGTGAATGATTTAATGTGCCTCTTAATATTCAAAGCTCCTAAATATTCTATTTGGATGTCACTTGATACTTGAGACTTCTGGCAATTGTTTGACATATTAACCAAAACTCCTAAAAGCATCAGCAACCTTCCTAGGCATTATTAAAAAAAAATGGCACCATCTTAGGTGTATTGTCACCCATTTACTGATGCTTTTGCACATTAATGGTGAAGCTATGCAAAATTTCAAGGACTGCTATGGACAAGGAAGATATCTGTGATAACCAGAAATCTATTACAAATACAGAAGTTTACTTGAAAATTAACTTTCAGAATATGACGTCATCAACTTTTCTTCATCTCACAACAGCCTAACTAAAATAATTACGGTAGTTTTTCCAACTTTAGAAGTAAATGTTTTATGATTAAAAAAACAAAAAAAGAATCGTTTTTAATTGTTTATGAGCACCTGGCAAGAGATCTGAAAAGCAATATATAGTTTGTGGGATATATTTAGAAAAAAAAATTCTAAAGAAAGAGAGGACTGTTTCTTTCTTAACCATTAAGACCAAGTTGTGACTAATTATATGGCATGTATGAAAGGCATGTCAAGGAGTTAATGCTGCTCATATTTAATACATCCACTAAAAGACTATTTGCCCAAGTACAATTAAATCTTTTATATAATTTTTTTTGAGACATCATGTTAATGATATTCCTATAACACATAGGAAATATCTGTACAGTACTTGAGGTAAATATCATCCCATTGAACATATAATACTGTACAGTACATTGTATCATATTTTAATGGAAAGACAATTTTTTTAAATACTGTAGTGGATACTAAAGTTCTCTTCTTTAATCCTCACTCCTTAGGCAAATAAAAATTCAATTATTTTCCAAAGCAAAGGTCATTAAAAATAACAATTTAAGAGGATGCCCTTTTTCTTGCAAGATTATATATTAAATAAACTTTTAGATATCATGATTATACACAGAAATCACACTAATGTGATATATATCAATGAGAAAATCCACCAGGGTCAGTTGCGTAGGGTACGTGACTGGCAGTGCCGGGGTCGTAGGTTCGCACCACCTCACAGCCCTGGTGAATTTTCTCATATCATGATCATAATTATCATCATTGCCTGTACTGTATATATTTTCCAGTATTATAATGAAAATTAATGTGCTATTCATAACCTCAGAGCCCATGGTTTTTAGAATATGACCACAAAAATTTGACTCATTTAATAGCTTCTGTTCTAAAAATATCAGGTAAATGTTGTTTGACTGTGATAGATATCAATCTGGAAAACAAAACAAAGCTAAACAATTTAAATATATTTTTAGAATTGGTCATATAGGCGGCCTACTTCACAGAACAATCACACTAAGGGTAAAATGATCAAGGAATCTCTTAATTTTTGACAATTACCCTGCTTGTACTTTACCTCGAAGTGGATTTGGAACACCTTTTGTGATGGCCCAATATGTCTTCTTGATCTGATGTTTCTTAAGCATTCTCTTTAAAGTGTCTGCCATGGCAGGAGTACGAGCCATCAGTAACACTCCTGGAACAGCATAGATATTATTATAGTTACATCATGCCATGTACATATTGTACAATACAGAATACAGTATATATATCCATTATGTACTACTGTATATATATCTCATGCTTGTTTGAAATATTTGAGACAGTAATATACATGCCTGCATGTAATTCACCATGGAGACAATGGCAAAAATGTTTATAGGACTGAAGACAAAAAAAATAAAAAGTCCAAAAATAGACCATATCATAATATTCTTTACAAATATCAAGTTAGAGCAGAATATTAAAAGAAAAATCTTAAATTGGGCACTGCTTACAAATTTAAGCATTAAATAGAACAAAATGTTTCTTGCCAAGCTATAAACCATGGGCCCATGCATGTCACTAACAATGCACCAGGTTATCTTCTTATCTTGAGGTTATCTTGAGATGATTTCGGGGCTTAGCGTCCCTGCAGCCCGGTCCTCGACCAGGCCTCCTTTTTGTTACACACCCCCAGGAAGCAGCCTGTAGCATCTGTCTAACTCCCAGGTACCTATTTACTGTTAGGTAAACAGGCGCATCAAGGTTAAAGAAACTCTGTCCATTTGTTTCCGCTTCCACCGAGGATCGAACCTGGAACCTCAAATCCCAAGCACTGTCTACTCAGCTGTCAGGCCCCTCAGTCAGGCTATGAATAATTTTGTGCACAAGACAAGGAAGACAGTGGAGAGCAGACTCCACACTACCTACAAGGAAAATTATGCTCATTACGACACCAAAGCATTTGAACATCTTGTTGACCAAGAAGCTAGACGTAACTCGAATTATGGGTGACCTGATACCAGATTATAGTGTAGACGAATAGTGCAAAATGTTTGATGATAGTTATCTAAATTCCTGTTGACACACAAACTTTGATATACTGTAGTACAAACATGCTACACAAGTTTATACAACAGTAACTATGTTGGAAATGGGTGATATACCCATTTTCCCTGGAGATGGCACTAGGGTATTCTCAGACTTTGTGAGCAACAAAAACTCTAGACACTGCCAGGCTTTAATTAATATCTTCATGGGTACTGCATGCACAGGACCTTTTCAGTGTAACTTTATAAAATAATGTTGCCTTTTTCAATTTGTACCATAACTTTTTCAATAAAGCTAATAAACTATAACTAATGTTAGTCCATTAAGAATGTCTAACTTTCTTAAGTATCCGAACCAGTGACCTTACAGCACAGACACATCCAACTCATATGGAACAATGAATTGCACCTATATATATATAATCCAAGGAAGTAACAAGCTCCAACTCAGAAGGTAGATATACAACATTCCCAACCAAAGACACCATCCTTACAGCCTGGACATTTAAAATCTAAGAAGGTTCAAAAGGAAACCAGGCATCCCCCTCGGAAACCTTTGCAGACTGAACACCGTTCTGCCTCCATGGTGGCAGCAAGTCTGGCTTTGGAACTGACCCACAACATGGGGCAGAAAAGAAGTGCCACACAGCTGTGCGACTTCCTCGGGTGTGGAACCACATGCCCAAGCAAAGAAGTGAGGGGCCAAGGGCCCGAGGCTGAGACAAATGAATCATGTCAAATCTTATGGAAAGTGGTTACCTGAAACTTCATCCACCAGCAGCACCCCTGCTGGTGCTTGCATGGACAAGTCAAGCCTGGCTCCAGGCCAGGGCCAGGCTTGACTTGTGAGAGCTTGGTTTAATAGGCTGATGCTTGAAGCGGCCCGCAAGCCTACATATTCACCACAGCACGGTTGGTCAAGCACTTTGTGAAGAAAACTATCCAGATTTCTCTTACAACGTCCACTTTTGTACTGGTAATATTTCCTATGTTTTTATGTATGTTTTATGTTAAATCCCTTATAAATAAAAGATATGATCAGATTAGTAAGCCTCTATTTTTTATAATTTAGCAATTGTTGTTAGTTGAAATACCTGTATATGTGTAATGAAAATTTGTACATGTCACACAGGAAAATATCTTGAGAAATAATTAAACAAATACTGTACACTAATACATAACATACCAAGTAAAAAAATTTAATTTTACATTACGTATATTAAACATAACCATCAATTATTAAATGTTTGAACTGGAAGTCCAAGTTTAACAGTTATAATTATATAACTAAAATAAATTAGGATACTGTACCTGTGGTACCAGCATCAAGCCTGTGCACTGGGTACAGTTCATCAGTTTCTAAATGTTTAGCCAAATCTGGGAGGTAGTCTGCAAGGATATGCTGCTGATTGCTAGTTCCACTGTGCATGGTCATTCCATATGGTTTGTATAAGCCAACAATATCATCTGAAATATATTAGGAATTAAATACACAGTGAGTTAAATCAACTCCTATCAACAGGTCTGTCTTGTAGACCAAGTCTCAAGTACTACCTGGACATTGGGGTAACTCAAAAGAAGCCCTACATATAGGTCACTTAAAGCCTCAGAGAAGATAACTTTGGTGAGGAAACAAGAAACACAAGCTGACACAAGGGAAGACAACCCTGAAACAAATTGAGGCAGACTACAGTACAGTGGAACCTTGTTTCAACGAACCTTGTTTCAGCGAATCTCTAGTTGGAGCACACACTTTCCATGCCAGATTCACTTACCTGATTCGACGAACATGAAGAGAGCGATGTGTGCATTTGCTTAAGATGTTGGGACTGAGTTCACAGACACAAGCAACATTAAAACAAATAGTTGGGGGCCTTGGGAGAGCCAGTGAACATATTTAAATCCAAATTTTATAGTTCTTTTTTATTTCCAGATACTGAAGATTTTCATTCAGAAAAATATAGGCCCTTTTTCCTCTGGAAATGAGGTTTCAAGGCTTGAGCATAGGAAATGTGCTAGATGGGGTCGAGTCTCTTTACAGACAGGTTATCTTCATTTTTGCCCTTCATATGACAAAGCATTTTGAATTGGCAAGGTTTCTGTTCACACAGGTATGGCCCCTGCTACCTTTTGAAAATGAGTTTTGATGCTGGGGATGTGAAGAATAAGCTAGATGTGGTTAAATGGAGTTGAAGAAAATAAATTAAGAGATATACTATACCCATAATGTGCAACAATCAGGAAGAGCATTGACAAACTAAAAAGATTCAAAAGCCCCAGATGTTGATGGAATTCAATCCAAAGTCATAAAGGAACTGGTAGAGGAAGTATGCCAACCACTGAAACTCCTTTTCAGAAAATATTGTACCAAAATACCCTATTTTCAAGAAAGCAGAAAGAGCTCAGCAGAAAACTACTGTCCGATCAGCTTGAAATCACACATCCTCAAGCTCATGGACAGAATCCTATGGGCGGGAATCATTCTCAATCATACAGCGCACAATCTTGTAAAATCGACGCAACATGGGTTTGTTAAAAATAGATCCTGCCTTACAAACCTGCGCATATTTTTGGAAACGGTAACCAACTACTCAGACAAAGGACTTCCGGTGGATGTACGTAGTACTGTATACATGAATTTTACTTAATTTTGACCATGCCACGACATGGTCAAAAGAATTGCAACCATGAGCACAACTGCTCTCACACGAATCCTGCAGTCTTTCTGAGAGACAAACTGGGGTTTTAAATAATTCCTCCATGCACCCGGGCTCATTTGCCCAATCCCCCATTCCATGGTTTTCTGAGCCCCATGGTCAAAAGATCTTTTGACCATGTTGTGGTGCAATCGACTGAGGCGCGTCTGGGATCATCCTGGACGAAGGTTCGAACCTTCATCACAGCCTTTGTGGATTTGTTCATTTGATGTATCATGCTATTGTGATTTCTGTGTGTATCCTCACAAAAATTTCACATATTACACAAGTGTGGGTTTTATCCTATATTATTATGTCTGAGAAGACATTAGCATTACTAATAGATGAAAATATTACAAACCACATCATCAAATTTGCAGATGACATTAAGATTTATGATAAAGTGGGAAGTGAGAATGATAATGAACAATACAAAGAAATTTACATGAACTCCACAAATAGTCAGAAGACTGGCAAATGCTTCTTAATATTGAAAAATGCATGATCTTGCATGTGGGGCATAATAACCCATGCTACAATTACCAAATTAATAACATTACCTTGCAGCAGATTGATGAAGAAAAATATCTTGGAGTTAAAATCCACCTTTCACTGAAAGATGCACAACAGGTAGGAGCAGTAGTAAAAAAAAAGCTAACCAAACCCTAGGAATAATCAAGCATACCTTTGACTTGAAGGAAAAGAAGCTAATGATTCAATTGTATAAATCTTTGGTATGCCCACACTTGGATTAATGTATCCAAGCATGGAGACCTAATCCAAGTATGAAGGACATAGCTGTTTTTGAGAAAGTACAACACCGAGCAACAAAAATAAATTCAGAACTAAGTCAACTCTCATACCAGGAATGGTTGAGGGCCTCAGGACTAACAACATTGCAAACCAAGCATGACAGGGCAGATCTCCTTAAAACCTTTAATATACTGAACAATTTGGAGGATGTTGATCCAGACAATTTTGTCAAAAGGTCAGGTGTGACACAGACAGTGAGCAATGGTTTCAAACTCAACGAGCCACAATGCAGGACTGAAAACAGGAGTGCTTTTTCACCCCACAGGGTTATAAACCTATGGAACTGCCTACCTGCCAAAGCCATAAATGTCAAACCTCTTGTTAAATTTTAAAATCCAGCTGAAAAAAATTATCAGGGCAAATGGGGGGGGGGGGGGACCTTTGACAACTGGCTTCCTGTCCTCATCTAGGCTACTATTTTTGGTGGCCCTCAGGTAATTTCAGGTAACTTTTTTTGCATACATATTTATTTGGTAGTTGTCTAGTATATTATAGGTTGAGATGAAAAATTCACTAAGTGAAATACATCCTGGAGACATCTCTGATGGCAGCGAATTCCTCACTGCAACGAACTGGGGTTGGTTCCTTATAGTTCATTGAATCAAGGTTGTACTTCACTCAGGTTGTATCAAAGAATCAAGGTTGTACTGCACTTCACAGGATGGGGAGAAATACGACTGTGAAGAATAAGAAAATAACAAATACTAAGCATGGCTCCATGTGGAACAACCAAGTCCCAAGGAACACTAACCCCATCTACCTCAAAAAACAATATTGATATTTTTTCTATTTAGATTGCATATTACTTATTATTATAATTTATTATTATTATTATTATTATTATTATTATTTATTATTTTTATAATTTATACAATACACACAATTTTCCCACTAAGAATTATTTATACAGTACTTTATCTCTAACATGTATACTGTAGTTGATTAATTGTAAATGAATGAGGCAAAGTGGCAGATTGAGAAACTTTAGAAAGAAATAATTTTGTTTTTTTCATTGTTATTTACATTAATGTGTGCAATTATAAGTTTGATCAAAATACAACTGACTATACAGTACATCACTTGAAGGTAATACAAAAATAATACTATAAAAGACTGAACGCACTATAAAAAATTCAAATGTTCAAAGGATGGACATTTTTAAAGTTCAGAGTGGGTTTGGCCCATACAATATCTTAATAAGGTTTCACTATATACAATATTTAGGATACATTTTTAGTATTAGCTACCCTACAATAGGAAAGCATTAGAATATATTAGTTCGTTGTATAATTAAGACTTTTTTAATTAAGGATAATTATATGCAAAAAATGCTAAGCAAAAGTTAAAACTTACCCTGATCATATATTACACTTGTCTTCAGCAATTTTAAAATTTCATATTTGGTAAACTTTTCTTGTGACTTCACACTTAATAGACTTAAAACTTTCTTATAGCTTTTTTTCATATTTCCATCCATCTCAGTACCATGCTTCTTTTCATGTAAATCTTTTCTCATATTTACAACATATTCAAAAGCAGATTTTGGTGCCGTTTCTGCATTTTTAACTTTAGGCTTGACTTTATCCCTTGGGTTGACAGGATATTCGACCAATATTTCATTTTCCTTTGGGTTTTCTGTTAGATGTGGAAGAATTGTTGGTGTAATATTCTTTCCAAGGCCCATAGTTTCTCCTGAACTACTACAAAATTCTTGGTCTGTCTCTCTAGTGTGTGCTCTTTTATTAAATAAATGATTTTCCACGTTACTTTTGACTTCTGATAATTCAACAGTGGATGTTTGATTCTCTGAATAGGTATCTAGTGAATCATTAAAGAAAACTTTATCAATGTAACTTAAGTCGTCATCCTTGCTTAGATGTTCTCTTTCAGTCATTTGATAATGCTTTTCTTTTATATCACTTTTAGTTAAAGGTTCTTGTGTGTGTACAGCTGCATCACCTCTTGATACAAAATCACCAAATACACATTCATCCACGTAATTAAGATTACCAGTAGTAACAGTTTTATTATTGGCTGGTTTTATATAATTCAATTCTGCACTCTGAACAATACTGGTTTTAGAACAATTATATGGGCTGAGCCAAAGTACAAGCTATCCACATAATTGCTATCATTGCTATACTCTTCCAATCCTTCACTTGTGCTTGTTAGCACTTCAGATTCTTTTTTTATATCTGCTGTGTTTTCTTTTAAAGATACAAATGACTCTTGTGACATTGGAGAAGTTAATTGTGAAACAAATGGTTCGCTCGCCCGATAAAGATCGTTTTCTGCTTGATCAGTTACATATTCACCTTCGTCTGTCTTAGTTTCCAGCATTGCTAGCTTCTCCTGCATGTCTGGACCATAAATACTGTCATACTGTCCATGAACTTTTACCACATTTTCGCTGTCAAATCGAATGCTACCGAAGTTGGTTGGGTGAACATTGTCTGTATTTGTTTCAAAGCTACGTAGTTCATTTAAAATATTTGTATATTTCAGTATAACTGGATCAACTTCTTCTATAGAACGTGTATCTTTGTGTACCTGATTATTCCTTCCACTTTCCTCATCTACTGAACACAACGAAGTTTTAGCACTTGGCACCCTTTCTGATCGTCGACTCTCGTAATCCGTATATCCTCTGGGAAGAAGGGCTGTGCATTGTGTTCTCAAATAACGATTCGTATCGACGTGAATTTCAAACCCTCTATTTCGAAGCAAAATGCCCATTCGTCTAGTATTCAGTAGCATCGTGAGATTCCCGAGAACCACGACAGACGAAGTCCGTATTTAAGCCTATTTCACAGTTTCTTCTTCGCAATACATGCAAGTTTGCATGCAGGTTTTTCCTCCTGATGACTGTACGAGTGGTGATGTTGATGGATACGGCACTTTCGGTGGCGCATCAATGTTCAGAATTTGGCAGATGTTGGAAGTTATCGATGTCTTCTATTTGTATAAGGATAATAAGAAAAATAGACCTTTAAGTAGAAATGGACTTAGGATGGCAAAGATGAGGGGTGGTGTTAACGGTAGTATCCAAATGTTGCTGTTTTATGAAAAGTGTGGATTGTCTTCTTCTTGATAGTAGGTGCAATTTGCATGAAGGGTTTGTCCTCCCGATGACTGCAGAGTGAATTGTAAAGAGACAGATGTTGTTGTGTTGATTTAGGGGCGACGACGATCGAGGGATCGGATGCGCCCAGACAGTGAGACCCGGTGTTGTTGTTGTTGACGGAATCCAAAGATCGTAAATGTAAGTTTCGTCAGGACGCCGAAGTGTAAAGCACTCAGACAATCCTCATAAAGAGTACTTATAGTTGAGCTTGTAAAAGCACCTTCATCACCTTCAGTGATTAAGTGCTTAATTGCACACTAGTTTCTTTATCAGCTACCTCACCCTGTCAGGGTAAATGAGACAAATGTATGTGAATGCATGTATGTGTGTATATATGTATGTGTATGTGTGTGTGTGTATGTATATGTATGGGTATAAAGCAAATATGGAAGCTGATCAGAATTACATTTCACCTTTGTGAATGTACATTAATGACACTATGTAAAAGACACATCTAATACTTTATGTAGGGCGTACGTAAATCTGTGTATCTTTGTATTTACGTATGTAGGTTAGCTTAGCATTTCAAAAGCACCGAATCACCTTCTGTGGTTGAGTGTTCAATAAACCCTTGAACTGTATGTTTAACACTTCTCTAACCCTGTCCATGGAGGACAGAAGAAAATGTATATATTCTGGTTAGCATTGTAAATGTGTGGCCACGTCTGTGGTAGAAAATAATAATAAAAAAAAAAAAAGTACTTATAGTATTATTGTATTATTTATATATTTGTATTTATTTATATACAAAAAGGTACATTGGATTGAGAAAGTACATTGATTGTATAAATATTGCTAAAAGCTTTTGACAAGGTACCACATTAAGGAATGGAACTCACTCCTTAATGAATTGAAAAACTGTCCAACTTTTGCGTCATTCAAAAACAAAACTAAAAAGTACCAAATTTTATCTTCAGTTTTCTACCTTATTGCTTTAAAATTGCACTGAATCTAGTGCTACCCAATCTCCCAATCTTCATGTACCCAAGCCAAACAACTTTACCATTGTGATCATTGGTCATATACATATGACCTAGATGAGAATATTAATAATAATAATAAATTTATTGTGTCGGGAGACTGGAAGCCAGAGTGCATTCCTAAGTTTACCTGAGAGTCACTAACACTTGTGGCCTCGGCGAGGACATGAAGCCGGCAGCTTGTTGAAGATCCCCCAGTTGCCTTTAAACGTTAAAAATTTTTTGGCATTTACGTCCTCAGCGGGTAGGCGGTTCCATGTTTTTTTTTAATAACCTTGTGGGTGAAGAAGCATCTCCTGTTCTCAGTCGTACATTGTGGCTTGTTGAGCTTAAAACCGTTGCTCCTTGTTTGTGTTACATCAAGACTTTTTGAACGTGTAACGTGTATTCATACACGTTAGGCTTATATCGAGCCCCCCCCCCAAAGGTCGAATTACTGACCCCGTCCAGGATGCAATCCCACAACAAGCTAACTTCTGAGTGCCTACTTACTGCTAGGTGAACATAGGCATTAGGTGAAAGAAAATGTGCCCAATCATTTCTGTCCCGTCCGGGATTCTCGGTTGTGCGAGATTTATGGTAAAGTGGGAAGAGAATGATATTGAACCTTATAAAGAAATCTACATGAACTCCACAACTGATCAGAAGACGGGCAAATGCTTATTAATATTGAAAAATGCAAGACCATGAATATGGGGCATAACAGCCTACGTTACAAATACCAAATTAATAACATTACCTTGCACCAGATTGACGAAGAAAAGGACCTTGGAGTCAAAATCCACATTCACTGAAAGTTGCACAACAGGTAGGAGCAGCAGTAAAAGAAGCTAACACAACCCTATGAAAAATCAAGCGTACCACTGACTTGATGGGAAAGAAGGTAGTGATTCAACTGTATAACAGTTGAATCAACAGATTAAATCAACAGATTAAATCAATAGTTGAATTAACACTAGCTTACAACAGATTGATGAAGAAAAGGACCTTGAAGTCAGAATCCATCATCCACTGAAAGTTGCACATCAAGTGGAAGGGGCAGTAACAAAAAACTAACCAAACCCTGGAATAATCAAGCGTTCCTTTACCTTTAAGGAAAAGAAGGTAGTCATTCAATTGTATAAGTCTCTGGTACGCCCCCACCTGGATTACTGTATCTAGGCATAGAGACCTCATCTTTAGAAAGACATAGCTGCTCTGGAGGTGCAACACCGGGCAACAAAAATCATTCCAACAGCTAAGTCCATCTCTGTTATCAGGAACGTAATTAACGTAACGGACAATTAGATATTAGAATTTGGTTTCAATTCACTTTATAGAGTTCAGAAAAAATAAAGCTAAAACCGAAACAATGCCTTGTATAGGACATATCTGTAGCTATATTAGGCCTCAGCGTGTGTCAAGCCTAGGATGATTAAGTTAGGTCAGGTTTATTAGCAAAATACAAAACCTTTTTCGGTTTGTCCAAATTCTATTTGCCAATTATCAATTACGTCAATATATAATACGATAGTCCACATCGTTACTATAAGTACTATCTAAAGAGGAGGATGGGTTGTTATTTTCATAGTCCTGTAATGACTTGCATTAATTATTATAGACGCCATTAACAACCTTAAAAAGAACCTAATCATGACCCCACCCAATGTACTTACAATAGACAGAAATCAATGATGATAATGGGAAACTAGCAGGGGGCAGACCCACGATCCCAAGGCGCTTATAATAACATTTGATGCAGCTCAGCAAGAAAACTTCTACCTTGAAATGGGATACATAATATTCTGGTTAACGCGTTGCGGAGGGTGACAATCTCCCTACCATGTGCATTGAGGAGGAATATCGTCAAACAGTTCCAAACAAAAGCGTGGCATATCACCCCGTGGGGCCTGCGACGTCATCTACAACTGCCGATATTAGCTAATATTTTAACAAACAATTTCGCAAAGCCGCAATATATGCGGTCGAATCATTCATTCTGTCACAAGAATATATGTAATAATAATAATTCTATGAACTAATAGGCGACTTAAGAGTTAAAACTCAACATTTTTATGCCAGTCTAAAAATAAAATGTGTAATATGAGAACGTAGCATCATGATTTTGGCCCAAAGTTTCCTGTATGCGCGATCCTTGTCCAGGGAGCCCCTCTGACGCCAGGCTCGATGTAGTCCACTCCTCCCACAATTAACCTTTCTACTGACAACTTTCCTTGATGTTTCCGGATGGTGCTTAATTGGTGTTTAACAATGGATTAAACATTGTAAATTGGGATTTGAAATTTAGAAAACAAATTTCGTGATGGCTAATTCTGAATTATTACGGTAAGTTGTGATGTATAGATTTTAATTGATTAGCAAATTAATTGCAATACAGTTAAGTGAAATAGGGGAAAATATCAGAGAGAGTAAAGAAAATAAATCCATAAAACGCCTCCGAACTGGAGTTAGATAAATATGTATATACTGTTTAAACATCTGTAGAAAAAATTGTCCTGTTGCAGAAACAAGCTGGTCACAGGTGAGATGGCGTTGCCGGTCCTCCTGCTGGTGGTGTGTGCAGGATGGTGGCCGGAGGGCGTGGGTGGTAGCCTCATCAGGGTCAACCTCACCATAGCCCTCTCGGACACCACAAATGTCACCAAGACCGTCGATATCGATGAACGCAGCTTGAAGAGTTTTAACGTGACTCTGGAAGAGTTCTCTAATTCTCTCGTCCGGACAGATGCTTTCGGGAAGGTGGGTGTGGTGGTTGATGGGGGGAGTGGTGGTCCATGGGGGTGGGGGGGAGGGATGGTGGATGAGTGTGGTGGTGGTAGGTGTAGTAGTTGGTGAGTGTGATGGTTGGAGTTTATGGTGGTAGGTGAATGTGGTTGTGGGTAAAAGTAGTGGTCGGTGAGTAAGGTAGTGGGTGAATGTGGTAGTAGGTGAGTGTTGTGATGGTTTAGTATGGTGGTGCATGAATGTGGTGGTGGGTGAGTGTGGTGGGAGGCGAGTGTGGTGACAAGACTCGTGTGGTGACAGGACTCGTGTGATGGAGTGTGGTGCTATGACTCGTGTGGTGGAGTGTGGTGCTATGACTCGTGTGATTGAGTGTGGTGCTATGACTCGTGTGATGGAATGTGGTGCTATGACTCGTGTGGTGGAGTGTGGTGACAGGACTCGTGTGGTGCTATGACTCGTGTGGTGGAGTGTGGTGCTATGACTCGTGTGGTGGAGTGTGGTGCTATGACTCGTGTGGTGACAAGGACTCGCGAGTTAGTGTGTGTGATACCAGAGGTCTTGTGCAGGTGAAGGAGACAGTGGTGGGCGGTCGACACATCCCGCTTGAGTTGGCGATGAACAATGACATGGACTCCGTCGTCTACACTTTCGGTACTGTCGATGGAGGTAGCTGGTCCGTCAGCAACAACAACTTCACTAACATCACCATCGAGGATTTTAGAGGTAAGTCGGCAGCCAGTAAAATGAGTGTCTTGAACTGTGTGGATATGTTATGGAACATTAAATCTGTTGAGGCTGGATTCTAACAACCATTAATTGATTAATATAACCGAGTTTAATATGATGTGAATATATGAGAGAGATGCACATGTTAAACATGAGTGACACGTCCCTGTGGTGCAGATGACGAGACACTGAGACCAGTGGAGGTGACGCTGGAGTGGTCCCTGCCGCTCCCAGCCCTGCCGCGCCCCGTCAACGTCACCATGAGGTCTGCCACCCTCGAGGCCACCATACACCTCCACAACTCCACCGTCAGTACCTTGGTTGCCTTCCTCCTCCTCTGTATACCCAACATTAAAACAAAAGTTGATATATTGTACACGCTTCTTCAAATTTTTATAAACAGATTCTTAATCAAATTATCAATGTTCAAATAAGATACTTAGATGCAGGACAAGAATGTTAGCAATAATTAAGATATTCAACTTTATTCTCCATCTTTATCTTACGCCTGTTAGGCCCTATTTAAATTATGCAGTAAAGTTTTGAGAATCATTATTTAATCGACATAAATTATTCAGAAAACGTGCAGAGAAGGGTGACAAAATTAATCCCGGGAATTAGAAACCTCCCTTACGGTCACAGGCGAAAGGTTCCACATCAATTCCAACGGCAGGACGGTGGCATTTGGGCAACGTTTCTTCTCATCTGTTCACCAAACATAAAAACGTTGACTAACACGAATTTTTATGTATGGAAGGCATCAGCTTTGTATTGTTGCAGCTGGTGTCGCAGAAGGTGGATGGACACCTGGAGAAGAGCAACTGGGTACTGCTGGTGCCCTACACAGGGATCTACCTGAGGGTGGTGAACCCCTACACCCGCCTCCTCACCCTCGCCGCCTACTTCAACACTGAAGACTATTTTGCCGACTTGGAGCTGGTGGATACCTTAAGAAATCTCCAGCATGGCAGGGTGGCCTTAATATCGTCTTATGTAAGTGTGGGATAACTAACAGCACTTCCTAGTAGTGTCGAACAAAAAAGGCAATTGTTTATCTTGGTACCAGCAACGAACAGGGAGCTATTATTAGCTGAGGGGGTTATTTCAGGTCTCCGTTGAACAATAATATTCGTAGTGGATTCATAGAGAGAAGACGTAGTTTGTGACAGCAAAACCTTAACCGGGGTTTTAATTAAAAATCAAGAGTATCCCCATATCTATAGCGCATCCAATAGTATCAGCAGCTAGACGTAAATATATATTACTGCTTCTCGGCTTCAACTCAGTTATAAGTATCCTTGAGCGCCTGCACCCCCCCCCCCGCCCTTATCAGCAAAATTGTGTTTAATTAAAACAAAACAAGAATGTTGGAGAGGAATTTTAGCTAAAGGAATATGAAGGTCCAGTTCTTTAATACATTATATAATTCCAACCTCTCCACTGACGCCCGACTGATGGCTCAGAATAGAATAATTATACTAACTGGAAACTAGTCTCTCACAAATGTTCATGAAATGTCGAAATACTTTAAAAACATTTCTTATTACCGAAAATATTAGCTAAATATCTCAAATTTGCCTACAAGGTAATGAACATACCGAATACATCATATTTTAATACAGTTCATTACTTCTGTAACCTGATAAGCTAGGAGGACATTTGGGTCCATTCCTAGAACCATTATCGTGACCGTTATTAATATTGCTAAGACATGAAGACTAAACTACTCACCAAAAGATGAGACGACGACATTTCGGTCCGTCCTGGACCATTATCATGTTGATTGTGATGGGAGCGAGAGAGGTAAGGCAAGAGAAGGTATTGCCAAGACTGTAACTTGCTCAGTTAAAAGCCCACTGCTATTTAGTTTTGGAGCTCATAATATGCCTCACACTAAATATTGTATACTGCGTAAAGTCATGTTAATCAAACGAACGATGAAGCAAAGTTATACATTTTCTCCGGTCTCTAGCCTCTGCCTCTGAATTTAAGGTATGGAATAAATAAATATATTCTACTAAATTCTGAATAGTTTAGTTAATTTATAATGCACTTCACTCGTTTTGTGAGTGGTAGTACAGGTTACATACGAACCCGGGAATTGATCCACACTAAAGTGTGGCAGTAGTATAGTAGTTATGAGTGATACACATAAATATGTCTCCCCAGTACGACGCCTCAGGCCGGCTGGAAGCGTCGTCTAAAGCCGCCCTCACATCTCTCGGGTCCTTCGCCGCCCAACACCTCACCTTCAGGGACTGTTGGGCGTGGGCCTGGCTGGTGGGGGGCTCCACGCTGGCTGAGGGGCTGGTCACCAACGCTCATGGCACCACCAGTTTCCCACACTCACTAGACCTGCAGCTTGTCCTTCCTCCGCCCCCGCCATCCTCAGGTGATTTGGGTTTGCAACACATGTCTAGTAGGCCAATGGCTTTGTGCAAGACATTGAGTAGAAATAACAAGAAATTATAAAAAAAAACAATTAAATTTTGAGCCATCTCTTGGCTTTAACGAGAAAAATGTGTACAATATGTTGCAGAGCGTCTGTGCGACTCGTGGTCCGAGTTGTGGAGTAAACGACAACACTTTTGTGACGCGTATGACGGTTACGGCGACCTGTGCTCCTGCTGCACGCCCTTCACCCCGTCCACTAATACTACCACGGTGAGCACCACGCCCCCAGCATCACTATGCCCTTCCTCCAGCACCACGCCCCCAGCATCACTATGCCTTTCCTCCAGCACCACGCCCCCAGCATCACTATGCCCTTCCTCCAGCACCACGCCCCCAGCTTCACTATGCCCTTCCTCCAGCACCACACCCCCAGCATCATTATGCCCCTCCTCCAGCACCACGCCCCAGCATCAGTATGCCCCTCCTCCAGCATCACTATGCCCTTCCTCCAGCACCACGCCCCCAGCATCACTATGCCCTTCCTCCAGCACCACGCCCCCAGCATCACTATGCCCTTCCTCCAGCACCACGCCCCCAGCATCATTATGCCCCTCCTCCAGCACCACGCCCCAGCATCAGTATGCCCCTCCTCCAGCATCACTATGCCCTTCCTCCAGCACCACGCCCCCAGCATCACTATGCCCTTCCTCCAGCACCACGCCCCCAGCATCACTATGCCCTTCCTCCAGCACCACGCCCCCAGCATCACTATGCCCTTCCTCCAGCACCACGCCCCCAGCATCACTATGCCCTTCCTCCAGCACCACGCCCCCAGCATCACTATGCCCTTCCTCCAGCACCACGCCCCCAGCATCAGTATGCCCTTCCTCCAGCACCACGCCCCCAGCATCACTATGCCCTTCCTCCAGCACCACGCCCCCAGCATCACTATGCCCTTCCTCCAGCACCACGCCCCCAGCATCAGTATGCCCTTCCTCCAGCACCACGCCCCCAGCATCAGTATGCCCTTCCTCCAGCACCACGCCCCCAGCATCACTATGCCCTTCCTCTAGCACCACGCCCCCAGCATCACTATGTCCTTCCTCCAGCACCACGCCCCAAGCATCACTATGCCCTTCCTCCAGCACCACGCCCCCAGCATCACTATGCCTTTCCTCCAGCACCACTAAGCGCCACTATGCCCTTTCCCCAGCACCACTACGGTGAGCTGCCACGCCTTCCACAGCACCACCACAACCACGGTGACTACCTCCGTCACCAGCACCACGCTCCTCATTCAGACTACAGCGAGCACGATTTCTCTACCAAACCCACCCAACCCGGGAAGGAGATATATGTACTGTGGGAACTGGGATATACTTCTCAAGCAGACGAGGAGCCACAGTAACGTGGCTGAAATATGTTGACCAGACCACACACTAGAAACTGAAGGGACGACGACGTTTCGGTCCGTCCTGGACCATGCTCAAGTCGATTGTGATCCTTACACTTCTCAATGTTTACATATACTTGTCAGTTGGTCCCCAAGCTCTTGCACTTACAAAACGGTGACTATGGTGAAGTGATTTTTAGTTCTTCATGCCTGTTGTACCTGTTGCGTTATAATTGAACTATTCTGACCGTTCGAAATGTTTGTCGTTGATAAGTATTAAGGCCAACACCAAACTTCCAGTTCCAAGCCACCCAACATGCAATACTCGACCACCAATACAACTGTAGCAGAATTAAAAAAATAGAGCTGATACAGAACGAGGCTATGAGGATTATTCTTGGATGTCAAAGAAATGCAATGATTGAAATAATGAGAATGGAATTAAATTTACAGAGTGTGTGTGATAGAGTCCGTGACATTAACACTAGAGTAGCTATTCGTTTCATGCGGAGAAAAGGAGGGGATAAGCTGTTTGAGAGCGTTCAGACCTGCTTGAGTGACGTACACACTTCCAGGAAACTGAGGGAGACACGCTACACGAGGGGATTAGCTCATGACCTCAGGGAATACGATGTACTTGACTGCTGTAAACCCTCTCGACAGTGTAATAGGTCTGCTCCCTGGAAAGTACAGAAAATAGACGTCGAAATTGTACCCCTCAATGTGAAAAAGATTCATCATGAAACGGGACAATTACGGTGTATGTATGGAAGCATGATATCCCGGTTACCAAGAGGCAACAGTTTACATGTATATTGCGACGGGTCGGTGGCGGAGGATGGCAGGGCAGGGTGTGGTGTCCTCATAAGGGAATATACAGAGTTTGGGACTGTGGACAGGAAAATTGAACTCCGGCTTAGTAATTATATATCATCCACACAAGCTGAACTGCAGGCCATTCTGGCGTGTTTGGAGGAAGTACGTCATGACGGCAAAAATGTTTTTGTATTTGTCGATAGCCGAGGAGCACTGGAGTCCTTAAACAGTCGAAACCCAGTCTTCATGTCTATAGTTGAGGATTGTAAGAGAAGAATAGCTGAGATACAGCTGAAAGGTCATAGTGTGAAATTCATGTGGATTCCATCTCATGTTGGAATAGTGCTCAACGAGGTGGCGGATGACTTGGCCAAACGTGCCACATCAAAACCACAAATTGACATTGAATGTGAATTCACAATGAGACAAATAAGAAGCAAAATCAGAAATATTCAGGCACAGGCAGGAGTGGAGAGGAGAGGGATAATGTATGAGAGAAGTCTAACCATGCAACACTACATGTATGTGAGTCAAAACACCCTTTTCACTTATGGTAAAAGGAGAAATGCTTGGAGTGACTCTGTGTACATGCGGCTCAGGCTTGGGTACAAATATTACTGGGAATATGGGATAGGCGTTCATGATAATGACACGAAGTGTAAACTATGTGGTATGTTAAGGTCTCACACCCTTGCCCATTATGTTCTTGATTGTCCGTTGATTAATGTATATAGAAACACTGAGATAAGGACTGTTCCTGAGCAAATAGCCTGGATGTGTCACAAAGGAAAGGTTGATGATATTCTTGAGAGATATAAGAATTTTGCACCAAGACTGTAATATTTTGTTGAATTATCCGTATAACTAGGTCATAAAAGTATTTGTGTACGTCTGATACCATACCACTTGTGAAGGAGGAAATGTACATGTTTATCTCTCAGAATGTTTGGTAACAGGTTTATTGTTTGTGATGTGTGTCTATGTATGTACTAACACGTTGTACTGAACGGGGTGAGAATAGCTTGAGCTACCTCATCCCTTTGTGTGTATTTTACCTCAATAAACTTATTTCAATTTCAATTTCAATACAACTGTACATCACATATGAAATTTACTGATCCTTATTTGTATATCATATCCTTTTGTCCCAGAAAACTATCAGTAAACTGCATATATTTACTCTTACGTTACTTTCCAATACCCACACTTAACCCACAACAGACGTCTATTGAACTTCTCAACAATGAAGACCTTGCAGTGCCTACGATGTCTTACGGTAAGGTCCATATCTAGCCTTAAGTAATTATATAATGTATAGTATCTGTGCATGGAATGAACAAAATATGGACGTTTTGTACTACTTATTTTGTAGAGCCCGAGAAAGAAGGCAACAACCAAGCCTAATCTTTCCTAGACCTAGTATAGTGCATATGTGCTATTGTTGTCCCCTAACTTCTCTTGCCACTTCGGGGGGGGGGGGTATAGGGTGTTTATGTAGCTTCAGGGCACCAATCCCCCCAGCCACAGGGCATAACGAGAAGGCACCCCTAAGGAATTAGAACTAAGAGTGCAGATTACGCCTATGATATACTAGGCTATTTCAGTTTTTGTTATGCCTTTTAATATACCAACAATACAAAACATGGACTATTTTAGATGAAGCAGTTCATATTCCGCACATTCCATCTGCATTCACTATAGGTACCATGATTTTTGTAGAATGACTTCTGAAATTTGTCATTAAAATATATTCTTTACCTCGAAACATGTGTATTTGCAGGGCGTACCACGCGAGGAGCTGGGAGTGGTAGTGGTCGCAAGCAACAGGCCACGATACCTCTACAGGTAGGTCTCTCTCTTCTGTGGTGGAAAATCATATAACCTAATTAACCCTGAACTTTAAGTTTGCAATCTTTTTTTTCCGTACATTGATATTTTTGCTGTGTAAACATTGCCGGTGACTACGTCCACCTGCAGGTTATTGCGACAGCTGCTAACACAGGTCGGGGTGGTGGTCGAGCAGGTGTTGGTGTCGGTGGACGGGGAGTGTGTGGAGACCATCAAGCTGCTGGAGGTGTTGGGTCTCAGGTGGCTGGTGCACGCCCCGGAGGGCTCCTTGTCACCCCGGATATCCAGGTAAGACCACGCACATGCTAGGATAGTCATGTTAAAAGTATATATATATATATATATATATATATTAAAATAGCATGCACGTTTCGGGCAATATTCCATATAGATAAGTGTTAATAGGCAAAATTTAGTTTCCAGAAACATACTATAGCCGATAGACTGGTCTTATAAATAAATCAAGACTTAGCAAAATAGTAATTATGGTCTTTAAAACAAATTGTAATGTATAGACGCGGTCATGAATGTGGTATTACAGACACGTGAGGTTCGCGCTGTTCCACGCCCTGGAGGAGGTGTCTGCTGACAAGATCATCGTGCTGGAGGAAGACCTCATCCTCGCCCCTGACTTCTTCTCGTCAGTGGCTTCTTCGCCGCCACTCCTGGCGGTGACCTTTTGCTATACTTTGTGGAATATGATTAATTACTTTCATAGATAAGATTTCAAAGATTAATTACTTTCATAGATAAGATTTCAAAGATTAATTACTTTCATAGATAGCGTGTTAACGGCGTTTATGGCAATATTGCACATTGTTCTACATTTATGGGGCATGTACTTAAATTTGATAATTGCAAAATATGTTGTGCAATTTAACGCATATTTATTGAAAATTTACTGATACAATAATGCTTACGTGCATTATTTTACCATGTAGTGTCTCTAATATATGAATATTAGACACACTATATAGCAGCGTGTTTTAGGGCAAACATGGCTCTAAATAATCTATATAACCTGTCCCAGAACATCGTTTAAAGCCTAAAGCCCAACGTAATCAACAATTGCCAATGCTTACACCATTAAACTCGCAGTACAAACAAAGTAACGCATCCAAGAGCTGAAGTTCACCTTCCGCCACCACAGATGTATAACTAGGAAGACAAGTACACACTCACAGATCTGCCACCACCATTCAAAGGGTAAATAAGAAGAGTTTACAAGTATCCACTTTAGTGATGGTCAGTAGTGTTCACCAGTGGTATTTACAGGTATATGCAGCAGACGGCCGTATTGCTTGACCGGGATCCTTCACTTTACGCCGTGTCCGCCTACTCCCACTTCTCCTACGCCCACACAGCCCACGATCCCACCCGCCTCAATCGGGTGCACTCTCTCCCCGCTTACGGCTGGATGGTCAAGAGGAGTTTCCTGAGGGAGACGCTGCCCAAGTGGCCTCCCGTCTCTGTGGTAATGTATGATGCACTTGGGCACATTGAGGGAATATATGCAACAAATTCCACTCTTCCGGGGGAATTTATGCAAAAAATAAAAAAGCCAGACAGACTATCCAATAATATTTAGTTTTCTGATATATTAAAAAGAAATCGGTAACACGGATTCCCCAGGAAGCTCACTCTCCTTGGTGGGTTCCCGACTCCCACAGACAACTGACTGGGACTATTGGATGGGGTGTGGACTGGTGCGACGCGGCCGGGAGCTGGTCATTCCAGAGGTCTCCCGCACTACTCATGCTGGACTATCCGGCACTCACTTCTCTGGACAACTCGCCAAACGACGCTTCTCGAACAAGCCTCTCTCACACGACCCCAACACCCTAGTTAACCTCACATCGTAAGTCTACTACACTTTGTGGCGAGTCTCGCCGTGCAAGTTCCCTTCACTTCATCATGGAGCATTTAAGAGAGGAGGGCACTGTTAGCATTTTCCGCATTGACAGCACATACAGTATAATTAAGAGTTAGTTTAAGGTGTCGTGTGGCGTAGTTGGCTCACAACCGAACGATCCCGGGTTCGATCAGGACGAGGTGTTCGTGCACTTTTCCTTACACCTAATACTTTTGGTTACCCAGCAGTAAATAGCAACTGGAATTTGAACCCCAGGCCATATATGTATGCAATGGGTGCCAGGAAATACAATTCGCCCTACACCACAGAAACCTTGCTTGTTACGTGTGACATTCCTAACCCCATTTAACACTACTAACGTCCTACCCACGATATCTTTAACAATATTATGCAATATCACAAGTTCTACTTCATATTATATTTGCCTTCACATTAGTTACTTACAAATAAATTGCACATATTTGCCGTTCTTTTTTACATACAACCCTTCCCCCCCTCCACCAACAATTTTTTTTTGTTCCCTTAATTAGTAGGCATCTTGAGTGATGCATTTATAGTTTTCATTTATTTATGAATTACTTAGTACTATGCATCCATAATAGGCTTTTCTTTATACTTCATATATTTTCGTTTTCTTTATCAGAAAATGTAATAAATATTTTGAATTAACAACGAATTTAGAAGCAAGAGCAGGAATACTGAATTTTGGTTGTCGATGAAGACAACTCAAAGCACTGACACGATGTGTTGCAGTGTGGACAGGAAGGTGTACGAGAGAGAGCTGAGAGACTTGCTGGTCAGGGCCCTGCCTCTGAACATCACTAACCCATACAACTTCACTTTCCCTGTCCATGTGAGTATCTTATCTTCTCTGTGCACGTAAGTACCTGCCCTGCCTACCACGGGTGTAAATAAGGGTTAAATTGCTCAAAATCTTATATCTAGGAAAGTTCTTCACTGATTGCTTTGAAATTTTGACACAATGTTGCATTCGAATACTCGCGTGTTTGTATATACCTACTATGTAGATGTGTATACATCTACATAGAAGGTGTATACACATCTGGTGGAATGGTGGGGGGACGGGGGAGGGTAGGGAGTTCTAGAGTCGGCAAACCAGACAATCTCTATATCTCCACAGACAATGGAACAACAAAAAATATTGTATACCCACAAGCATTGTGAAATTAAACGTATTAGAAATGTGTGCTTTCTCTTTTCTTTCTTTTCCATTTAACCAGACTGAGCCACAGCAACGCGTGGCCGGGTACAGCTAGTTTAAATATAAATTCTTATTCATCTTGTCTTCTTGTGTCCTCTGTTTTTGTCTCAGGCTTCCCAATATTGATTCCACATTAAACTCACCCAGTACAAATAATTTTACTTTATGTCCAAGTACGCTTTTTTTATTTTTATTTTATCCTAATTATGGAGTTTTTTCCTGGTGGTGCTTTTAAGGGCGGAGTGTATGCTGCTTGTGTCAAGATGATGAGCTCCAGCGACATCGTCGCTTTCAAGGTCCTCGCTGATGTATGTAAAACTGTCACAGTATGTCTCATATTACTTATCTAAAACCCAAATGTAAAGTCATCCAAGTAAATGTGTAAATTTGAGGAATTTCAAAACGAACCCAAAGTCTTTAGTATGTTTTCATTTGTCCCCAGGCTTTACAGGTGTGGAACCAGGACTTGAGGGATCATCACTATGGCTTGTGGAGAATACCCTTCCACCGTGCCATCATTCTCATCATAGGAATCCCATATTCAAAGTACAGGTAATTTGTTTTCAATATAATATGTTTTTATCTACGTTAGTTTAGCCATGCATTTATTAATCACTCATTAGGCTTCGGGTAAATATGTGGTACAATGCATTACTGAAACGCTTCTTATATTTCTTTTCAGTAGCTTTTTTATCATTATTACAATTATTATTGAAATTTTATTATTAATAATACAAATAATATTATTATATCGTCTTATCATAAGATTATACAAAAAATACAGATATCCAACCCATCAATTACTGTATTAGGAAGGAGAAATTTATGAAAATCTTTCCTGCACAATACATGTGAAATTGTTTCAGACAAATGTGCTAAGAAACTGGCAAGTCTGAGAAAGATAGCTTATTATCTATAACATGCTAAGAGCCCTACAGTGGTCTCCCTGCAGATCGACGTTCGATCCCAGTCTGTCCAAGTGGTAGGGCACTATTCCTCTCCTTCGTCCTATTCAAAATTATTGTCATCATACCCATTCGAACGCCAAGTGCTATATAGTCATAATAGCTTAGTGCTTTCTCCTAATAATTATCAATCTTATCTATCCCGGTTTGCATTTGTAGACTGATTTGGATATATGCGTATTTTGGTCCCAGTCTGTCGAAGTGGTAGGGCACTATTCCTCTCCTTCGTCCTATTCAAAATTATTGTCATCATACCCATTCGAACGCCAAGTGCTATATAGTCATAATAGCTTAGTGCTTTCTCCTAATAATTATCAATCTTATCTATCCCGGTTTGCATTTGTAGACTGATTTGGATATATGCGTATTTTGGATGTTTCAGTACTTGAGATGTAAACGTTTCAGTGTGGCTGTTAACATTTGTCAGGATAACATCTCTCTCAGTCTCAGTGTTAATCTTAGTGTGCACTGCCCAATGGTCCGGTTGACCAGCATAGCTCAGAGGACATTAGACGAGTCTTTCTGCCAGACCTCTGATGTCAAGTGATGATCTTGACAAATGTATAATGTAATGATGGTCCTTTAAACCAAAGATGCCTACGAATGTGTCCAATACTCGAGCTTGATGGGATTGAGCTTTGGCTCTTTGGTCCCGGCTCTCAACTGTCAATAAATGTATGTACATTGGTTTGATATTATTATTATTGTAGTTGTTCTTATTACTGTTATTATTACTTCCAGTTACGGCTACATGAAAGATCATTGCCCTGTGTTGAAGGTGAAGAAGAAACACTACGAGCACATGATGGAAAACTACTTGGACCAAACCTACCACTTTCTGGAGCACGGGAATCACGACTACCTGAATATATTGAAGTTCTCACATGACCAACCTTACCCGGGTTTGGACTCACAGAAGCTCTCCACAGGGCTCTGTGGCGCTGCTGCTGCAGGCGAGGCTACCAGCGCTGATAATATACTTGAAGACCAGCACACATATAACAATGTATATGTTGAGGACCCGCACAATTATGCCAGTACACCAATTAGAGATGTGTCCAATTATACTAGTACACCGGCTGGAGATGAGTCTCATTATACCAGTGCACGAGCGGAAGATCGGTCCAATTATACCAGTACGCCAGATGATGCGTTTAATTATACCAGTGCACTAGCTGAAGACCAGTCCAATTATACCAGTGAGCCAGTTGAAAATGCGTCCAATTATACCAGTGAGCCAGTTAAAGATGCGTCCAATTATACCAGTGAGCCAGTTGAAGATGCGTCCAATTATACCAGTGAGCCAGTTGAAGATGCGTCCAATTATACCAGTGAGCCAGTTGAAGATGCGTCCAATTATACCAGTGCATCTGTTGAAGATCGACTCATTTATACCAGTACGCCAGTTGATGATCGTCCCAATATATCAAAAAGCCATTTGGAGAGCTGTTCAATTATATCAGTGAACCAATTGAAGACAAGTCCAATTATACTCGCGCACCTGTTGGAGACTCGCCCAGTTATACCAGACCTCCTGCTGAAGATTTTTTCAATTATACCAACATAACTTTTGAACACCACTCTAATTATACCAACACCAGGACCTCATTTAAAGACCAGCCAACTTATGCAGGTAGACCTACATCAGTCAAGAGCAAATTCAATTTTACCAGTGCACCAGTTGAAGAGTGATCCTATTACACCAATACTTCAGTTGAAGACTGGGTCATTTATGACAATAGCTCGCATCCTGTTCAAAGTATAGATCAACCGGCACTCTTTCTCCCACTCGGTGTGAAGCAGTTAGTAAAACTGCAAGCGGGAACAAGTTAATATATTAGTGTGAACAATTGGATAGTGACGAATCGGGTTATATAATTTTGGACTAATAATTATTGTAAGCGTTTAAGATCCGAGCAAAATCTTGGTATTAAATATAAAAATGCGAAACGTATATGATAAAATATTATAAGAAATTTATTGAGAAACCCAACAACTCCATTTACAGAAGAAGCAAAGGACACAGATATTTACCAAAACAGGACATATTAAGGTAGAAGTGATCGCACAAAGCCTATTACCAGAGTCTATATATATATATATATATATATTCCTTCCCTGCCCACCATTATATTCCTATTCCTTTCGCAAGGTCACTCCTTACTTTCTCTCCTGAGAATGTAAGGAGTGACCTTGCGAAACGCATCCCTAGGTGTCAGACCAAAAATAAAAGTGTGAAAATGAACTTTGGAGAGTTAATTTGTCATCTTCCCCTGACAGTGAAGAAAAACATAAGAAATATTCGGAGGTTCCTGTTAGAATCTTACCCTTTCGGTCATATTCCACAACATATGTTTGCAAGAAAGACACTCGCCTGGCGTTCCGCGAGCGCTATGTCATGGGTTCGTATCCTGGCCGGGGAGGATTTACTGGGCGCAATTCCTTAACTGTAGCCTCTGTTTAACGCAACAGTAAAATGTGTACTTGGATGAAAAAACGATTCTTCGCGGCAGGGGATCGTATTCCAGGGACCATAGGATTAAGGACTTGCCCGAAAACGCTACGCGTACTAGTGGCTGTACAAGAATGTAACAACTCTTGTATATATCTCAAAAAAAAAAAAAAAGACTGCTACCAATATATATATATATATATATATATAATATATATATATATATATATATATATATATATATATATATATATATATATATAGTTTTCAGTTATATACATATATATACATATACATATATATATATATATATATATATATATATATATATATATATATATATATATATATATATATATGTATATGTATATATATGTATATAACTGAAAACTCACACCCCAGAAGTGACTCGAACCCATACTGCCAGGAGCAACGCAACTGGTATGTACAGGACGCCTTAATCCACTTGACCATCACGACCGGACATAAGGAAGTGATAGCCGAAGTTATTTGAACCACTTCCCCGCCGGCACTCGGATGATAATCTTGGGCATAGCATTTTATCAAATCACCTCATTCTTTGGGGCACACGTGAAGAACACAAATGCGAACAAGCCTGAATGATCCCCAGGACTATATGCAACTGAAAACTCACACCCCAGTCACTTCTGGGGTGTGAGTTTTCCCAGCAGCACCCAGTCTTTAATTTGGCACCTTTGTGGCACCTTGGTATAAGCCTAACATGTATATATACACTGGCTGCCTGTCCCCCTACATAATGATTTATTATTACCTATTATTTTATCATTTAATTTAAATATTAAATAAAATAATTAATTTAATTATTATAGTAAGTACTTAATAATTTAATAATAAGTAGTAAGTACATAAAATGATTAAAAAGTACAGTTTAGGAGATTCCTAAGATTGGAATTCACTACCAATTTTCAATATCAAGTATTTTTAGTATGAAATGCTGTTATTATATGCATAAATTGTTGTTTTAATAATATTACGCTTAACCACTTGGCCTGGACGGTAGAGCGACGGTCTCGTTTCTACAGGTCCGCGTTCAATCCCCGACCGCCCAAGAGGTTGGGCACCATTCCTTTCCCCCGTTCCATCCCAAATCCGTATCCTGATCCCTTCGGAGTGCTATATAGTCGTAATGGCTTGGCGCTTTCATTTGATAGTTCCCCCACCCCCCCTGAATAATATTACGAGAGCAGTATTTACGGGCTATTCATGCCGTGCCACCTCTTGGGTGGCTTAATCTTCATCAATCGAGAGCAGTACGTCCTAACCAGACGTTATATGATGATATCCTGAACAGTTGATAAATAAAAGTAATTGCGGAACTCCAGTTATCTAATACTTATCATAAATGGTATAAAAAAAAAACTTATCATAAGCCAAGGGATTTGTAGTTCAGTGTTTAAGGGAATTCGGAAGTAATAATAACAGCTGATGCCATCTGTCGGCAGAAGAGAACACTATCAACTGGCAGGTCAACAGTAGCCATAAGATACAGCTTACGCCATCTGTTGACATCAAATTACACTTATAACAAATTACCCTACAAAATACCACTAACGCCATCTAGTTTTTTTCCAACGCACTATAAATAGCCAAACAGCAACCCATAAGGTGGGTTGTTGTGCTCGGGTAGGAGGTTCCAAGCTCCGCCCACAAGTGGTATGGGGTGCATAATAAATGGCATATCATTGGTAGATATTCTTTGTTGACATTCACACAACAGCCAATCACAGGAAGGGATCAGCTAAAGGCTCCATCCACTTAATAAATCATCTTTATTCAGCACACCATCCTTGCTTATGACATTCTGCTTCAACTTTAATCTACCTAAAAAGTGAAATGTTAAGTATTTAAAAGTATTAATATAGTGATAATTAAATACTGCAGGATGTAACGAGTGTTACAGAAACATGGGCTGGCTACCTAACTTGTGACGTCATCAGTGGGGGTTGCCTCACACAAATAATATCGGCGATACAATGCCTCCTTCCTCTTATTGGTCTACATTATTCAGTTAGATGGAAATTTCTGTCTTGTATAAAACAGAAATTGTTGTTCTTTTGTACAACAACAAGGTTATTGAGCAAAAGGATGTATTTCTTATTTTATTCATATAAGCGTTGGCATTCACAAGATGGTATGGGGTGCATAATAAATAAAATGGTGGCATATCATTGGTAGAAACTCTTTGTTGACATTCACACAACAGCCAATCACAGGAAGGGATCAGCTATAGGTGCCATCCACTTAGTAAATCATCTTATAGTTCAGCCCACCAGTTCTGCTTATGGAATTCTGCTTTAACTTTAATTTACCCAAAAAGTGAAGTGTTAAGTATTTAAAGTGTTAATAAAGTGATAATTAAATATTGCAGGATATAATAAATGTTATATAAAAATGGGTTGGCTACCTAACTTGTGACGTTATTATTGGGGATTGCCATGACACAAATAATGATACACTGCTCTGCCCTCTTATTCGAGTAAATTATTCAGTTAGATGGAGATTTCTGTCAGGTGCAAAACAGAAATTGTTGTTCTTTTTCACAACACCCTTGTTGTTGTGCACAAGGACCTATTTCTTAGTTTAAATTTTATTCATAAAGAAGTGTTGGTATTCCCCGCAACAGCCAATCACAGGAAGGTATTTCTGGAAGCTCGGCCTCCTTATGGACTCAGCATATCGATCTAGCTCATGGCTCTCTGTTTCATCTCTTGTATATACAAACTATGACTTTTTCCATTACTGTTAAATTAATAATATGAGATATAGAAGTTTTTACACAAAATGGCTATATTCTGTCATTAAATGGACTTTGTTTGGTATACATACATACATACACCAATTTATTACCATTCATCCATTATTAATTTCAGGAAATGTATATGTTTATCTCTCAGAATGTTTGGTAATATGTTAATTGTTTGTGATGTGTTTATATGTATGTATTAACACGATGTACTGAACCGGGTGAGAATAGCTTGGGCTACCTCATCCCTTTGTGTGTATTTTACCTCAATAAACTTATTTCAATATCAATTTCAATTACTAATTTCAAAGGTAATGTATATACTGTTCAGTTTTTTTCCTCTCGCCATTACTTGGTGCAATAATTGAAAGTTGTCTATTTATTTATCGATCTATCTATTACCTTTTTTTTTTAGTTTAGTTCATTTATTATGCACCCCATACCCATCTTGTGGGCGGTAGTGGAAAGAGTTACAGAGGCACATAATGGGCTCAGGGACTGAACCCCACAATTCATTTAGCTAAGCAAGTTACAATCTTGATGAGCTAGTTACAAAATTCAATATAAATCGTCACATCAACAATGGGTTCGAGATCAACCTCTAGTACAGGTTCTAAATTAAGCAACAGACATATGTGGAGAGCTAGTGTCACAATTTATATGTTTGTCCTGCACACCGCCCCCCATCCAGTGGGCAGCGGTGGATAGGTTACAATCACTTAGTTACTACCTACAGTTAGCAAACTCGGGATATTTGGCTAAAATTTCTGGTAGCAGATCATTTTGAATGAAATATTGACACATCGCTGGAACATTGGTTATAGAATTGTCTCTAAATTCACGTATGTTTTCGCACTCCATCACAACTACCTCTTACTTAAACTCCAGCATTATGGAATCCGAGGCCTTGCCCTTGACTACATCCGATCCTATCTTAGTGACAGACACCAATATGTAACCATCAATGATACAACTTCTTCCACTCTACCAATTACCGTTGGAGTGCCACAGGGCAGCATCTTAGGACCTCTTCTATTTCTTATATATATAAACGATCTGCCTAATGTCTCTAATATTCTCAAACCTATATTGTTTGCTGACGATACTACCCTTATCTACTCAAACCTCAACCCACATACACTAAATAATGTTGTGAATAATGAATTAAAAAAAGTCCACTTATGGATGTCAACGAACAAACTAACATTAAACATCGAAAGACTTACTACATCTTATTTGGAAGCAAATCATCAAATGCAATTCAGCTACAGATAGACAACATTAACATCAGTAATAAAAATGATGGCAAGTTTCTTGGCCTATTCCTAGACAAGAGACTCAACTTCAGCACCCACATTCAACACATAACTAAGAAAGTCTCTAAGACAGTTGGTATACTCTCCAAAATCAGATATTATGTTCCTAACTCTGCTCTCCTCTCACTATATTATGCACTAATCTACCCCTATCTTAATTATGGTATCTGTGCATGGGGGTCTACCACTGCAAACCACCTTAAGCCCATCATCACACAGCAAAAAATCTGCTATCAGAATAATAACTAACTCTGCTTTCAGACAACACTCAGCTCCCTTGGTTTAAATCCCTAAACTTGCTAAATATTAACTCCTCCACACATTCTCTTGTGTCAACTACATTTACAAAACCCTGTTCTTAAATGCAAACCATGCTCTGAAACTCTCCCTGGACAGATGTAATAGGACCCATTATCACCACACCAGAAATAAATATCTCTTTGATATCCCCAGGGTCAAACTTAATCTGTGTAAACACTCTATGCAAATTAAGGGACCTAGTCTATGGAACTCACTCCCTAGTGAATTGAAAAACTGTAAAACTTTTGCCTTATTTAAAAGCAAAACCAAAAAGTACCTAACTTCATCTATTTAGTTTCCTACACTGAGCTTTAAATTTGCTCTGTACCTAGTGTTACCCAATCTCCTAATTTTTATGTAATATCAAACAACCTTATCATTGTGTTCATTGCTGTCTTCTTTTATGTGCTAGCCATATGCTGTATTGTGACTACCAATTTTTGTCAACTACCATTCAAGCTGTCATTGCAATCAATCTTATATTGTTTCTGCTGTATTGTGCCTACCAATTTGTTGTCAACTACCATTTTAAGCTGTCATTGCAATCAATCATAGCTACCTATGTGCTTTAATATACTGTACCTATAATTTTCTCTCATCTTCTTTTTTTTTCATTCCATGTAATCTGTTTTCATTTTTTTGTCTATAAACTTTGCAAGTATTTACCTCCTTAAAATTTTCTTAGATTAAGGACCTGCCCGAAACGCTGCGCGTGCTAGTGGCTTTACAAGACTGTAATTACCATATTTGTATCCTCACATTCCTTATGTACATTCTTGTATATGCATAAATAAATAAATAAATAAATAGTGACGGAGGGTGTGCGAATAATTTTGTTGACACAGTTTACATTTGGTCAGGTCTACATCAGCAGATAATGAGAATTCCCAGAGATACTTGTAACCGAGTCTAAGCCGAGCAGTAGTAACATCTAGAAGTCTGCTGATTTTATTGGATGATCCATAGATGTGTGGCTCCTCTTGCATGATAGTATGATGATAGATGGAATTACTGGTGTCAATTTCACTTTGCCTCAGATCTACAAGATCTTGTTGAAGTTCTCGGTGTACTGCTGCTCTCAGATTGCTCGTTGACAATCCAAGGTTACACTCAACGGCTCCTTTAAAGGCAGATTCTTTGGCTAACTTATCAGCTCTATCATGCATTCGGAGGCCAACATGAGATGGAGACCACATGAAATGGACTCTGTTACCACCCTTAATAATTTTGTTGTATTTGTGTCTAGCTTCGGACACGAGCATGTTACAGTTATGTCTTAAAGAGTTGAGAGCATTTAAGGATGATAAGGAGTCACTTACAATTAATGTATCAAGTTTGGAGACTTGTACACATTTTAGTGCAAGGATCAAGGCAAATAGTTCGGTCTGAAGGGTAGAGGCCCAATTGTTTATACGGACTCCCCACTGAAAGTACAAGCCATCGCCCATTGTCAGAACAACTGCACTTCCAGCTGCACCCGTGGTGCGGTGTAGGGAACCATCAGTGTATATGATTTGAGAGAGAGAATGCTCTGTGGACAGAGCATCAGTATGGCTTAAGGCGTTGAGCTTTGCCTCAAGACGAAGCTTGGGCTGATCTCTAATGTGCTTCTTGGGTGGAAAGGGAGGGATTAAAACTGGAAAGGGTGTAACCTCCCACGGTGCAGGAAAGTGCCGTTGTTGTTTCTCTTGGTACAAATCATGAACCTGATACATTCTGATCTATTACCTTGTATTTATATTTACAAGTTTCTGTGCTTGGAAGAAAACTCTGCATTGAATTGGGACTAATTTATTAAATAATATTATTTAGTATTAATTAATATTTACAATTATTATTAATTGCAATTATTTATAGCTTAGTTACTTTCATGTAACTCGCAATCGTACAATCTTAACATTAATAGCCCAAATTAGCACATCTTGCTTTTAAATTAACCCCAAAAAGTAGCAAGTAGCGAAATTAAAAATTTGGGAGCGCGGGGCTCTCAAAAGTAGCCCAATTCGCTATTTGTAGCCCAATCTGGCAACACTGCTCCTACCGTTTAGGCATAATATGCCTGTACACAAGTGAAATATTGCATGATTAGCTAAAGAGGAGCAGGCCAAAACGCTTTGCGTATTAGTGGCTTTACGTATTGTATGTACTAGCTCTATCTATAAATCCAACATTATGTTTGTAACTCTGCATCTATGTATGTACGTTTCCTGAATTATATAATATTATTATTATTAGCAACATCACATGCCGCTTATAACACATTTTACCGCCATCTATTGACAAGATTTCTCACTAAAGGTGGCCTGCGTAGGCGTCTTGTAAACATCTAATAAACACTACCCAAGCTTCACATCTTGCGAGCTAAAAAATATTTATCATGCCATATCAACAAACTCAACAACAAATGCCATCCATTATATGTGATGGTCATCATTAAAGCGAGAGAGAGAGAGTAAGTATAGAGAGTGAGGTTGGTGGTGCAGAGGGCAGCTGCAGACCCGCGGGGCTGCTCAACAGCTCTGAGGTGGGGCTGCTGCAGGGTAGAGAGCCAATGGCTGTACTGTAATGCTGCTGCTTGATGCAAGATAACAGCCTTGAGTAAGCACGGTTGTCAGCTGACTACGTCGTCGGCTCACACAACCCAGGGTCTCAGATTCAATTCGCTAGTCTGACAGACGATTGACCACGTTTCTTTCCACCTGATGCCTCTGCTCACCTAGCAGCAATTACCTTGGAATTTGACTGTATTTTATGGGTTGTATAGTGGGGAAGGTTAGACCGCTACACCAATGCCAAAGATTTCACTAATTATGCATTGTTTTTACTGTTCTGTTTTTGGGGTTGAGTACAAATATTGTTAGGTTATCAGCTGTCGCGGTGGCACAACTCGCAGCAATTTTCCGAATAACATCAGTGAGCATTGAAAATAGCAATTCCCCAACCAAAGCCGTGGAATCATATGCCCGCCAAAGCCGTAAAGGCCAAAATGCTGCTGATTTTTAAAATATAGTTCAACAGAATCATCATGGACAAATGCTGGGATCTTCGACAAGCCGCTGGCCTCCATTCTTCGTCAAGGTCACTAGTGAGATTGGCCCTCAGGTAAATTCAAGTAAAAACTTGGCTTATCAGAACAAAACACTTCAGTTTATTTGTACTTTTGAATAATATATATATATATATGATATATATATATATAATATATAATATAATATAATAATAATATATATATATATATATATATATATATATATATATATATATATATATATATATATATATATATATATATATATATATATATATAATATAATAATAATATATATATAATATAATAATAATATATATAATAATATATATAATAATAATATATAATTTATTTATTTGCCAAAATAAGTATTTTCTTAGCAAAAATGATACACATTTACTGTACATATGTTTGTTCTGACAAAGTTTCATGAAAGAGTAAGTTTTTAATATTTGAACATATATTTTTCAGTCACTGGTAATTACTGTTCAGGTCCTGAATATTTGCAACATTTTCAGATTATCCAAAAGGCCTTAAATGCTTCTGCACTTCACCATTCAGATCTTGAATATTAAACAAAATCTCTTTTTGACCAGTTAACCCAGATTTTTGGATAAATGGTATTCTGGTGTACAGTATTTACATGAGCTGACTTTACATGTGATGGTGTAATTGCACACTTCATGAAAGAATAAAATAACAAACTTCCAAACTAGAAAGATAGATCTTTGACTTCCTAATGAACGGAACCTAAAGAGTAATAGTTAACAAAGTAAAATCTGGATTATTCATAGTTAAAAGCTTAGTCCATCAGAGTGGACTAAGTACTTATAAGAAGCAAGTATTTGCTTCAAAACACACACACATCTGACACAAACACTATCACAAACTATGGTACAGTATAAATTGTTATCCACACTTCTGTGTTGATAAACGTTCCATTCACCTGGGCTGTAGGAGTCTTGAACTGTGGACCCCACGCGTGTGAGACCGAAGCTCTATCAACTGGGCTATGAGTAGTCTTAATATAGGATAGTTTCCAGTTTGGCAGCAGGATGCTGCTTCTGGAAACTTCCCTTTATTAAGACTACCCATATCCCAGTCGATAGAGCTTGAGCCTCGCATGTGTGGGGTCCACGATTCAAGACTCCTACAGTCCAGGTGAATGGTATGGTACAGTATTATTCTCTGTGGATGACACCAAGATATTCATAATGGGTCATAATGAAGGCATCTTGCTGGCTCCACTCTACTGGGTCACATCAGTTGCAGGAGGCCTATTTGGCCTACCAGAGATCAAAGCCAGACTGTAATCCCCATGGAGGCAGAGAACCTCTACCCTCACCAGGAAATTGTCCAGAAAATCAGTGAAGCTTTGTAGACAACTGCAAGGTTCATAGAAAACAAAGCATTAAAATGGCTAAATGACTTCACAAACGATTGAGACTAAATAATTTGTTCACTTGAAACTAGCTCAAACCTATTAGTACAGATAGCTGCCACCGGGCAGTGCAAAGCTCTAGCCCACAGTCAGCTAAAGCAGTTACTCCTCTCATTGAATTGGTTGATACTAATAGTGTGCTTCTCATGTCGCTCTTTCACAGCTGGTCCCACAGCTTCTCGGCTAAGTGCCAGCCATTCTTCAGTCCTTCTAAGGCCATTTGTATGGGTTTCCTTCCTGGCAATTTTGTGTCGACCTGGCAGTTTTACGTGGACCTGGCCATTCATAGACTTGTCCATGGGGTACAGGGGCCTGACAGCTGAGTGGACAGCACTTCGAATTCCTAGTCCTGAGGTTCCGGGTTAGATCCCAGGTGGAGGATTAAACAAATTGGCAGTTTCGTTCACCGTGATGCCCCTGTTACCTAGCAATAAATAGGTACCTGGGAGTTAGACAGCTGCTATGGGCTGCTTCCTGGAGATGTGTGTGTATGCGGGAGTGTACTCACCTAGTTGCATTCACCTAGTTGTGTAAATGTGTTTAATAAGACTTACTCGAAATCTTCAGATTAGGCAAAATTGTAATTAATTTTGTCAATAAAGATGCTAATAATAATAATAAGAGACAATCCGTAGACAGTGATAGATAGACTCACCCGCACCACTCAGGGGGAACGGCTGGTGCTTCATATTATGTGTGTTAGAGTTATTAAGCAGATGACACTATAGTATATTAACCAACCTGCTAGGAAAAACTTTGCCTCTGATCGTTGTCCTGAACTATAGTAAACTCTCAATGTATATACACCGACGAATGGAATATATATATATATATATATATATAAATATATATATATATAAATATATATATATATAAATATATATATATATATATATATATATATATATATATATATATATATATATATATATATATGTCGTACCTAGTAGCCAGAACGCACTTCTGAGCCTACTATGCAAGGCCCGATTTGCCTAATAAGCCAAGTTTTCCTGAATTAATATATTTTCTCTAATTTTTTTCTTATGAAATGATAAAGCTACCCATTTCATTATGTATGATGTTAATTTTATTTTATTGAGTTAAAATTAACGTAGATATATGACCGAACCTAACCAACCCTACCTAACTTAACCTAACCTATCTTTATAGGTTAGGTTAAGTTAGGTAGCCGAAAAAGTTAGGTTAGGTTAGGTTAGGTAGGTTAGGTTGTCGAAAAACAATTAATTCATGAAAACTTGGCTTATTAGGCAAATTGGGCCTTGAATAGTAGGCTGAGAAGTGCGTTCTGGCTACTAGGTACGACATATATATATATATATATATATATACACCCCCCTTTCTGGTATACACATCCCTGATCTAAGATAGGAGGTAACACTGGACGAGATACTTACACGAAGTCAGGAAACAGTTACGGGCTCACCATAGCCCGTGCTACTTGGAACTTTGTTCTAGGTAGCAAATCTTTAACAACAAGAACGTCAGGAAACATCAGAGGAAGTAATGAAATAAAGACCATCACTAGATGAAACTGATGATTCGGGACCATCACTAGATGAAACTGAAGGTTCGGGACCAGATCATGTATTACCATGTATGTTATACGAAGCTTCAAACACCCTCAGTATTTCCCCTATCTCTAATCTGTAAATATTAGAGGTATACGGAAGCCCCAAATAAATTTACTACTGAGAAAGAGGAAAATGGAATTTTACATGTCTTGGATATTAAGATTCATAGCAGTTTACAGTTCAGATTTTATAGAAAATCTACTCATGTGTGTTCTTGCATTATTTTTCCAAACAATAATTAAAGCTTTAAGGCATTAACATGAAAGTTAAATGTTTAAATGTTAGGTGATTCTCTTCCATGTTCCTCATAGCTCGTCGAGTTTGTAGATCTGAATTTATAGATGAAGAAATTAATAAAATCTATGAAATTAAGTTGCGATATCCAAAATCAGTTTTAGACTCTTCATTGCGAAAGACAAAACAGACTTTTTATAGTCTCAAACCTAAGCCTGAAATCAACTTAAACAAATCACTTATGTTTTTGTACTCTAATGGGTTTGTTAACTTACCCTGTTCTTCAAGATTTTTAATGATTATCAAGTTTATGATCTTCAAGATTAGTTAATCAGATTAACTAAAGAGTCACTTCCTCTCTAATAATTTACTAAATTACCACCTACTGGACAATTTGCATACATCAACACCTGCTTAAAGAATTACTACCTAATTAAATATATGCTCAAAATAAAATTAGTATATCTAATACCGTCCAACTACTTAGGCTGGACGGTAGAGCGACGGTCTCGCTTCATGCAGGTCGGCATTCAATCCCCGACCGTCCACAAGTGGTTGGGCACCATTCCTTTCCCCCGTCCCATCCCAAATTCTTATCCTGACCCTTTCCAAGTTCTATAAAGTCGTAATGGCTTAACACTTTCTCCTGATAATTTCTTCCTATTGCAAGATCAAGCAACAATATTTAAAGACATATAATGGTATGTAAATTAACTATTTATGATTACGCTTTCAACTACAATGATATGCTAATTAGCTAGTTATGCAGAGGATTCCCTCCCATTCATAATATCTGAATGCTGATTGATTGATTGATGAAGATTAATCCACCCAAGAGGTGGATGCACCTCTTGGGCTATTCATGCCCGTGCATGAATAGCCCAAGAGACGTCGGGCTATGGTCAATGGCCGACCCCAAAGACGCATTCATCAACTTTAACATGCTGTTCATTCAAAATAAGAATTTTCTCAAATGTAAATTTATTATAACATTATCTATCTTACGGGCTATTCATGCCCGTGCATGAATAGCCCGTAAGTATCTGAATACCAATGTCACTGGGTCTTCATAGTTGAGGTTTCTTTGGCGTTTGAGGAGAAATTAGGGAGAACACGTTGAAAAACACTAACATAAAAATATCTCACAGACTGAAACACTCGTTTTTTTTCCAAAACACGAGATACAATTTTTCAGACTATTTACCTCTGGGCCAAGGCGGTCTGGACATAGTTACGCCAACTCTCAATAAACTTGAGATCGTGAATCTCGATGGAATCTCTTTAAGTGATCTGGTGGAACATCCCCTGAAGTGCCTGGAGGTATTGCCTAGGGATGGAATTACTGTGTTGCCAGCTGTATTCCTATCACTTCCACAAGTGTGTGTGTGTATAAGTGGAAGCGTTATGGTGTTACGGGCTATTCATGCCCATGCCACCTTTTGGGTGGCTTAATCTTTATCAATCAATCATCAATCGTTTTCGTGTTACGGGCTCACTATAGCCCGTGATACGTGGATACTTCGTTCTGAGTAGCTATATCTTAAACAACAACAACAACAACAACAACGATATAATGGCATTGATTGTGAAAAAATTTCACAATCTTTAATTGTAAATCTTTAATTGGTTATTTCACAAACCAAAGAAGTCATCTCCGTGAAGGATTCGAACCTTATAAGAAAGTCAGGTACATCCCTGGAAACACAAACCGTAACTGTCTCTATTTTCCGCTTGTAACAACTTGTAATAAAGTTGTTACATCTTGGCTTAACGTGTTTATGACGTATTAGAACGTTGTTACAACTTGCTATATTGGTTGTTATAACTGGTTAGGAGGTGTTAAAACTTGTTCGAACGTTGTACCAACGTCGTAGTTTCGGTGTGTGTTTGGCGGGATATCACACACTAAATAACCAGTACTGTATCCACTTGACCATGACAGATTGCTAAAAGCGTTGAGAGCCGGGAAGCTTATCCACAATAGTCAACACCCCCAACAACACCAGCCAAAGCAAGCGGTAACCTGTTCATTTTCATCAAATCAGTCACTATTGGAGAAAACGCGAGGCTGATATATACGACACACTTGCATAAACGCCCAAGTTATATGTAACCAAAGAACTCCTCTCATTGAGTGATCTCTTGACAGGAAAATTGTTTACCTGTAGTGCAGCCTTTTGGTGGTTGCAAGAGTCCCATCTTCCTGATTTAATACTGGGATTGAGTCCTTTTATGTACAACCTTGCCAATCTTTAACGCGAGATTGCCAGACTATGGATACACATCATGCTGGTACAATGTGTTCTTCTAGTGTATCTCTGCCCCCTATTTCTCTCTCTTTCTCTGTCTGTTCGCCTGTGTCTCTCTAGTCTGAGTGTATCTTTGTCTGTTTCTCTGCCTCTTATCTCTCTTTATCTCTGTCTCTATGCCTATTTGTCCCTCCCTCTCTTGGTACTTGTTTTAAGGCCACGTGGACACGTTCACAATATGTAGTAGGATGTGTGTATGTGTGTGTGTGTGTGTGTGTGTGTGTGTGTGTGTGTGTGTGTGTGTGTGTGTGTGTGTGTGTGTGTGTGTGTGTGTGTGTGGGCGGGCATGTGAGATGAATGCATGATTAATACATATTGCAGGCTATTACTTGGCAAAGTGTGAGAGTTTAGTTGTTAAATTTTGTAAACATCACTGTAAAATATTTTACATAATATTATAATTCAAGTTGAAGTTCATATGATATTTAAGATTCGTCATGTGAGTCACTTTGGCATTGCGTCAAGTGACCCTCGACCATGTTTGGCACATACCAAACAGTAATGACCGTTTAAATATTTGTTGAGGCTAGCCTCAAGCGTCTAGACCTGTACCCCCACCCTAGAACATTTACATATCTTGATAAAGATACAAATATAAGCTTTCCACACTCAGTGCTAGAATAACACTGCATTTATCCTACATCCTAAATGTTATGAAAAGTTAATGTAAGCTTTTATAATTAAAAATTTACCTTTCTCTAATTTTTACCCTTTCTAGTCGCCACGACATGAAAATTTCATACCTAAAAATGTTCACGCTCGGTTCCGTTTTCTAACACACCATTATCCTGGTATATCCTCACAAAATGAATTCGGACCTTTTATTCCATGCACTCTATAGTGTCATGAGCAGACTGCTGCATGTGCAATTTAGTCTCCCCTCTTCTTCAAAGCAGAGACCCCTCGCCACGCCTCGGGCATTTACCTTCCAAATCGAGCAGTTCGTAAAATAGTCCATGGGACAACACTCCTCTGTCTCACTCCTGCTGTCTACTCCTGTCCCCCGTCAATCTCCCATCTGTATGTCTGTCTCTCTCTCTCGTTCTCTGTCTGTCTCCTCTCTCTCTCTCTCTCTCTCTCTCTCTCTCCTCTCCTCATCTCTCTCTCTCTCTCTCTCTCTCTCTCCTGATTGATGAAGATTAAACCACTCAAGAGGAGGCACAGGCATGAATAGCCCGTAATCACCCTCTATGTTATGTTAGGCTTTATATAGCGCACAGAGGCTGAACACTCTATTGCAACTGCTTTAAGCTGGGCTCTAGACGTTGTCTGCTCCTCAGCAGCCGCAGCTCTCAAGCTGACCATAATACGTCAGCTTGAGTGAGATGGGTAACCCCGCCCCACGAATAGTACATCGTATTTTGACGTATGAATCTACTCCCTAAGACCAAAAGCTTAACCTCTAAACCATCATAGCGGCTCGCAAAATTGACGTAATATCTCGTTTTCTATTCGTAGGTCCTCGCTTAGGTTAGGTTCGGGCAATTTAGTACATCTATTTAGCGACGTTGTGAAGTCACGAGAGGACGGGCTTATGTGTGAGTATTATTACTCACTAATACTACTCTCATTACGAAGATGAGAAGGCGTTACTCAGAGAGATAGAGAGAGAGAGAGAGAGAGAGAGGAGAGAAGAGAGAGAGAGGAGAGAGAGAGATAGAGAGAGAGAGAGAGAGGAGAGAGAGAGAGAGAGAGAGAGACAAACAGAAAGAAAGAGGGAGAGAGAGAGAGAGAGAGAGAGAGAGAGAGAGAGAGAGAGAGAGACAGAGACAGAGACAGAGAAGAAAGAGAGAGTTAACACGTCTCTAATCCAATTAATGATTCCAAAACACTATATTACATCACATATCAATAAAATCAAAGCCAAAACGGAACCCCCATATAAACTAAACAAAAAATACCCCGCGTCTGAGTTCGGTAGGTTTCAAGACACTAACCAAGCCGAAGACCGTCACAGCTTACAGGATTATGCGCTCGGAGACACAGCTAAAACTTTTTCCTCTGGACTTTAGTGGGAGTAACTCACTGATAATGCATGGTTACTTACCGTGGAGGATGGTACGGCCCAGTATCTCTCCTCGGCGACGTTTGCAATAGTAATAACTTGTTCTAACCTTGGAGAAAATTAATTTTCTCCCCGGCCCTGGGGGCGAGACGGGGAGATTTCCCTGGGTATTTACTGCGAAAATTTGGCAGGTGTCGTGACCCAGAGAAAATATTTTTGATTTATAATGAAAAAATAAGTTTATATATATATATATATATATATATATATATATATATATATATATATATATATATATATATATATACATATATTTATAATATATATATGTATATATATAATATATATATATATATATATATAATATATGTATGTATATATATATATATATAATGTATATATATATATATATATATGTCGTACCTAGTAGCCAGAACGCACTTCTCAGCCTACTATGCAAGGCCCGATTTGCCTAATAAGCCAAGCTTTCCTGAATTAATATATTTTCTCTATTTTTTTTCTTATGAAATTATAAAGCTACCCATTTCATTATGTATGAGGTCAATTTTGTTTTAATTGTAGTTAAAACTTAACGTAGATATATGGCCGAACCTAACCAGCCCTACCTAACCTAACCTAACCTATCTTTATAGGTTAGGTTGGGTTAGGTTGCCGAAAAAGGTAGTTTAGGTTAGGTTAGGTAGGTTAGGTAGTCGAAAAAACATTAATTCATGAAAACTTGGCTTATTAGGCAAATCGGGCCTTGCATAGTAGGCTAAGAAGTGCGTTCCGGCTATTAGGTACGACATATATATATATATATATATATATATATATATATATATATATATATATATATAAATGTATAATGAACTATGTGATCTGGTAGTTAACCAGATAAGGCTTTTAAGCCATACTTGGGACACTAATAAAGTAGTTAAGTGATATTTTCCCACCATATTCACTTCATATAAAGTGCCATCCACACTATTGGAATATAAAGCACATATAAGCGCTTCATATACCTAAACGTTCAGGAACAACGTGTAGGGCACAATACATATTCTTGGTGGTTGGAGAGCTATGACCTAGTGAGGTTCCAGGGGGAGGTATATTAGCGCAGTTTAGGTCATATTATTATTGTTTACCGGGGATATTCATGCCCGTGCCACCTCTTGGGTGTTTTATATAGTTTCTGGCACCTGCACACATGCGCCTCTGTGTACATGTGGTAATTACACTTAGGATATCACATATGGTAAATAGGTAACCCACTTAGGTAATTACACCCACACCTCCCTGACACAGGTGTCACACAATAGCAACTGGCTCCCTGACACAGGTGTCACACAAGAGCACTGGCTCCCTGACACAGGTATCACACAAGAGCATTGGCTCCCTGACACAGGTGTCACACAAGAGCACTGGCTCCCTGACACAGGTATCACACAAGAGCATTGGCTTCCTGACACAGGGTATCACACAAGAGCACTGGCTCCCTGACACAGGTGTCACACAAGAGCACTGGCTTCCTGACACAGGTGTCATACAAGAGCATTGGCTCCCTGACACAGGTGTCACACAAGAGCACTGGCTCCCTGACACAGGTATCACACAAGAGCACTGGCTTCCTGACACAGGTATCACACAAGAGCACTGGCTTCCTGACACAGGTGTCATACAAGAGCACTGGCTTCCTGACACAGGTGTCATACAAGAGCATTGGCTTCCTGACACAGGTGTCATACAAGAGCATTGGCTCCCTTACACAGGTGTCATACAAGAGCATTGGCTCCCTTACACAGGTGCCACACATGAGCACTAATATTTGACACAGATGTCCTATGACACCTTAGGATGTCTTAACTGACTAACGATTATTCTTTCTGAGAATGTCTGGTGCCTTTCCTTTGTTCTTTATTAATGCATCCCACTTATCTCTGTTGTCTCTTCTCTTAGGGTCCCCATGTGTCTTTAGCTTTGAATACAGCCTTCAGTTTCTGTTAGTGGGGGGAGAGGAAAAGTATGATTAGTTATATACATTTATCCATCAAAGTTTGAAACAAATAATTATGAGTGAGTGGATGGTGATTAGATGTGCAGGGGTGATTTGTATCTGGGTGAACAAATCCACAAGGGCCATGATGAGGGTTCGAACCTACGTCCGAGAGGATCCCAGACGCTGTCTTAAACGACTGAGCTACACAAGAGCTCAGTTCATTTGATGCATCACCCTATTGTGATTTCTGTGTGTTGTATCTGGGTATTTATGTGGTGTCTTTGCCCACTTCAACCACCTTGTGTCCCAGGGATGCCAGGTGGACCCATGGGTCTGGCTTGTTACAGCGACTGTGTGTGTGTGTCATTACCCAAGTGTAGTTACAGGATGAGAGCTATGCTCGTGGTGTCCCGTCTTCCCAGTACTTGTTGTGTAACGCTTTAAAACTACTGATGGTTTTGGCCTCCACCACCTTCTCACTTAATTTGTTTCAACCATCTACCACTCTGCAATAGAAACACTGGTCTAATATTTTTTTTTCGGCACCTTTGTTTCCTTAGCTTGAATCTGTGTCTTCCTTGTTCGTTAATTGCTGGTTTTAAGAATTACTATTTGTCAATTTAGTCGATTCCTGTAAGTATTTTGTAAGTGGTGATCATATCACCTCGTTTTTCTTTTATCTTCTAGTTTTGGGCATGTTTAACAACCTCGAGTCTCAACTTGTAACTCATATTTGTCAGTTCCGAAAGCCATTTGTAGCATGGCGTTACACCGTTTCCAGTTTCCTTGTGTGCTTCTTGAGATTTGGGCACCATACAACAGCTGCATATTATAATTTTGGTCTCACCAAAGTCACAAACAGTTTCTTTTGTATTTCACCATCCATATAATTAAAATCAAGTCTGAAGTTGAAAAGAGATGCATACGCTCCTCTCACAATGTTCTTTGTGTTCCTCTGGCAGCAGCTTGCTATCCAAAACCACCCCTAGGTTTCTTTATTAGAGTTCTGTAATTCCTTTCTACATAATTTGTAAGTTGTGTGTGGTTCATTTACTCCAATTCCACACTCCATAACATGGCATTTATTCACATTGAACTGATGCTTCTAGCACTTTCTTTTTATCTAGATCAATTATGAATTGATGCTTCTAGCACTTTCTTTTTATCTAGATCAATTTAAAAGGCATTACAATCGTCTGCATCTCCTATCTTCCCCAGTATCTTAGCATCATCCGCAAACATGTTCATATAATTCTGTATACCTTCTGATAGATCGTTTGTGTGTGTGTAATTACTTTAGTGTAGTTACAGGATGAGAGCTACACTTATGGGTGTCCTGTCTTCCCAGTATTCTCTGTTGCATAATGCTTTAAAACTACTGTACTTACAGTTTTGGCCTCCACCACCACCTCATCTAACTTGTTCCAACCGTTTACCAATCTGTTTACGAATGGGAATTTTCTTATATTTCTTTGGCAGCTTTGTTTAGTTAGTTTAAATCTATGACCTCTTACTATTTTGTATGTAGTGATTGTATCGACTCTCTTTCTTCTATCTTCTAGTTTTGGCATATTCAATGCCTCTAACCTCTCCTTGTAGCTCTTGTCCTTCGGTTCTGAGAGCCATTTAGTTGCATGTCTTTGCAACTTTTCCGGTTTGTTGATGTGCTTTTTGAGATATGGGCATATAAAATTGCTGCATATTCCAGCTTTGGTCTAACAACATTGTGAACAATTTATTAATATTTAACCATCCTTGTATTTAAAAGGAATTCTGAAGTTAGAAAATGTAGCATAGGTTCCTTGCACAATGTTCTTTATTTTTATTTATTTATTTTTATTTTTTGAGATATGTACAAGAGTTGTTACATTCTTGTACAGCCACTAGTACGCGTAGCGTTTCGGGCAGGTCCCTGGAATATGATCCCCGCCGCGAAGAATCGGTTTTACAATTAAGTACCCATTTTACTGTTGAGTTAACAGAGGCTACAGTTTAAGGATTTGCGCCCAGTAAATCCTCCCCGGCCAAGGATACGAACCCATGACAAAAGCGCTCGCGGAACGCCAGGCGAATATGTGGTCCCCAGGTGATAGTTTTCTACATGTATCTGAAACCACCCCTAGATCTCCTTCTTTAACAGAATTCTTTAAAGAATTCTCACATAATTTATAGATTGTGTGGGGGTCTATGTTCTCCTATTCCACATTCCATAACATGGCATTTATTCACATTAAATTTCATTTGCTAAGTGGTGTTCCATATACTTATTTTGTCCAGGTCTTCTTGAAGGGCATGACAATCATAAAAGTTCTTATCTTTCCCTAGTATCTTGGCATCATCAGTAAACATGTTCATCTAATTCTATAGATCATTTATGTAGACAATGTACATTACTGGTGCAAGAAGTAAACCCTGTGGTACTCCACTCTTGACAATTCTCCTGTCCGATACATTGCCTCTGATTACTTGCCCTCATTTTTCAGTTAGAAAATTTGTAATCTATGTTAGAAACCTACCTGTCATTCCTCCAGTGTGTGTGTGTGTGCGCACACATGCATTCATACATACATACATACACACACACAGACACACACACATACATACAAACATACCAGTACATAAAAAAATTGAAGAAAAGAAGTCATATAATCACCATTTACCAGATAATAACAGGAATTGACCAAATTGACAATGAATTCCTGAAACTAGCATCTTGAAGAACAAGAGGACACAGATTCAAGCTAAGGAAACAAAGGTGCCAAAAAGATATTAGAAAGTTTCCTTTTACAGAGTAGTAGACAGTTGGTACAAGGTAATCGAAAAGGTGGTGGAGGCCAAAACCGTCGGTAGTTTCGAGGCGTTATATGACAAAAAGTACTTTGAAGACGGGACACCATGAGCATAGCTCTCATCCTGTAAATACACTTAGGCAAATTACATACTGTACATACTAACAATTTCAAACAATTTTTATATTAATGCCAATTTCACTAAAATGTCTACATTCCAATACAATTATCTATTCCAATTCTTGTCAAAAATGTAGTTGGATGCTTTCTCTGAAAAATTTTTGCATTTTAGTTTGAAAAAGTTAATATTTGGCATTACGAGCATGGTAAATGTACTGTATTAATAATACAGTATAACTGATTTAAGAATAGTAAACATTGGCTTTTACTATAGTATTTATTTTGAATTTTCATTTCATAGTTTTTGCATATACCATATTTTATAATTAAAATGTATATGTTAAATTTCTGGCTCACTGATTTTCACACTATTTTTTAATAAACTATTTTGTTAAATTTCTGTGACTAACTTCAAACCCAGAACTTATAGCTACAGTGCCATTGTGACCTTACAATAGTACGTACCTCGCTGAAAGCAGATTTGTCGTTGATGTATAGTGCATGGATGAAGCATAGGGGCACCATACCAAGGGCTACTGCAGCCAAGATCCATCCACATGCTGTTGGCAAAACAAGAACTCAGTTTAGGTACAAGTTTTGCAGGAAATAGTGACTATGAACTCAGAATTACTGTAGTATCCCAGAAATCGATAAACTTCTAAACATAATGCCAGAATTTTTGAATATTGAAATGCCTGATGCTTGACAAATAATATTATTGCACTGCACATGTTAAGTGATTGGTTGTTTTCATCAGCAACAGTTAGTATATTGTTCACCCCGTACTCATCCTGCAAGTACTGTAGAACCAATGTGTTTTCTGGAGGGGGCCTCTTGTGGCTTCCTGAAGCTACTATACTGTTATACTGCCAGACAACAAGGTGCCATTAGTCACAGAGTTCTAGTTGGTCTACTGAGGACTACAAACCAGAATCTGGCCCCTCTCAGAGTGGCACAGGGAGCAGTGGCATGTATGAAAAATTTTAGGTAAACTTATTCATGTGTGGCAGACATGAATATTTACTGACCCAGAAATCAGTGAAAGGAAACAGACCACTCATTGGTTAGAAATGAGACCACAGCCTCAAAACAGCCAGAAAGCTCTGCACTGTCAGGAGTTATTTTTCCTGGAGTGCTCGGGATTCACTCCTTATGGGGGGTCTCATTGTTTATGTTGACTCATGCTTTTAGGTAAACCTGTTGTCTTGGACTATCTGTATTTCCTTGATTATGGGGTGTTTTTGGCTGGTAGGGCACACTGTGGTTTGCGCAACCTTGCTGGCGTGCCGAGGTAGTCTTTCAGATTTATATACTGTACTTGGTTAGGTATATGATTTTTCCATTGTTTACTCATTCTACAGGCTGATGCCTTGAGAATTGCAGTCCTTGTGTTTATTCTTTGGTCCTTTCCAAGGTTTTAAGTTTCATATGTGCTACATTCCACTTTTAGGTTTTATTTGTACTGATCATGCCTCTATTAGGTTCTTACCTAGTCTGTGTGTGAATCATTCCCTTTTGGTCTCTTGCCCTTTCTATTAGTGTTGGGTTTCCAAGGGTGCCTATTCAACTGTATAATTGTTTAATTGTTTTTATTTATTTATATTGTCACAGTTATCTCCTGCATAGTAGTAGATTCTGCCTGTTCCTTACCACCTACATATCTGCATGCTACAACATCAAGACTCAACATCAACAACAACATGTGCCAAACGTATTGTCTAGACACGCCCCCCTCTCCTCCTCCTCTCTACCTTCCACAAGAGATAGCACACCTGCCGTCTAACCAACTCACCAGACGCCAGACAAACTATCATGATGGTTGTTATCTTGCCGGATTCTCTTCTACAACTCCAACATTCGTGCCAATATAACGTCACACCCCGTATATATACACTTGCCAGCATCCAGCACAGCAGATTATCCTTCTAGTGCTCACTGCTTCAGCATCTATCCTCGCCTATGGGTGACGGTAGACGCACATAGCATTTTGTATAAAGTATCACCTTTACCTTTGTTATTAACGTAAAATTCACATATATTTATTTCTTTTGATTGTGTTTAAGCCAAGTGGATAAGGGGTTTTGTTTTCATTAATTGTTACTTATCATTTTGTGTAAAATGAAAGTAATTTTTTTTTTTTATATTAAATGTTTAAAGTCTTTATTCTCTTGGTTTTTGCCAACAATTGCTACACTGTAGAGGACTCAAGCAGATTTTTCTTCTTTTGTTTATTCTCTTGGTTTTTGCCAACAATTACTACACTGTAGAGGACTCGAGCAGATTTATTTTCTTTTGTTTTCTCTCTTTTTATTAATGTGCATTTGGCACGACACCTGCCTGAATAATTCTCTATTCCAGATCATGTCACAATGTATACAAGAGTTCTTACATTCTTGTACAGCCACTAGCAGGCATAGCACTTTGGGCCAGTCCTTAATCCTAATATTTCCCCAGTTGCTGGCATAGCATTCCCAGTGCCTGGACATACCTGCAGGGAACACACCCTACAGGCCCTAAAAAACTCGTGTGTTCAGTGGTACTATGGATACCTCTGCCAAGCCCGCTCTCGCTTTGTGTAATTTTTAGGATTGACCGTTGTCTGTGCCACCAGGAGACATTCATTCTTTTTACCTCCACCATGCTTCCTGTTGAGTCGATGACACCTTCAACCTCAAGTCGTGTGGGACTTATTCCCCGCACGTTGCTTTCCTTACCCACCCTCCTGATGATGATCAAGGGTATCTGGCAGCAGCTGATTTACATTTGTTTTTCTGTGTTGTGTGGTTGTGTGCCTAGTTGGTTGTGCAGGTTATGTGCCCAGTTGGATGCCCCGGATTTGCCCCACTTAGTGTTTATAGACTCGGATTTGGAAGTGTTGGTTAACTTGGTACAAGAATGTAACAACTCTTGTATATATCTCAAAAAAAAAACTCAATCGTGGTTCCATCTGTACCTCCTCTTCCTTTCCTGGTGGGTGTGGCTCGCCCTTCTACCCTCCCTGCTTCGGGACCCTTGAAATCTGAGGGTTTCAAGAGTCAGGGCAGGGTTTAGCTCGGGATGAAGCCTGGGGCAGATCTAGGGTTTACCCCCTTATGACTTGGGCATAGAGTAAATAAGTCTACTGATCCTGCCAAGGCGTCTGGATCTTTCCAGCTGCCCCCCTCTTCTGAGGCCTCTCCCTTGGACTTAGCTTTTCTGTCTCTGGTGCCCTCTTCTGCGGCTCCCGGAGTTTGCTGGGAGTTGGAGTTGGGCCTTTGGGTCCCCTTTCCAAATGCCTTTAGGTTCTTTGGTTTCACCCTTCTGGAGGTTTCTTACCTCTCGATTTTCCCTGGCGACAGCTTGGAAGGCCCTTTTTGCATACCTTGGTGATGGACCCAGTCTTTTTTGACTTCGGTTCTTATTTTCCTTTTTTGGTGAAGTTTTTTTTTGGGGGGGGGGATGACTCCGGAACCTTGTTCCGGAGTCATCCGGAACAAGGTTCCGGATGACTTGGAACCTTGTTTCCAAGTCTTCAAGAACCTTGAAATCTTGTTTCCAGCCATCCTGGCTGGCAGGCTGTTCTTTGGGGCTTGGTACAGTTTCTGTCGTTCCCACATACTTTAGCAGCAGGAGGTGTCTCCTATGTTGCAGGTGTTTCCAAGGCTGGGGGGGGGGGGGGCTCTTTTGAGCCTCTCGGTGTTTGCCTTTTTGCTCTTGCTCTCTCTTGTGATGTAGGTTACGTGTAGCTGCATGCTCAAATCCCTCAGTTGTCGGCTATGTTGGTTCTAAACAACCTTCATGCTCACTCACACTTGGGTTCTGCTGTGTGCTTCTTGAGCGTCTTTGAGCTGCATTCCAATTAGCTCACAGAGGATGTTGAGGTACTCGGCGAGGTTCCTCTTGCAGGGGGTTTTAGTCTTTGCTGCAGCTGGATCGGTGGGCCCTCCTCAAGCTGTATGCTCCGATCCTTTGGGAGGAGGTGGCCTCATTTTTTTGCCTCTCGCCTCGCGTGTTGGCAGGCCATGCTGGCTCAGTCCTTGGACTCGGTGTGGCCCTTGCTCTCATCTCAGCTTCTTCATTTTCCTCGCACCTATTTCCAGAGGACATTGTTTCCTAGTTCCTGTCATCTGTGGGCACTGCTAGTCAGCCTGTGTGTGTGTGTGTGTGTGTGTGTGTGTGTGTGTGTGTGTGTGTGTGTGTGTGTGTGTGTGTGTGTGTGTGGAGGGGGTCGTTTAACCACATGCTGGATCGCATGCGATTCCGACAGCCGGTTCTTCTTCGTCTGATCAACGCCATGTTCGTTGTTTGGAAGGCGAGCTCACAAGGTTTGCACTGGCCCTTTCCTCGGTCGCCCCTTTGATGGGGTATTGAGGACGGGAGGCTTGCTCGGTTTGCCAACAAGGAGGGAGGGGGGGGCAGGTTCTGGTTCGTGGTCCCCGAAAGGCCAGATAGAAGTCTGTGGCTGATGCGACCCATATTAGATGGTATACTATCAGTGATGTATACCTATATATGGTATATTTCAGGGAGCCAGATTTAAGGAGCTAAACCCAGTAACTACTATAATTCATACATGTGAAGACTACCAGTAGGACTGAATATCCATACATCCCTGGAAATTTGGAAGCATGTGTGTAACGCATGAAAGCATAGAGGTAAACAACTCACCATAGGCTATAACTGGATAGTCTTTATTATCAAATGTAGGAAGCTTGAAGTCCACGAGACTGTAGACGAGGATGGCAGACAGGCTGACTGGGATGAAGAATACCCAGCAAAACTTCCAATAGATCCCAAGATTTATATTCATCATGAACTTCAGGTCTCGCATGAAATTTGAGTAACCTAGTATGGTGTTAAAAAATGTGAAAGTAAATTAATGTTCTGTGTCCAGCATAACATCTAATGTAAAAAGTGTAACTGCAAATTAATCACAATATAACCTGAATAGTATTAAGGGTTGAGATATAGGAAAGTCCATTAACTTCCTGTAAAAAATGTAAAGTTACCATATATGTGGTTGACAGCTATGGTTTCCACGATGACCAGGATGTAGATGATAAATCCACCACCGAAGAAATCCACCAAGTCTAGTATCCATTGGCCGCCCTGGAGATAAGAATATTGTATTACACATATTCATATCATGATTTACAAAAATAAAAATGATTTAGTGTTGACATAGAGACGGGTGTCACTTCCGCTCCCCCTCCTTCCCTTTCCTGACACCTGTCTTTACACCTGCCCCATTCGCTCTTTTGGGGCAGGTGCCTCCTGCCCCAAAGCCTCGTGCTACTTTTGAGCCTCCTTCCCCCTACCATTCGGTGGGGGAAGGAAGCTCCCGTAGGCAGCCTCCCCATCCCCCATCTCCCACCCCATGCCATTCTTATGTCTTTTTATAACTTCAGTCAATTACATGCTTACTTGCACGGTGACCAACCTTAACCCTCACGCCCTTACCCGCCTCATGCGTTCCTCACTCATCTTTTTACCTAGTAGTGTACATTCATCATCCCTGAACAGCTCCTTGAGAAGTGAGGCCGTAGCTTAACCTGTCCTCCATTTCTTAATACCTTTGGAATTTTTTCACATCACTTACGCATGCACAGTACATCTCTACTGTGCCCACTTATGTAAAATCCATGTTCATTTACGGTTCTACTTTATAACTTACATTATTTTACTTTATAGTTCTATTAAAAAAATCCCTATTTTGTCTGCTGCTAATACATATTTGTTTGAGAAAGACGAGTAATTGACAAGAGACATTGTAATAAAACTCTGGATCTGCTATAGTTCCTGTTTGCATTCTTCTGATTTCCTCAAATTTATTTGATAATTTTCTTATGTTTTCTTAAATTGAGAAGGGACAATAATCTTACTGATAATCGTAGTTGTTTTTTGAGATATTCTTTCTTGGAGAGGGCAAACCCGTTTCCAGTCTTTCAAGTTTTAAGCCTGGTCCACATAAGTGCTCCCAGGGCAGCTCTGATAGCATTGTTTTGTGCTACTTAAAGCTTTTCCCACTGTTGTTGTGATTGGCTTGTGTTTGTTACAAGTTGTTGTTTTAGATTCAGCTACTCTGAACAAAACGGTCCAAGTAGCGCTGTAGTGAGCCGGTAGTGGACTTACCTGGCACAGGAGCGGGGCTGTAATTGGGGGGGGGGGTACAAGATTGATAAAGATTTAGCCACCAAAAATGTGGCACGAGCATGGATAGCCCGTAAGTGGAGGTTCTTTTGGAGCCATTACCAGTACCAATAGCTGATAGTGGAGATCTGTGGATGGCTGGGGTCTTCATGGTGGCACGCAGTTTAGGGCCCGCAGGACGCTTGGTCGCCAGGTTGCAGTTTAATTGATGATTGATGAAGATTCAATAGCCCGTAAGTGGTGGCCCTTTTGAGCCATTACCAGTATCAAGAGCTGATACTTGAGATCTATGAAGGTGCGACTGCACCATGCGCCCCTCTATGCAGGATTATGTGATCTTTCATGCTGGGATAGACGAGGCAAGTGATAATACTGTAGTAACCCCTTACAATACGATGACCAGAGAAAATGGCGGAGGAGATGACTGGAGATAGGAGATAACCGTTCCGGTGCACCTTACGAGAATGTTAGCACGTGGACTGACGCCCTTTTGCTCCCGCCTAAGGTTTGTACAGATACAGAATACTGTATTATAATCAGTGGCTTGCATTTGCTTACCTCTTGTTTGGTGGATATGTGAACCACTAAAACTTCACTTATTTCAGAAGCATTTTTGCTGTAGACTAGTGTAATTAATTGGCGAGATTCCCTATGCCAACTACTGATCTTCCCAGGATGCGATTCCCACACCAGCTGCTTAACTTTCAGGTATACCTATTTACTGCAAGGTGAGCAGAGGCAACAGGTGAAAGGAAACGTTTTGCAAACGTTCTGTCTCACTGGGAATAAAAAAAAATACGGAACATTTTGATTATGACCTGAGTTCACTAACCCACTTTACCTCAGGACTCAGCACTTGACCTATATTCAAGTCCATCATATAAAATTAGATCCCTAGTTCTATATTAGGGATATTGGTTTGTACCGTAGGCTTGTTAATCAAATTAAAAATGTTTACAACTGATTAAAATATAATTAACTGGTATATAGGATTAAAAACTAGACAATATAGACTTACAGGTGTGACATAAACAAGTCCGATGAGGAAACCACTGATGCAGATGATGACTGTGACATAGAATTTAGGAATAGCCGGGAACTGTTCACAGATGATGGTGATGATGTTGCCAGTGAGACCAGCTGCTGACCCCACACCCAACGTGAACAGCATCAGGAAGAACAGCACCGCAAACAGCTGTGCAATAATTAACTGATATTCAACGAGTTATACATAATATATTTATATAATATTAATTGCATTGAAATAGTTTCAGCGCAGAATGGCAGAAAAGGTCCCCCAGAACTGTCAACTCTCGTTGTAAGTTGGGCAGGACAGTCAGGCTGATCACATCAAGACCTTTCAAATACTGAACAAATTACTCTTATATTGTTGCCACCAATTCAATTTAATTTCTTTCTTTATTATGCACCCCATATTAATCCCGTGGGCGGTGGTGTAAAGGGTTACAGAGGCACATAATCGGTTCAGGAACTGAACCCTCTAGTTCGTTTAGCTAAGCAAATAACAATTTTTGACGCTAGGTACACAATTGTTAATGTTATATATACATGTACACATGTACCACCAGCAATGGTTAGTTTATTGGGCATTCCATACTAGCCTGTGAGGGGTAGCACAAAGGAGGCAGACTCTGTACACAGTTTAAAATGTTGGTACGAAAGAGCCCAGTAAGTTCAGGAACCTGTACACCAGTTGATTGACAGTTGATAGGCGGGACCAAAGAGCCGAAGCTCAGCACAAGTATGAGATTACAAACGGATTATAGAGGGGGCATCAAATGTTTTAATAACATCTCAATGGGTGTAATTATTGTTTGATTATTTCTGACATTAGCTTTTATAACTTACAGTACCCGCTGGTCCTTGTTGTCCTTGTGCGAGCTCTGTCTTGTCTGGTGTCTCTGTTCTTGCCGCCTGTTCTGGCGGTGTGTGTGTGGTGACTCTTGCTGGGGATTAGTACTCGACTAACAGTGCTTGTGGGGAGCCGAGGCCGAGGCCCTAAATGCCAAAACAACACTCCAGTTCAAAATCCATCATCTTTACCATTGTGATCATTGCTGTTTTCTTATATGTGCTGCCAATCTGTTGTATGGTGTTTATAAATCTTGTTTATCTGTATCTTTTGCTACCCAGTCTCCCAATCTGAACATCTTTACCATTGTGATCATTGCTGTCTTATATGTGCTGTCAATCTGCTGTATGGTGTCTATTAACCTTGTTTAAATTACTAATCAAGCTGTCAATGTAATCAATCAGAGCTTTAATATAACAATGTGCTTTAATATACTTACTTATCTCTCTCATCTCATTTTTCTCTTGTAATGTATCTTTATCATTTATCAATTCTGATTGAAATTACCTACTTAAAATTATCTGCTAGATTAAAGACCTGCCCGAAACGCTGTGCGTACTAGTGGCTTTACAAGAGTGTAAATACTGTACTATCCAATGTATTCTCACAAACCCAATGTACCTTCTTGTATATATATAAATAAATAAATACAGCTGGAAAACGTCCTCAGGAATAATGAGACAAAACATTTGACAAACCGCCGGCTTCCAATTCCTATCGAGGCCACTAGTATCGAATAATATTACCTGCGGAGCCCAGGTGAATTTGGCCAGGGCATCCGGGTAGGAGATAAAGGCGAGGCCAGAGCCGCCCCGCACCACGTTCTTGACGTCTGTGTCGAGCTGGTACGCCAGGTTGCCCAGGATGGAGAAGATGGTAAAGCCCGCCAACAGGGACGTCAAGGTGTCGACCAGGCTAATAATCCACGCATCCCTGTCAACACGCAGGACACTCCTTCACGTATCTTCAAACTTGAGCCTTTAAATATTACGCTATGCGCTCTTCATATAGACAAAACTACAACTATTTTCAAGATTAATAATGAAAGCTCTTGACATGATTATCAGCTCTTGGCTGATAATTGTCGAGAGTTCAACTTCAGGTTAATAAAAATGATGATAATAGCAATAACAACAAAAATAATAATATATACTAATACTAATGGACCAAAGAACACTACGTAGCTCAGTTGGCTACTAATGATCAACAGTAGCCGGCCTACAGATGAGTAAGGTGCCTTTGTTACTGGGAAGGTCACAGTACCTTTCATCTGTACACTACAAAGGCATAAGTCACCGAATAAAGTTTTTGAATTTGAAGTTTACTTTAAATCGGCCTAGTCGAGGACCAAGAGGACCTTACTTAGGGGGCCTGGTCGAGGACCGGGCCGTGGGGACGCTAAGCCCCGTAATCATCTCAAGATAGGTTTAAAGGCTAAATATTCCTGGCTTCCGAGAATCTACAAACGTTCCCAATTGGCTTAATAAGAATTATATATTGCCCAACGTGGGAACACTAATATATTACACTTTAGTACAATAATTACAGACCATTACCTGTACACATTGTGGTTAAATTTATTGAAAGAAGCAAAGTTGATGATGGCGCCGAAGCCGACGGAGAGGCTGAAGAATGACTGTGTGACGGCGGCGTACCATACCTGCAGGGTTTCCCCACAGTGTTATCAGTTATGATGCACTTATCACACCTGCAGGGGGTTACCCCACAATGTTATCAGTTATGACGCAGTTATCACACCTGTCAGAACGAACCCGAGTGTACTACTCACGTTGGGGTCAAGAAGTTTCTCCCACTGAGGCACGATGAAGTAGAGGATACCGTTGACGGCCCCAGGCAACGAGGCCCCCCGACCCAGCAAGGTGAACAACACCACGTAGGGAAACAAGGCTGTGAAGTATGCCACCTGCAACACAGATCAGAATGAAGCAATGATGCAACACACACAATTCAACACCACAACATTATGCATTGAGGTGTATAACAAATACAGCAAAACAGTAGTGAAGACGTTAGTGAAACATTAACGTCACAATATAGACTGTTGCTGCAGTTGAGGACAATGTCAATAAATCTAAGTGTTTTAAGAGTATTTGGATGCATTTGGACATTGTTAAACAGAAGCCATCTGGATGACTTCTGTTTAACAGAAGTCATTGGGATGGCTTGGTGACTGACCTTGCCTGATGACTGCAGGACGCCCTTGGCCAGATACTGACCTTGCCTGATGACTGGAGGGCGCCCTTGGCCAGATACTGACCTTGCCTGATGACTGGAGGGCGCTCTTGGTCAGATACTGACCTTGCCTGATGACTGGAGGACGCCCTTGGCCAGATACTGACCTTGCCTGATGACTGGAGGGCGCCCTTGGCCAGATACTGACCTTGCCTGATGACTGGAGGGCGCCCTTGGTCAGATACTGACCTTGCCTGATGACTGGAGGGCGCCCTTGGTCAGATACTGACCTTGCCTGATGACTGGACGCCCTTGGCCAGCGTGAAGAAGAGCACCACCCAGGAGAAGAGCAGACACAGAGTCAACCGCCAATCAGGGACACCCAGACCATTATCGATGTTATCTGCTACGTGCAGCACATAGTTACTGTGGGAGAGTGAGAGGAAGTGAAGGGTGGTGAGAGGAAGTGAGGGGATGGTGAGAGGAAGTGAAGGGGTGGTGAGAGGAAGTGAAGGGGTGGTGAGAGAGGTGAGTGAATAGAGAGGCTGAGTCAGGTGTGTACTGAAACAGGTGTGTACGTAATTACCCAAGTATAGTTACAGAGGAGAGCTACGCTCGTGGTGTCCCGTCTTCCTAGCACCCACAAAGCTTTGAAACAACCACTGAAGCAGGTGTGTACGTGTGTGTGTGCTGAAGCAGGTGTGTACGTGTGTGTGTGCTGAAGCAGGTGTGTACGTATGTGTGTGCTGAAGCAGGTGTGTACGTGTGTGTGTGTGTGCTGAAGCAGGTGTGACAATGCATAGCCTTACCCCTGTGTTGTTGTACATTAACTCGTGAATCCCTGATTAGAAGTCCTCCACCACTTTTCCTTTATAAGTGCACTCTATTTACTAACTGCCATCATAATAAATAAAGAATATATGAATAAATATGACTTAAGGTATAATAATAATAATAATAATAATAATAATAATAATAATAATAATAATAATAATAATAATAATTCATTTTGTCGGGGGGCAAGAAGTTTTAGTTTAGTTCATTTATTATGCACCCCATACCCATCTTGTGGGCGGTAGTGGAAAGGGTTACAGAGGCACATAATGGGCTCAGGGACTGAACCCCACAATTCATTTAGCTAAGCAAGTTACAATCTTGATGAGCTAGTTACAAAATTCAATATAAGTCGTCACATCAACAGGTCAGAGTGTATTCATACACTTTAAGCTTATATCGAGGTCCCCAGGCCCCTGAAGGTGGAGTTAGTGACCCCGCCCAGGATGTGACCCCACAACAAGCTGTGTAATAATCTAAGATAAGGTCTGATACAGACCTTTGTGCCCTCTGTAATGCTTTTTGCGCTACCGCTCACAGGATGAGTATGGGGTGCACAATAAACTAGCCGCCTCCGGCGGAAACAATCAATCAATCAAAACAAGCTGACTAACTCGTGAGTAATTATGTATATACAAGAAGGTACATTGGGGTTATGAGAGTACATAGCATCATGTGTTTACATTCTTGTACGCGCAGCGTTTCGGACAGGTCCTTAATTTAACAGATGATATTAAGTAGGTAAATGAACAAATCCACAAGGGCCGTGACTAGGATTCGAACCTGCGTCCGGGAGCATCCCAGACACTGCCTTAATCGACTGAGCTACGACAGGGTTAAAAGAGTTGAAACCGAAGTTCTACTGAACTTACTGGATCCCGTAACCTCTCTGAGACACAAACCAGGATTTTACACAACTCCCCCCTGCACCTGAGCTATGTCAATAGGCCGTTCTCCCTCTTCGCCCTTACATCATTAAGGGCGAAGAGGGAGCTCCCGGACGCAGGTTCGAATCCTCGTCACGGCCTTTGTGGATTTTGTTCATTTGATGCATCACGTTAGTGTGATCTCTGTGTGTAATTAAGTAGGTAATTTCTAGCAAAATTTATAAAATGTTAACAGGTATAATGTAAGAAATTTGAGAGAGAATTAGTAGATATATTAAATTACATTAAAGCACACTGAAAGCTTGGATTGAAAGCATTGATCTACTAACTACTAGGTAAACAGGTGCATTAGGTGAAAGGAAATGTGCCCAACCATTTCTGTCCGGCCCAGGATGATTAGGCCCAAACTTTCAAGTACTGTATACTGTACTTGAAAAGTAAGTTTGGCAACTAGGTTGAAATGTCGGTAAGACCATGTATATGTAATATATCAAAGACTATAACATTATTTTACAAGTTTACATATTCATAAAGTGTCTAAAAGTTCAGTAATCATAAAAGCAGATATTAATTCAATTTCTTTCTTTATTATGCACCCCATACCCAGCCGGTGGGCGGCGGTGTAAAGGATTACAGAGGCACATAATCGGTTCAGGACCTGAACTCTCTAGTTCGTTTAGCTAAGCAAATAACAATATTAACTCACTAGAAGTACTGTTCCGACGAGGATTGAGAGAGGTTATTGTAGGAGGCGTTGCTGGCGGCGTCGACGCAGTTCTCGTCGGCCCAGTGGTCGTAGTCGCAGACGGACCAGGGGAGCACCTTGTTGAAGGACATGACGAAGTAGAACACGGTGAGGCCCATGATGGAGCAGTAGTAGGTCACCACAGACCAGGTGGCGATCATCTGGCCGAACCCCACACCTGTCATACCACTTGTTTATATTGCTGTTATAGATTCACCTACTGGGAACAAATAGTTCCAAGTAGCAGGGGCTATGGTGTGCCCGTAGTGGACTTACCCGGCACAGGAGCGGGGCAAGTAGCAGGGGCTATGGTGAGCCCGTAGTGGACTTACCTGGCACAGGAGCGGGGCAAGTAGCACGGGCTATGGTGAGCCCGTAGTGGACCTACCTGGCACAGGAGCGGGGCTGTGTCTATATTGTCACACCTTCACTCTATACCTCTTTACAAGGGACCTGGTCCTCTATATATGTGTGTGCTCCTAACCGTACAGGTCCCATACCCGAGAAGCAGTATGGGTCCCCTGGGTATGTTTATTTATTTATTTATTTATTTATATACAAGAAGGTATATTGGGTTAGAGAGAATACATAGCATAGTATTTACAATCTTGTAAAGCCACTAGTACGCGCAGCGTTTCGGGCAGGTCCTTAATCTAACAGATAATTTAAAGTAGGTAAATTCTAGCAGAATTGGTAGCTAGCAGAATGCTCACTAGAATTCTAGCAGAATGTGGGTCCTCTATAGTGTTCCTCGGTCAGTGGCTGTATATACCCACCACCCGCAACCATTAGTACAATGTATTTTCTAATATGATTTGTAAATTCTTAATTTTTGATCTGTATGTTAAAATATTATTATAATAACGCCTGATTAATGATAGTAAGATTTTTTTTACAGTAAGATCATTATTAATACATTATTTAATGTATTACAATATCAAATCAAATCGAATCGAATGTTTATTCAGGTAAAAGTACATACATAGAGGATTAGTTGCAAAACATAATGTTTGATTTATAGCTAGAGCCAGTACATACAATACCTAAAGCCACTATTACGCACAGTGTTCCGGGCAAGATATAGATGCCTATGCACGCCTGCATGTATAGATGCAGGCGTGATAAAGTCATATTAGAGCACCTTCCTCACACGACTATTTAACTCATTTCGATAAACTTGACACAAAAACAAAGCCCATGTTTCTCACCTTTCGCAGCCGGCACCTGCTACCTCTGGGGCCATGTTTCTCACCTTTCACCACAAGCACCACTCTCTGGGGCCATGTTTCTCACCTCTCACCAGAAGCACCACCTTCTGGGACCATGTTTCTCACCTTTCACCACAATCACCACCTTCTGGGGACATGTTTCTCACCTTTCACCACAAGCACCACCTTCTGGGGCCATGTTTCTCACCTCTCACCACAAGCACCATCCTCTGGGGCCATGTTTCTCACCTTTCACCACAAGCACCACCTTCTGGGGACATGTTTCTCACCTCTCACCACAAGCACCACCTTCTGGGGCCATGTTTCTCACCTCTCACCACAAGTACCACCTTCTGTAGATATGTTTCTCACCTCTCACCACAAGCACCACCTTCTGGGGCCATGTTTCTCACCTTTCACCACAAACACCACCTTCTGGGGCCATGTTTCTCACCTCTCACCACAAACTCCACCTTCTGGGGCCATGTTTCTCACCTTTCACCGCCGGGACCATCTTCCACACCTTGACACTGCCGTACGATGAGAACTGCCCCATCGCCAGCTCCATGAAGTACAGCGGCTGTGGGCCCAGAGTTATATAAGAGTGTTGACCTTCACAACAACACTTACAAGAACATGACAATGTTGACAACGGTTAATATAATATATAAAACAGGAAGGTTATTACAAACGAGAATTAAAATTACACTTAGACACCTGTACACTCAGACACCTGCATGCCCTAATACTCATACACCCAGACACCTGTATACCAACTACACGCAACTGACCCTGCCAATAAAAGTGAGGATAACGAGGTAGGGGATGAGGAAGGCGCCGCCACCGTTCTCGTAGGCCGTCATAGGGAAGCGCCACACATTGCCGAGCCCCACAGACATGGCGATGCACGACAGGAGGAACTCTATTGGGTGAGCCCACTGTTCCCGCTCTTCCTCCTCCTCTGGCAGGTTCTGTGGATACGCATTCAGGAATGAGAGGGGGAGACGTGGTCTAGTATGAGGGAGAAGACCCGTTCATATATTGATATATTGACTCGTTTATATATTATTTGCTTAGGAAATTAAGCAAATATGCGGGGAAAAAGGAAAACGGAGCAAAGACATTTGAGGGGAAAATATGATAGTCAGAACACACAATTAAAATAATAATAAACATTGATGACGTGTGGCCCGAAGACTGACCTGAAGGACAGCGTCCTGGGGGACTCCTGAGGCGCCGACGGAGGCGAGGTAGCCGTCTGTGAAGGCCAGGTTGTCCACGCCCGAGCCGCCCTGTATACACATCCGTTATATATGCTTAATTACTTGTCCTATGTGCACACACACACACACACCTGTGCACTCACATATATTAAGTATATACATACAGAGAAACACATCTTATTATGTATATATTGTATCACAGGAAGACAATTCCGTGGACATTTTCAAGAGGAAACTAGATTTATTCCTCCAAGGAGTGCCGGACCAACCGGGCTGTGGTGGGTATGTGGGCCTGCGGGCCGCTCCAAGCAACAGCCTGGTGGACCAAACTCTCACAAGTCAAGCCTGGCCTCGGGCCGGGCTTGGGGAGTAGAAGAACTCCCAGAACCCCATCAACCAGGTATCAACCAGGTAATATTCATGCAGGGAATGAGCAGTCCCTTGAATGGGGTTTGTTTAGTTTAAGTTATTGTGTTGTCAGTGGTCACCACGAGCAATCGGACGCCATATAGCCATGCTTTGGGCGGTTATCTTGACGTTATCTTGAGATGATTTCGGGGCTTTTAGTGTCCCCGCGGCCCGGTCCTCGACCAGGCCTCCACCCCCAGGAAGCAGCCCGTGACCTATTTTACTGCTTAACAGGGGCATAGGGTGAAAGAAACTGCCCATTGTTTCTCGCCGGCGCCCGGGATTGAACCCGGGACCACAGGATCACAAGTCCAGTGTGCTGTCCGCTCGGCCGACCGACTCCCGGCGGTAGTGTAAGAGGTTACACAGGCACATGTGTAACCTGCACAGGCACATGTGTAACCTACACAGGCACATATGTAACCTGCACAGGCACATGTGTACCCTACACAGGCACATGTGTAACCTACACAGGCACATGTGTAACCTGCACAGGCACATGTGTAACCTACACAGGCACATGTGTAACCTACACAGGCACATGTGTAACCTGCACAGGCACATGTGTAACCTACACAGGCGCATGTGTGTAACCTCTTTCACACAGTGTAGGAGGTTACACAGGTAATTCGGCTCAGGGACCCGAATATTCATGTAAATAAGCAAGTTAAGGTCTTGAGAAGATAGTTACGTAGCTTTACGTATATATCAAGTCTTTTATAGTATGCTAGATGGCGTAACCGGCGGTGCCCGGGTCTAACTCTTTCTCTCTGTCTCCCCCACTCCCCCCATCCTCTGTCTCTTAGCTATTCCCCACTCTCACCTAATCTCCCACCACCTTTCTCACGATTTTCCCCTCTCAATCTTTCTTTCCCGCTCTTCTCCCCTCTCTCTTTCCCCTCTCCCATTTTCTCTGCTTCCCTCCCTCCTCTCTCGTCTCTCCTTCAGAAAATTGAAAATTACTAAGCACTAAAATTTTATTAAAACTTTACGGGAAAAACTTGGATAAACTGACAGACATACTTTTGTATATATATAGATATATAAGAACAAAAACTGGATCACAGCAATCTCTAAACTAAGCAATTTACAGCCAGTATGAGTTATAGTTAGTTAATTAGTATATAATGGACCCCCCCCCCCATTCCCTCGTTAGTGTGTGAAGGGGGAAGGAAACTATCAGGGGGGAAAGCGCCATTTTGGCGATTTGGGATGGGACGGGGGAAAGGAATGGTGCCCAACCACTTGGACGGTCGGGGATGGAACGCTGATCTGCATGAAGCGAGACCGTCGCTCTACCGTCCAATCCAAGTGGTTGGACTTGATGTCACAAATGAAAACGGAAAATATGCCGCCACTTGTAAGTAAAAAGAGGAAATAGAGGAAAAATAAGTAATACGAAGATCAAACTGTGAATTAATATGACTAAAATTTATTATATTAAAATTTACGTAGACTTGTGAACTGCAAAAATATAAATGAGGAGAAAGAGAACGAGGATAAAAAGGAATTGAGGGAAGGATAAAATATAACGATAAAGAACACTGCATATAAACTAAGGAGGAAGAAATCAGCAGTAAACGAGAATGTTAATGGTTGACGGAACACTGACATTGTCCATGGCGGCTTCTTTCCTGGGATCACTGGCGGGGTAGTCCCCAACGAAGCCTCCATTGTCCAGCCCCGAGGAAGCCTGGGGGATAGGAGACAAGGGCAAGAGGTTAGTTATTCATTCAGGACTACACACTCGTGAGGCTGGGTTACTTACTCAGGACTACACACTCGTGAGGCTGGGTTACTTACTCAAGACTACACACTCGTGAGGCTGGGTTACTTACTCAAGACTACACACTCGTGAGGCTGGGTTACTTACTCAAGACTACACACTCGTGAGGCTGGGTTACTCACTCAGGACTACACACTCGTGAGGCTGGGTTACTTACTCAGGACTACACACTCGTGAGGCTGGGTTACTCACTCAGGACTACACACTCGTGAGGCTGGGTTACTTACTCAAGACTACACACTCGTGAGGCTGGGTTACTCACCCAAAGCACGCATATTTATTTATTTTTTATTTATATATATACAAGAAGGTACATTGGGTTTATGAGAGTACATAGCATTGATATTTTTACAATCTTGTAGAGCCACTAGTACGCACAGCGTTTCGGGCAGGTCCTTAATCTAACAGATCATATTTTAAGTAGGTAATTTCTAGTAAAATTTAATTTTTTTTTAACAGGTACACTGTAAGAAAATTTGACAAAGATTAGTAGGTTCATTATAGTAAATTTTGAGGATTATCAACATGTACATTGTAGCCTAATTTGAGGATTATTTCAACGTATAATGCAGTAAAATATATGTGCACTATAACAACCATGATATAAGATGATAGCATTGATTACAATGGTGAAGTTGTATGGCTTAAGTACATATATATATACTGGGGGATTGGGTAGCACTAGATACAGTGACAGAGTACAATAGAGTACATTTAGTGGCAATAGAGTATATTGACATTTTAAATAACTGATAAGTATTAGACTTACTAACATTGTAACATTTAATTACAGAAAGTCTCACACCAGGCGACAAAAATCATTCCAGAACTAAGTCAACTCTCATACCAGGAATGGTTGATAGTCACAGGGCTGGCAACACTGCAAGCTAGGCATGACAGCGCTGATCTCATCGAATTTTTTTTAGAATACTGAACAAATTGTAGGATACTGATCTAGACAACTTCTTGAAAAGGTCAGTTGTGACAAAGAGATAAAGAACATCGGTTTCAGGCTCAATAAGCAACAGGGTAGGAATGAAAAAAAGCAGATGCTTTTCACCCATGGAACAGTCTACCAGTCGAAGCCGTAAATGGCAAAAAAACAAAACACTGCTGCAGTTCAAAATCAAACTCCATAAAATCATCAGGATACATGGGGGGGGGGGGGGAGACATTTGACATTGCCGTTCTAATTTTAATAGGACGAGTTGTTCAAGAACACCTGATTCCACGACAATATGCGGCCTAGCGGGCGCCATGTTTACACTGATGCCACTAAATGTCAACAGGTGGCGCCACACCAGCCTGTAAGTTCACACACACGAGGGATGACACAGATACGTGGGGGTCTGACGGCCGAGTGGACAGCGCTCGATATTCGTAGTGCTAGGGTTCGGGGATTGATACCCGGCGGAAACAAATGGACAGAGTTTCTTTCACCCTGATGCACCTGTTTGCCTAGCAGTAAATTGGTACCTGGGAGTTATATATAGATAGCTGCTACGGGTTGCTTCCTGTGTGTGTGTGTGTGTGTACTCACCTAGTTGTGCTTGCGGGGGTTGAGCTCTGACTCTTTGGACCTGCCTCTCAACTGAAAACTGTGTGTGTGCGTGGAAAGAAAAAAACTGTTGCTTGACAGTTGAGAGGCGGGCTCAAAGAGCTAGAGCTCAACCCCCGCAAGCACAACTAGGTGTTTACAGACTACTTGTGTAAGACTAAACAATTGGGTCAGCCCCTCACATAGAGAGCTAGCTGCTCTCAGCGCTACAACTGGCCAGTACTAATACACTCAGCACTACAATTGGCTAGTACTAATACACTCAGCACTACAACTGGCCAGTACTAATACACTCAGCACTACAACTGGCCAGTACTAATACACTCAGCACTACAATTGGCCAGTACTAATACACTCAGCACTACAATTGGCCAGTACTAATACACTCAGCACTACAACTGGCCAGTACTAATACACTCAGCACTACAACTGGCCAGTACTAATACACTCAGCACTACAACTGGCCAGTACTAATACACTCCTGAATGCAAGTCGTTTTCTGTGATTCACAGTCAGCTCTTCAAGCTTTTGAAAACCCAACATACAAAATAGATACTAAGAATGTTGTAACATCCATTATAAGCAACATAATACACAGAGCAAGACTTTCTGAATGTAATTTGTATGGATACCACCTGTTTAAATCCCTAAACATACTTAATATACACTCACTACACACATTTTATGTGGTATTTACACTTACAAAACTTCATTCCTATATCCTAATCCTGATTCTGAAACTCTTCCTTAGCAGGTGTAATAAAAGCCTTGAGCATCACACCAGTAATAAATATATTTTTGAAATTCCTAGAGTTAAACTTGTGCAAACACTGTATGTAAATTAAAGGATTCAGAATATGGAACTCATTCCCTAATACAAAAATTGTCCAATTTATTTTTTTTATTCAGAAATGTAATTAAAAAGTACCTAAGTCCATCTTCATAGTTTGCCACCTTGTGCTACTAACTCACACCGTATCTAATATTTCACACTGGAGAGGTTGATACCTGGTTGATGGGGTTCTGGGAGTTCTACTCCCCAAGCCCGGCCCGAGGCTAGGCTTGACTTGTGAGAGTTTGGTCCACCAGGCGGCCCGCTTGGAGCGGCCCGCATACCCCATAGTCAGTGTTACTTGGAACATTTTGTTCCAGGTATCGAATCTTTAACAACAACAACAACAACCACATACTTGTGGTGCTTCATACATACAAGTGCTTCACACTCGCCCAATTTAGTACTTAAGACATGCAATTTCATCACTATAATCTATTCTACCAATTTATAAAATGTGGTTAATGTTGAATTCAAACTCTTCCACGAATAAGAATTGTTAAAGCATATTTACCTTCTTATCTCCATTGTTGAATTTGAGAGCTCTGACAGCGTCGTCACGGGTACTCTGTGACGGGAGAGAACTGTGTTACTGAACAGAGAGGAACAGGTGATGAACAGGTGATGAACAGGCTATTTAAAGGTGGTGAACAATGAGAAAGCGAGGTATTGGTGGTGAGCATGACAAGTGATGAACGGACACTAAAGAAATTCAAGGTAGGTTAGTAGAGAGAGAGAGAGAGTGATTGGACGAGTACCGCCACTCTGACCTTGGTCGTGTCATAAGGAACGTGTGTTGTCAGGGGTGATGGGTCTGCATATGATGCCTTCTGTCCATCTATGCTGCTCCACGACGCCCACAGCCCACCACACTAACTTTCCCTGGGTCGTATTTAGCATATAATTTGATGCTTTTTCTGATTCCATTCGTAGTGTTGCGTCTTCTCTGTATGATTAGTTTTACAAACTTGTGAAACTACAAGTGATCTCTCACACACAACAATCTGGATTGTTTGTGTGTATCTATATTTACTATTTGTATTTAGTATTTGTATCTGCTGAATCATGCTGTTAGCTCTTGGACCCTGAGGAATCAAGAAATCAAATCTTGGACCTCAAGAAATCAAATCAAAATCATCTCAAGATAACCCTGCCTTTCTAACCAATTTATTTTCTACTACACATATTTCTCTCTAACACACGTACACACACACACACATCCCCAGGAAGTAGCCCGAATCAGCTGTCTAACTCCCAGGTATCTATTTACTGCTAGGTGAACAAGGGGCATCAGGATGAAAGAAAATCTGGTTATTTGTTTCTGCCTCTGCCGGGGATCGAACCCGGACCCTTAGGACTTCGACCCCCAGTGCGCTATATGTTGCGTGTTTGTATAGGTGATTTCGGTGTCAGGCTTAGTATTAAGTACACTTAGAAACTATTTTTCTTTTTCAGACTGTGAAAGGTGTTGCCTATTCATAGTGTACTTGACGTCGATGTGTGTTGACCAGACCACACACTCTAGAAAGTGAAGGGACGACGACGTTTCGATCCGTCCTGGACCATTCTCAAGTCGATGATAGATCGACTTGAGAATGGTCCAGGACGGACCGAAACGTCGTCGTCCCTTCACCTTCTAGTGTGTGGTCTGGTCAACATACTTCAGCCACGTTATTGTGACTCGTCGCCTGCACGTCGACGTGGTCTCCTGTCTCCTGCCCACATTGTCATCACTTTACATAAGTCGTCATCACTTTACATAAGTCGTCATCACTTTACATAAGTCGTCATCACTTTACATAAGTCGTCATCACTTTACATAAGTCTGGGTGGAAGCTCAACAACAGTGTATACGAACCGTCTCGGTAGTGTTCAGATCTTCTTCAAGTATTCTGCAAGTATACTCAGTTCTCTTTTTTCCTGTTCCTTAGTTATCAAGCATGTAGTGTCAGCGTGGCCATGCAGGCTGTCACTGGCAGGGCTGAAGAATCTTAAACCACCACCACTCAGCTCTTTCTTCTTACTTCTTCCAGTCTTCCAGTCAGTCTTACTTCTTCCAGACTTCCAGTCAGTCTTACTTCTTCCAGTCTTCCAGTCTTCTCTTACACAGATGCTCCCACCTGGCTCACCACTCTTCTTTCACTTTGTATAGCAACTGTTTGTGAGGTACAGTGTAAAAGGCGTTTTTATGGATGTGCTCACCTAGACGAATATATATATATATATATATATATATATATATATATATATATATATATATATATATATATATATATATATATATATATATATATATATATATATATATATATAATATTAGTATATTTTGGTAGCAGTCTTTCTTGTAAACATATGTTGTTGAATATGACCGAAAGGATAAAAATCTTCTCAATACAGGTATTTCTTGTGTTTTTCTTCACTGACGGGGGTTAGTTGAAAAATTAACTTTCCAAAATTCATTTTCACTTTTTATTTGTGGCCTGACGCCTAGAACACTTCTTACATTTTCAAAGACAATTTCTTTATTTACTCTGATCGTGCTTATATTAATTTTTGGGTGAGGTGACAGGAAACAAAAGATAAAACACGAAATAATGGATATATACAATGGGCATATAACCATGGGTTCTTCTTCTTGCTTCTGTTCTGGTTCGGGTCTTGAAGTGGGTAGAATGTAATTATGTGTTAATTGGCTGTTTATTGCTGGTTTTGACTTTTTGATGTGAAGGGCCTTACTGATGTCGAGTCTCCTGTTATCGTTGTATCTGTCGATAATTTCTGTGTTGCTTGTTAAGATGTCTCTGGTGATGGTCTGGTTGTGTGAGGAGTTTATATGTTCCTTGATGGAGTCCTGTTGTTTATGCATTGTTAATCGCCTAGAAAGAGACGTTGTTGTCTTGCCTATATACTGAGATCTTTGGGGCTGACAATCCCCAAGTTTGCATGTGAAGGCATAGACGACGTTGGTTTCTTTCAAGGCGTTCTGTTTGGGAAAAGATAAGGAGCAAGGATCCCCTTGCTCCTTATCTTTTCTGCCTAGTCATCAAGGAAGGAACCGATAACCTGTCCAATGAGCTCAACATTTGGGTTTTGGACGATGGTACTCTAGCTGGCTCCCCAGACTACCTCCTGGATAACATAAGAATAATTCAAGAGCAAGGAGCGAGACTAGGCCTCACCCTGAACTCTTCCATGTGCGAAATAACCTCCACCAACCAGCACATAATAGAACGAATAAAGGTTGTTTTGCCTGATATTTGTATAACCAACCCTGAAGACAGCACACTCCTAGGAGCTGCTCTTGGAGGGAATGCCATTGATGAAGTCCTTGGTAAGAAGATCACTGACCTGAAGAGGATGAATGAGAGGATTGAAGACATCGATGCTCACGATGCACTTTATCTCATCACCAGATGCTTGTCCCTCCCCAGGCTGACCTACTTTCTTAGATGTTCGTCATCTTTCAGTAATATTAAATTAGAAGAGTACGACAGCTTGCTGAAATCAATGCTAGAAAAAGCCCTCAACCATTCCCTCAGCGACTCACAGTGGAAACAGGCCTCCCTTCCTGTCAGACTCGGTTCACTGCCTGAACCATTCAGGGCCTGAATGGAAACACAATTGCCTGGGGACCATTCAGGCTTGTTCGCATTTGTGTTCCTCACGTGTAAGGTCGGTGTTTTCTATGAAGCTTTTCAAGGTAAACTAATATGTTTAGTATGTTACATATGCACGTATTTAATAAGTCAATATTGACTGTAAGAAAGTGCGAGAACGGGTTGGGGGGGGGGGGGGTAGCGAGGACCTTCCCGCCCAGGTACTGTGTCTGGCGGCCATGTTGACGCTCTCTGCTGCCTCAGGGACTCTTCTCAACCTTGGCCTGGTGTCCTGGGCTCCACTCCTCTCTCGTAATTACTTGGCATGATTATAACTTATTTTCTGTGTATTTATGTGTGTGTGTGTTTACTCACCTAGTTGTGCTTGCGGGGGTTGAGCTTAGGCTCTTTGGTCCCGCCTCTCAACCGTCAAACTACTGGTGTACAGGTTCCTGAGCTTCTCGAGTTATCTACATATGAAACTGTGTATGGAGTCAGCCTCCACCACATCACTTCCTAATGCATTCCATTTACTAACTACTCTGACACTGAAAAGGTTCTTTCTAATGTCTCTGTGGCTCATTTGGGTACTCAGCTTCCACCTATGTCCCCTTGTGCGTGTACCACCCATGTTAAATAATCCGTCCTAATCTACCCTGTCAATTCCCATGAGAATTTTGTATGTGGTGATCATGTTTCCCCGAGCTCTTCTGTCTTCCAGTGACGTGAGGTGCAGTTCACTCAGCCTTTCCTCGTGACTTATGCCTCTTAGTTCTGGGACTAGCCTTGTGACATACCTCTAAACTTTTCCAGCTTCCTCTTGTGCTTGAGAAGGTACGGGCTCTATGCTGGGGCCGCATACTCCAGGATTGGTCTTATATATGTGATATACAAGGTTCTAAGTGATACCTCACACAAGTTTCTGAAGGCAGTTCTGATGTTAGCCAGCCTCGCATACGCCTGCCGATTTTATTCTTTTGATATGGGCGTCAGGAGACAGGTTTGGCGTGATATCAACTCTTAGATCTTTCTTTCTGTTCGTTTCTTGAAGGACTTCATCTCCCATTCGGTTTCCAGTGTCTGGCCTCTTATTTCCTCAGCCTAGTTTCATTTCCTTATATTTACTTGGGTTGAACTTTAGTTCACCCTAAGCCATTTGTTGGACCATTCAACGGCTCCAATAAATGGAGTCATATGTTGGATCATTCCTTCAGTTTTTCTAGGTCATCTTGTAGCCTCATACAATCTTCCTCTGTCTTAATCCTCCTCATAATTTTTTCATTATCAGTAAACATTGAGAGGAACGAGTCTATTCACTCTAGGAGATCATTTACATATATCAGAAACAGTATAGGTCCAAGGATTTATCCCTGAGAGACTCCACTGGTGACGCCTTGCCAATCTGAGACCTCACCCCTCACGGTGATTTGCCGCCTTCTGCTGTTTAGGTACTCCCTTATCCAGTGGAGTACCTTCCCTTTCACTCCTGCCTGCATCTCCAGTTTGGGCATTAGTCTCTTATGTGGTATTGTGTCAAAGGCTTTCTTGCAATAAAAAAAATATGCAGTCTGCTCAGCACCTCTCTTTCTTGCCTGGTCATATAATTCAGTTAATCCTGTGAGACATGATTTGCCATCCCTGAACCCATGCTGAGGTTGTGTTAAAAGTTCTTTCGCTCCAGATGTTCCATTAGATGTTCTTTCGCTCGAGATGTTCCATTTGACCAGACCACACACTAGAAGGTGAAGGAACGACGACGTTTCGGTCCGTCCTGGACCATTCTCAAGTCGAGAAGTTGAGAATGGTCGAGAAGTCGATTGGAATTTCGACTTGAGAATGGTCCAGGACGGACCGAAACGTCGTCGTCCCTTCACCTTCTAGTGTGTGGTCTGGTCAAACTACTTCAGCCACGTTATTGTGACTCATCGCCTGCAACTCCAGCAAGTTTGTAAAACAGGATTTTCCTTTACTGAAATCATGCTGGTACATTGAGACAAAACTGATCTGATCTAAATGTTCTACTAGCCTGCTTCGGATCAGTCTCTCTAGCACTGTGCAGGGGATACTTGTTAGTGACACGGGTCAATAGTTGAACGGTTTCTTTCCCCTTTCTTATAGATTGGGACCACGTTAACCATTTTCCAGCAGTCAGGAAATTCTCCCGTTGCTAGAGTGGAATTAAATACTAATGGCAAGTGGGCTGAACAATGCTTCAGCTGCCTCTTTTTTAACTATCCCAGGCGATATTTTGTCTGGTCCCACGGCTTTTGTCTCGTGCAGTTCTTGTAATTGTTTCTTTACATCTTCTGGTGAGGTGACACTGTTGTTTCAGTGAGGCTTTCATGTGGAATTGGCCGTTCGGTCTGGGTTCTAAGCTCTAGTGGCAAATCAGGTTCCAATACTTCTTGAAAACTTTTGTTAGGTTCTCACATACCTCCTTATCATTTTCTGTGTGTCATCCCTCACTTTTGTCAACTCTTATAATCTAATCATTCACAGTCATCTTCCTCCTGATATGACTGTGAAATAGTTTTGGCCTTGTATGCAATGTCATTCTTATACAGTTTCTCTGTCACTCTCCTACTTTCTGTGCACTCATTTCTGGCCTCTTTGTATGCATTGTGATTTCCTTCTGTTCTGTGTTCTCTATGTGTATTCCATGTTCATTTGCGTCTTTTTCCTTCCAGACACTGATTGTTGCACCATCTTGAGGTTATCTTGAGATGATTTCGGGGCTTTTTAGTGTCCCCGCGGCCCGGTCCTCGACCAAGCCTCCACCCCCAGGAAGCAGCCCGTGACAGCTGACAGGTACCTTTTTTACTGCGAGGTAACAGGGGCATAAGGTGAAAGAAACTCTGCCCATTGTTTCTCGCCGGCGCCTGGGATCGAACCCAAGACCACAGGATCACAAGTCCAGCGTGCTGTCCGCTCGGCCGACCGGCTCCCACCATAGACTAATGTTCGTCTTGCTTCCCTGAACACTAAGTGGTGGCATAAATCTTCCCTCAGCTTCGGGGAGTTGTGATGACCAAACCACACGTCAGAAAAAATGAAGAAACGACGACATTTCGGTCCGTCTTGGACCATTACATGACTTGATAATGTCCAGGACGGACCGAAAAGTGGTCGCTTCTTCATTTTCTGATGTGTGGTTTGCCCATCATATCTTCAGCCACGTTGTTCAGCCTGCCTGAAACGCCCAACCCGTTCTCGCACTTTCGTATAGTCAATATTGACTTATTAAATTAGTGCATATGTGACATGCTAATTTATTGTGAATATTTTACTTTACCTTGAAAAGCTTCATAGAAAACACCGACCTTACCTAATCTTCTTAGTACGTTAAGATAAGCATCTTATTGCTTCTTAATTACAATTATTACTTAACCTATACCTATAATAGGTTAAGTAATAATTGTAATTAAGAAGCAATAAGATGCTTATTGCATATGTGGTATACAAGGTTCTAAACGATTCCTTACACAATCCTTGTGTGTGTGTGCGTGCTCACCTATTTGTACTCACCTATTTGTACTTGCGGGGGGTTGAGCTCTGACTCTTTGGTCCCGCCTCTCAACTGTCAATCAACTGGTATTTTGTGTGTGTGTGTGTGTGTGTGTGTGTGTGTGTGTGTGTGTGTGTGTGTGTGTGTGTGTGTGTGTGTGTGTGTGTGTGAGTGTGTGTGTTTGTGTGTGTGTGTGTGCGCGCGCGTGCAAGTATGCATGCGTGCGTTCGTATGTATGTGTGTGTGTTGTGCGTGAGTGTATGTTTAAACAATCTAAGCAAATCAAAGGATTTAAAGCCGAAAGGTTTACAATGTGATTAAAATAACAAATGAAATTAGGATTGAAATAAAATCAACTCGTGCAGCCTTAACACAGGGAATACCAACAATACGATAATAGGCGCTTGCAATGCACCACACGTAATCACAGGTCAGCGGGGAATGGACAAAAGTGTACCTGGCCAAAAAATATTACTGGAAATCCCAGCTGTGTCTGGGTACAAGTGACAGGATGAACAACCCAGCGGGTTTTCTTCCTATTGGGGAGTGTTGTACATGCTGCTATGGCGGTGTGTCCACTCACAGGATGAGTGACACTGCCCAATACTGTCACTATGGCGGTGTGTCCACTCACAGGATGAGTGGCGCTGCCCAATACTGTCACTATGGCGGTGTGTCCACTCACAGGATGAGTGGCGCTGCCCAATACTGTCACTATGGTGGTGTGTCCACTCACAGATGAGTGGCGCTGCCCAATACTGTCATATGGCGGTGTGTCCACTCACAAGATGAGTGACGCTGCCCAATACTGTCACTATGGCGGTGTGTCCACTCACAGGATGAGTGACGCTGCCCAATACTGTCACTATGGCGGTGTGTCCACTCACAGGATGAGTGACGCTGCCCAATACTGTCACTATGGCGGTGTGTCCACTCACAGATGAGTGGCGCTGCCCAATACTGTCACTATGGCGGTGTGTCCACTCACAGGATGAGTGGCGCTGCCCAATACTGTCACTATGGCGGGGTGTCCACTCACAGGATGAGTGACGCTGCCCAATACTGTCACTATGGCGGTGTGTCCACTCACAGGATGAGTGACGCTGCCCAATACTGTCACTATGGCGGTGTGTCCACTCACAGGATGAGTGACGCTGCCCAATACTGTCACTATGGCGGTGTGTCCACTCTGTGTACTCAGGATGAGTGGCGCTGCCCAATACTGTCACTATGGCGGTGTGTCCACTCACAGGATGAGTGACACTGCCCAATACTGTCACTATGGCGGTGTGTCCACTCACAGGATGAGTGGCGCTGCCCAATACTGTCACTATGGCGGTGTGTCCACTCACAGGATGAGTGACGCTGCCCAATACTGTCACTATGGCGGTGTGTCCACTCACAGGATGAGTGACGCTGCCCAATACCGTCACTATGGCGGTGTGTCCACTCACAGGATGAGTGACGCTGCCCAATACTGTCACTATGGCGGTGTGTCCACTCACAGGATGAGTGACGCTGCCCAATACTGTCACTATGGCGGTATGTCCACTCACAGGATGAGTGACGCTGCCCAATACTGTCACTATAGCGGTGTGTCCACTCGCAGGATGAGTGACGCTGCCCAATACTGTCACTATGGCGGTGTGTCCACTCACAGGATGAGTGGCGCTGCCCAATACTGTCACTATGGCGGTGTGTCCACTCACAGGATGAGTGGCGCTGCCCAATACTGTCACTATGGCGGTGTGTCCACTCACAGGATGAGTGCCGCTACCCAATACTGTCACTATGGCGGTGTGTCCACTCACAGGATGAGTGGCGCTGCCCAATACTGTCACTATGGCGGTATGTCCACTCACAGGATGAGTGACGCTGCCCAATACTGTCACTATGGCGGTGTGTCCACTCACAGGATGAGTGGCGCTGCCCAATAAACTCGCCCCTCGGGGCAAAATTTTTTTTTTTTTTACTGGACATGAAGATGCACTTTGCATAATAATAATAATAATAATAATAATAATAATAATATAATAATAATAATAATAATAATAATAATAATAATAATAATAATAATGTAACGACCGCTTACCCTGTCGTAATAACCGCGGCCTATTGTAATAACCCGATGTTCCCCAGTATTAATCCTGTTATCTTGTTATCTCTCGTGATCGTAATATACGCTCTCTGTTGTACATCTCTGTCTCCCTCCACTCAATACCCCAGCTTAACACTGTTACAGTCCAGTATGACCCCTCACTGGACTGCCACGTATGTAAGAGGAATATTAAAAGAGGAAGATACACCAAGGACAAGGGTTATTAGATAAAAAAACAATAACAAAACACATTTACACTGCCACACCTTCCTGACCAACCATACCTGAATGTGTCAATCACCGATCCCCCAGGAAGGCAAGGAATCAGTAACCATGGGACTCCGGGTAATATGAATTTCAGTAATAAATTTTGGAAAATTAGTTTGTGTAATTTACGTTACTTATTTGAATCCAAGGGCAACTTTAGTATCTATTAATAGTAGGAGAACATGGGGGCTTCCAATACAACACCTAAAAATGACAAAGTAGCAAAATATATCAAAGGGGAGTTAAGTGAATACCACTGGACAAGCTATACAATTTATTTTATGAAACATGTAAATTAAGACAATTTGAACACATCACCTATTCTATTTCCCTAGAGGCACAATGGATATTTACCGAGGACACAAAACTCAAGTGCACTATACCTTAAATACCCGCACCACGGCCACGATGTTGATGGCTGCCCTCAGCCCCGAGGATACGGGCTTGCGGCCCTGTTCCTAATACACTCCCAAGACACACTGATGAAATTTAGTTTTTCCAACTTATTGCTGGAAGGATTACTCCTCCCACCATCTAATACAGCCCCAGGGCTCCACCCATTATTTTGGCAATGGCCAACCATTTAACACGTAGGCCTGAGGTCTGGCTCTCTAGGGCCAATAAGGACTTGGCCCTTATCTCAGGCCAATCACCTTCACTGATCTGTCGTGGAAGCTACATGAATTTCTGAAGATTGAGTCAGCTCTCCCCAGCTAAAGAGAAGAGGGACAAGGCGCGTCTATGGAGCCCAGGCACCTGCGAGCAATGTTACAAAACTGATAATTTATGTTCAAGCCTGTCTCCTCTAAGATAGGAGTAGGGACATTTGACTCTGCCTGGTATGGGGAAGGCCGCTGCTGAGAGGGACAGAGAGGGATGAGAGGGGGTGGAGAGGGAAATATCTGAGTGGGGAATTGAGTGGGAGAAGCCAAGGTATCCACGACCACCCTACCCTCAGGTCAACCTCTTGACCCTGACAAATGGGCGACAGGGGGGGGGGGAAGAGGAGGAGACGAATGACGGCCAAGGGGAGGGGAGAAGGAAGGAGGGGAGAGGGAGAAGGAAAGGAGGGGAGAAGGGGAGGGAAAAGAGGGAGAAGGGAGAACCAATGATCTGAGCCCCAGATCATTACAACCCCCAGATCATTACAATAATAATAATAAAATAATAATATTACAAGACTCGTACTGGGATAGGTTAAGGCTAAATATGATGGTATAGTCAGAGATGGTTTAATATCAATTATTATTAATAATATTACTGAGATAAAACCTTAACTTTAGCTTGTAGTAAAATCTTGTGTGTGTGTGTGTGTGTGTGGTGTGTGTGTGTGTGTGTGTGTGTGTGTGTGTGTGTGTGTGTGTGTGTGTGTGTGTGGAGACACGACGGTAACTAAATAACTAATTAAGCGAACTTTCTATAGTGTAAGGTATTATAGAAAGTCACATCAAACACCTAAATATGTTAAAATATGTTAAAACAAGTGCAGTGGGGGAAAGGAGAATCCCCAGTTTGCTAACTGTAGGTAGTAACTAAGTGATTGTAACCTATCCACCGCTGCCCACTGGATGGGGGGCGGTGTGCAGGACAAACCTATCAATTGTGACACTAGCTCTCCACATATGTCAGTTACTTAGTTTAGAAACTGTACTTGTGGTCGATCTCGAACCCAATGATGATATAACGACTTTACTGAATTTTGTAACTAGCTCATCAAGATTGTAACTGCTTAGCTAAATAAATTGTGGGGTTCAGTCCCTGAGCCCATTATGTGCCTCTGTACCTCTGTAACCCTTTCCACTACCGCCCACAACATGGGTATGGGGTGGACTCAGCGAGGATGCTACCAGGAGGGCATCAGTAAGGCCGCTTCTGCACCTCACACTCACTGTCTATTTTACCAGAATTTACCCGAGGCCCATCATCTCTCTCTAGTGTTGTCGACACGGAGAGGAAGCCGGCGGCTTGTCAAAGATCCCCCCCCCCCATTGTTCTTGAGAATGTTTCTCAACTGGATTTTGAACTTAAGTAATGATATTTACGGTTTCAACAGGTAGGTGTTTTCATGGATGAAAAAAGCATCTCCTGTTCTCTGTTTACATTGTGGCTTGTTAAACTTGAAGCTTAACAATGCATGCCTCACATTTGACCGTTCAAAGAAGTGGTCTGGATTAATATCCGCCAACTTGTTCAGTATTTTAAGTTGCATCACACACTTAAATATGTTAAAATAACACTTCAATATGTTAAATATATGACTGAGATCAGCCCTGCCATGTCTGTTCTGCAATGTTGGTAGTTCTGTGGCCCTCAACCGTTCCTGGTATGAGAGTTGGCTTCGTTCTGGGATGGTTTTTGTCTCTGTGTTAAATTTTCTCCTAATGTTTCTTTATTTTAACCATTATTTTATTCATTTTAGTGTTCTAAAATTGTATTATAATTTTAGTAATGACAAACACATTTACACGCCAGGTAACTCCTTGTGTGTGGTCTTGTGCCTTGAGACACATCAGGTAGCTCCTTGTGTGTGGTCTTGTGCCTTGAGACACATCAGGTAGCTCCTTGTGTGTGGTCTTGTGCCTTGAGACACCTCAGGTAGCTCCTTGTGTGTGGTCTTGTGCCTTGAGACACCTCAGGTAGCTCCTTGTGTGTGGTCTTGTGCCTTGAGACACCTCAGGTAGCTCCTTGTGTGTGGTCTTGTGTCTTGAGACACATCAGGTAGCTCCTTGTGTGTGGTCTTGTGCCTTGAGACACCTCAGGTAGCTCCTTGTGTGTGGTCTTGTGCCTTGAGACACCTCAGGTAGCTCCTTGTGTGTGGTCTTGTGTCTTGAGACACCTCAGGTAGCTCCTTGTGTGTGGTCTTGTGCCTTGAGACACTTCAGGTAGCTCCTTGTGTGTGGTCTTGTGCCTTGAGACACCTCAGGTAGCTCCTTGTGTGTGATCTTGTGCCTTGAGACACCTCAGGTAGCTCCTTGTGTGTGGTCTTGTGTCTTGAGACACCTCAGGTAGCTCCTTGTGTGTGGTCTTGTGCCTTGAGACACCTCAGGTAGCTCCTTGTGTGTGGTCTTGTGCCTTGAGACACCTCAGGTAGCTCCTTGTGTGTGGTCTTGTGCCTTGAGACACCTCAGGTAGCTCCTTGTGTGTGGTCTTGTGCCTTGAGACACCTCAGGTAGCTCCTTGTGTGTGATCTTGTGCCTTGAGACACCTCAGGAAGGTGCCTCCACCAATATCTTGTGGTAGTAAGGGAAGACAATGACCACCTGCACTAGCAGTAAGACCTTATAGAACAAAGCAGCGACGGGGAGCACGGTAAAGTATATAAGGTTATGGGGCGGAAATATTCAGGCATACACAGTTCGAGACGCTAAAATGAGAGAGAGTAACTAGAAGCAATTCAAGTGTTGGTGCGCGCGTGTGGTAGTCCGGCAGAACAACTTTCAGTACAGGCTCTTGTCTGCTCCTGCTAGTCCTTTAAGCGTTGTATGTTACCTTAATAGTTACTTAACCTCTGAGTGTCTCAACAATATTTATCAGCTAATCTCTGTACCAACAGGAACTGTGATAGGCATCTTTATCTCCCTAGATATGCAAAATGTTCGGAGAATAACCGACAGCTTTTATAGCATATCTATTTATTTATTTATTTATTTATTTATTTATTTATTTATATATATACAAGAAGGTACATTGGGTTTGTGAGAAACATTGGATAGTACAGTATTTACAATCTTGTAAAGCCACTAGTACGCGCAGCGTTTCGGGCAGGTCCTTAATCTAGCAGATAATTTTAAGTAGGTAAGTTCAATCAGAATTGATGTCGAGTTGGCGGGATTCATTGTCTTCTAATCTGATTATAAATCGCTGGAAACCCTCCATGCACTTCATGATGTGTTAATCATATCTTTAAGGGAAATTCCTGTAAGAGTCTGATCCCCCCGTATCACAGAGATAATGCTAAGCTCTTGAGAGTGCATTGAGGACTGATACAGATGACTAACAATTCAAAAATTAATTATAATTCAGTTAATTAAATTTGTATTCGGTAATTTGAAATCAAGAAACTTTTTTCAAAACCAGTATTTACCCAGGTCTTCCATGATTTTAAATGTACCTGATTTATATACATTCGTGTTCTGTAGATTCATAATGCTTGTACACACTCACTGTGACTGTACACACTCACAGTGACTGTACACACTCAAAGTGACTGTACACACACACACAGTGACTGTACACACTCACAGTGACTGTACACACACACAATGACTGTACACACTCACAGTGACTGTACACACACGCAGTGACTGTACACACACACACAGTGACTGTACACACACACACAGTGACTGTACACACACACACAGTGACTGTACACACTCACAGTGACTGTACACACACACAATGACTGTACCCACACACACAGTGACTGTACACACACACACAGTGACTGTACACACACACAGTGACTGTACACACACACAGTGACTGTACACACACACAGTAACTGTACACACACACAGTAACTGTACACACACAGTAACTGTACACACACACAGTAACTGTACACACACAGTAACTGTACACACACACAGTAACTGTACACACACACAGTAACTGTACACACACAGTGACTGTACACACACACACACAGTAACTGTACACACACACAGTAACTGTACACACACACAGTGACTGTACACACACACACAGTGACTGTACACACACACACACAGTAACTGTACACACACACAGTAACTGTACACACACACAGTGACTGTACACAATCACAGTGACTGTACACACACACAGCGACTGTACACACACACAGTGACTGTTCACACACACACAGTAACTGTACACACACACAGTAACTGTACACACACTGTAACTGTACACACACACAGTGAGTGTACACAATCACAGTAACTGTACACAAACAGTGACTGTACATACACAGTAACTGTACACACACAGTAACTGTACACACACAGTAACTGTACACACACACAGTAACTGTACACACACAGTAACTGTACACACACACAGTAACTGTACACATACACAGTAACTGTACACACACACACAGTGGCTGTACACACACACACAGTGGCTGTACACACACACACAGTAACTGTACACACACACACAGTGGCTGTACACACACACACAGTGGCTGTACACACACACACAGTAACTGTACACACACACAGTAACTGTACACACACACAGTAACTGTACACACACACAGTAACTGTACACACACACACAGTAACTGTACACACACACAGTAACTATACACACACACAGTGACTGTACACACACACAGTAACTGTACACACACACACACAGTAACTGTACACACACACACAGTAACTGTACACACACACACAGTAACTGTACACACACACAGTAACTGTACACACACACAGTAACTGTACACACACACACAGTGGCTGTACACACACACACAGTAGCTGTACACACACACACAGTGGCTGTACACACACACAGTAACTGTACACACACACACAGTGGCTGTACACACACACACAGTGGCTGTACACACACACACAATGGCTGTACACACACACACAGTAACTGTACACACACACAGTGACTGTACACACACACACAGTAACTGTACACACACACAGTAACTGTACACACACACACAGTGGCTGTACACACACACACAATGGCTGTACACACACACACAGTAACTGTACACACACACAGTGACTGTACACACACACACAGTAACTGTACACACACACACAGTGACTGTACACACACACAGTAACTGTACACACACACAGTAACTGTACACACACACACAGTGGCTGTACACACACACAATGGCTGTACACACACACACAGTAACTGTACACACACACAGTGACTGTACACACACACACAGTGACTGTACACACACACAGTAACTGTACACACACACAGTGACTGTACACACACACAGTGCTTACCTTCAGACATAAAACTTGCCTTATACGCACTTAGATAAAAACAATCATGCGAAGGAGAAAGTGTAGAGGTCCGCCCTCAGTGAACCAGTCCCTGGCTACTGGTGGGGGTCTGGGGTGGGGGGGGGGGGGAAGGTGGGGCTGGCTGGGGGGTGGGGGGGGGAAGGTGGGGCTGGCTGGGGGGGAGGGGAGGATGGAGAGTCTTATAGGAGGCGGTGTGGGGTGGAGAGTCTTATAGGAGGCGGTGTGGGGTGGAGAGTCTTATAGGAGGCGGTGTGGGGTGGAGAGTCTTATAGGAGGCGGTGTGGGGTGGAGAGTCTTATAGGAGGCGATGTGGGGAGGAGAGGAGGGGGATGTGGTGTAGTTGGAGGGGGAGTGGTATTGGTTGGGGGAAGAATGGGGAGTGGGTTTGTTTAGGGAGTTCTGGGGGGAATGAGGTACAGGGGATTCAGCCCCCCCCTCACACACACACAGTCACGCTGGGGGCCCTGTTACTCTCTCATTTTCGCCTGTCTGTCATTCTAGATTGAATACTGACTACAATATGACCTTTACCACAACAGTCAGGGTCAAGGTCAGAGATCAAACAACTACAGTTCCCCAGATCAGACCCCAGGTCAGGTGACCTGAGAGAGGAGGAGGAGGGGTGGGGGGAGGTGGTAGGGGGGGAAGGGGGGGGGGGAGGTGGTAGGGGGGGAAGGGGGGGGAGGATGGTCTGAGGGGTTAATATGTATAGTACTGTACTGAATTTCATTTTTGATTTAAGTTGGTATTATGGTATTGCTTGCTTTCCTCTGTAACCCTTTCCACTACCGCCCACAAGATGGGTATGGGGTGCATAATAAATGAACTAAACTAACTAAAACTTGCTGGGGGCCACAGCTGCACTCTGGTCACTTGAGTACAAATTGAAACTAAGTTTTATCTGTGGTCTTTAACACCTGTTCACTCCAGCCACAACATTATTGATGTTTAGAAATCCGTGATACGTGTAGCTTCTAAATCTAAATCTTGAATATAAAGTATATCATCATAATTATTACATATTATAATATTATTATGAGTTTCTCTTAAGTGAGTTTTGTAATTTTATGCAAACAAATACAATTTTAAATGTATAAACATTTATGAATACATGTTGACCAGACCACACCATTAGAAAGTGAAGGGACGACGACGTCACAGTCGGCTTGAGAATGGTCCAGGACGGACCGAAACGTCGTCGTCCCTTCACCTTCTAGTGTGTGGTCTGGTCAACATACTTCAGCCACGTTATTGTGACTCATCGTCTGCATTTATGAATACAGTTTTGGAATTTCGGATTTTGAATTGAATGCCATTTTGAGGTTTCAGCTGTTCATTTATAACTTGAGAACTGTGGCAGTGACTGATTTGGTTGGCAAAACGAGTTCCATAACTTTGTGATCTCTAGGTAACTAGGGGGAAGAGAAGGAGTTATCAGGGGGAAGCACCAAGCCATTACGACTATAAAGCACTTGGAAGGGGTCAGGATAAGGATTTGGGACGGGCTGGGGGATAGGAATGGTGCCCAACTAATTGGACAGTCGGGGATTGAACGCCGACCTGCATGAAGCGAGACCGTCGCTCTCCCTTCCAGCCCAAGAGGTTGGGCAAACAAGAGGGTAGAAGTTGTTATTCTGGAGGAAAGAGATCAAGCATCTTGCTTGCTGTTGCATGTTCTCAAGAGAGAGACGGCTCCAGGCGGGGCAGACGGACACCACTCACTCCCCTACATTATTATGTAGGGGAGTGAATGGATCCCTATTGGATATCTGGATGTATTTCGCATTTCGTGTAACATCTTAAGATTTAGGCGTTAAATCTTAAATCTGCTGATTTAAATTGAAATCTTCTCAAGGTTAGATTTAACCTTGAGCAGAAATGTCGCATTAGTGATGAGTGTTCCATGATAGACGTATGAGGCCGTGTATGAGGCCGTGTATGAGGCCGTGTATGAGGCCGTGTATGAGGCCGTGTATAAAACCGTCTATAAAGCCGAATATATTTATACTAAAAGCCAATTTACTTTCACATTTAATTCCAACACAATTCACATGCCCCGTAAAGTACAAATTTGTGTTAATCCAAACATTAATTAATATATTAAAATCTATTTTGCCTAATCTAATGTTGTCCCATTGAGTTCACCATCATTTAATATTTTTTTCCTGTGGTTAACAGTAACTTCCCAAGCACTTCATTCCTAAGAAAAAATCTGTATTTTAAAAATCTACACACACACCCCTCTGTATCATGCTCACGACATGAATGATTGCTCATGCCAACTAACAACTGTAATATATATATATATATATATATATATATATATATATATATATATATATATATATATATATATATATATATATATATATATATATATATATATATATATATATATATATATATATATGTCGTGCCTAATAGCCAGAACCGCACTACTTGGCCTAGTATGCAATGTCCAATGTGGCTAACAGGCCGAATGATATTCGATATTTTCCAATATTTATTTCCAGATTGTTTTTATGGCAATAATTATTATACTAGCACAAAGAATTACTGACTTAGTTATGTTAGGTTAGGTTAGGTTAGGTTAGGTTAAGTTAGGTTAGGTTAGGTTTGGATAGGTAAGGTTAGGTTATGTTAGGATAGGATAGGTTTGGATAGGTAAGGTTAGGTTATGTTAGGATAGGATAGGTTTGGATAGGTTAGGTTAGGTTTGATCATATTTCTATATGTTAGTTTTGAATCAACATAAAATTGCAGTTATATATAATATAAATAAAACTTTATCATTTCATAAGAAAAACTATCGGAAAAGTTAAATATTTCACGAAAATTCGGCTACTTAAGCAATTTTTGTTATTAGTTGTTATATATATATATATATATATATATATATATATATATATATATATATATATATATATATATATATATATATATATATATATATATATATATTATATATATATATATATATATATATAATATATAATATATATATATATATAATATAACGTGAGTGTGTGTTCACGAAACTTACCTTGCTCAGATGGCCGTTTTCTTGGATCAGATTTAGAGATCCTTTTGCCATTCTTGAGAGATGTCTTGACTGACGGGCAGCTCCTGGAGTACTGTACCTCACACCCAACCTGGGCTCTGGCTCCTCGGTGTGTGTGTGTGCGTGTGTGTGTGTGCATGTGTGTGTGTGTGTGTTTGCTAGGTAAAGCCACACGCCAGAAAATCACAATGAAATTATGCGATAGTATACGTATCACACTAACACACTAACGACTTATGAAATTCCAAATTTTAACACATGAAACAACCTTGGACAACACGATATAAACTCCCCCCAACCTTTAAAACTGATAAAAAAATCGGAATTTAGAGCTTTATCATTATGGAGGGAGGCTGAAGCCACAGGAAGTGAAGGCATAGAAGGTGCACTACTCGCTGAATTAAACTCTCGAAAGTAGAGGTAGTTGTGGTTGAGGGTTGAGGAAGGCGCAGAATGATTGGTTGTTGCAGCTGTGGTAGGAGGAGAAAAGGTTGCTGCAGGATCTGTGGTAGGAGGAGAAAAGGTTGCTGCAGGAACTGTGGTAGGAGGAGAAAAGGTTGCTGCAGGAACTGTGGTAGGAGGAGAAAAGGTTGCTGCAGGAACTGTGGTAGGAGGAGAAAAGGTTGCTGTAGGAACTGTGGTAGGAGGAATGGGTTGCAGCAGCTGTGGCTGGAGTAAGGGAAGGAGGAGAAGGAGGAGAAGGCTGTTGTTGTTGCAGTGATGATAGGTGTGTTCAGGCAGGCGACCAACCCGATACTGAACTGAAGCGACATTCCCCAACTCTGGAACCTGTACCTCTCTCCTCCCTCACCCCCTTCACCCCCTTCCCTAATCCCCCCATCACCCCTCCGGTGCCCAGTCAACACATTCCTCTAATCAACTTCCTTATTTTTGCTTATCCCACGACTGACTGATCCCACAGGTCGACTACCAGTTAACATTAGATCAGTCTTAACCAAAAGTGAAATGAAGGTTAAATTTCAACAGCCATGACATCTGCTGGAGAGACTGTAACACTTCAGTAGTCCTGCACCCTGGTGGAGGTAGTTACTTTAATTCATAAATTATGCACCCCATACCCATCTTGTGGGCGGTAGTGGAAAAGGTTACAGAGGCACATAATGGGCTCAGGGACTGAACCCCACAATTCATTTAGCTAAGCAGGTTACAATCTTGATGAGCTAGTTACAAAATTCAGTATAAGTCGTCACATCAACAATGGGTTCGAGGTCGACCACAAGTACAGTTTCTAAATTAAGGTGAAGAGGAGGCAAAACTTCAGTAGTCGTACAGATCCAAGGCCTTGTTAACTACCCCCAATAGCCCTGCCTTGGAATACAAATGGAGAGTGTGTGTGTGATAATGGACATAGGAAAATGACCTTCAATTTAATTTTTAGATTTTGGCCCGAGGAGCGAGTTTATTGGGCAGCGTCACTCATCCTGTGAGTGGACACACCGCCTTAACAGCATGTACAACACTTCCCCAATAGGAAGAAAACCCGCTGGGTTGTTCATCCTGTCACTTGTACCCAGACACAGCTGGAACTTTTTTATTAACTGTCTCAAGTGAACAGCTTATCAAACAAAAAGATTAACATTTGTCAACCCTTAAAATCTTACGTTATCTTGCGGGTGCAAAATGGGGAAATCTTTTAAGAACAGTATCTATATTTAAATATAGTGTTTTCCTAACTCAAACAATGTGGGGTTTATTATTCTACACATATTTCTAATGTTTCTCAGGTGTTCACATTCTCTCAGGTAGTGGTCAAGGCGGTGTCCGTCACTCTCAGAGCAGATTCTGCAACTCCGCTGCTCAATTGTTGTTTCCATTCCGAATCTCCATGGATATTTGTATCCAAGACAGATTCTCGCTATTACTGATTCTCTCCCGCGGCCACCTGCTCTTTGTCCATAATGATTGGGATTACCAGCTGCAACCACATTGTACCATCGTACAGATTCACTGATTTGTTCTTCAATCCTCCTTTCCTCAGTTACCTTGTCACGGTGATGTTGCTTGACAATACCTCTAATTTGTAGCAGAGTCTTGGGTATGAAGTATTCAATGTGGTCTCCTTCAGCAGCCAACACATCTGCTTGTTCATTCCCACATATTCCAACATGTTAAGGGATCCACAGAAACTTGACGACTCTTCCCTGATTGATTAGTGTCCTCACAGCTCTCTTAATTTCAACGACTATCGCAAGATTTTTTGCCCGATTTTTACTTAGGCTTTGTAACACTGCTTTTGAATCAGTACAGATCACTGCGCTATTAGTGTTTCGTTCAAGGAATCTTAACGCCATAACAATGGCAGTTAGCTCCGCTTGCGTTGAAGAGGCATAGTTTTCAATACGTGCTTTCTCTTTATTTCTGCGTTGAAAGGCCTTATTCTTAATTACAGTGTATGCTACACCAGCCCTGCCATTGACAGGATTAGATGACCCGTCAGTGTAGATTTGATCTAGATCATCTCCGGCTTCTTTATGAAGTTCCCCAAGATACTTGTGCCTCGTTTCTTGTGGTATCATGTTGGATTTTTTCGTTGCCATTTTATTGATAATGATCCTGCATGGGTCATCCTCCCAGGGAGGTAACCTCTCTACAGGCAGGAGCTCACGGGCTTGCTCAGGTAGGTGAAGTTCTACGAGGTAGAAGACTGATCTTCGATGCCATTTTTTGCTTCTCCTGTTTTTTCCTGTAACACAGAACTCAGTTTTTTCTTGCCAATATCATTGTAATGGGGATCTCTGGCTATCCTAATTGCAAGCTTAGCATTCAGTTGCTTAATTCTGCTTTTAACACTGGGGAGGGACAACTCCTCTCGTAGTTAGTTTAGTTTAGTTCATCTATTATGCACCCCATACCCATCTTGTGGGCGGTAGTGGAAAGGGTTACAGAGGCACATAATGGGCTCAGGGACTGAACCCTACAATTCATTTAGCTAAGCAAGTTACTATCTTGATGAACTAGTTACAAAATTCAGTATAAGTCAGCAATGGGTTCGAGATCGACCACAAATACAGTTTCTAAATTAAGCAACTAACATATGTGGAGAGCTGGTGTCACAATTGATATGTTTGTCCTGCACACCGCCCCCCATCCAGTGGACAGCGGTGCATAGGTTACAATCACTTAGTTACTACCTACAGTTAGCAAACTGGGGATATTTGGCTAAAATTTCTAGTAGCAGATCATTTTGAATTAAATATTTACACATCTTTGGAACATTGGTTATAGAATTGTCTCTGAATTCGCGTATCTTTTCGCACTCCATCACATAGTGACGGAGGGTGTGCGAATAATTTTGTTGACACAGTTTACATTTGGTCAGGTCTACATCGGCAGATAATGAGAATTCCCAGAGATATGTGTAACCGAGTCTAAGCCGAGCAGTAGTAACATCTAGAAGTCTGCTGATTTTATTGGATGAACCATAGATGTGTGGCTCCTCTTGCATGATAGTATGATGATAGATGGAATTATTGGTGTCTATTTCACTTTGCCTCAGATCTACAAGATTTTGTTGAAGTTCTCGGTGTACTATTGCTCTCAGACATTGACAATCCAAGGTTATACTCAACGTCTACTTTAAAGGCAGATTCTTTGGCTAACTCATTAGTTCTATCATGCATTCGGAAGCCAACATGAGATGGAGACCACATGAAATGGACTCTGTTACCATCATTAATAATTTTGTTGTATTTGTGTCTAGCTTCGGACACGAGCATGTTACAGTTATGTCTTAAAGAGTTGAGAGCAATTAAGGATGATAAAGAGTGGGGAGTCCGTACATCTCTAACCCTGTCCATGGAGGACAGAAGAAAATGAATATATGTTGGTTAGCATTGTAAATGTGTGGCCACGTCTGTGGTAGAATAAAAAACTGGGTCTCTACCCTCCAGACCAAACTATTTGCCTTGCACCTTGCACTGAAATGTGTACAAGTCTCCAAACTTGATACATTAATTGTAAATGACTCCTTATCATCCTTACTTGCTTTCACCGACCAGCCAGGTAGGTTCTTCATTAACAAATTCGATAGTGTGTCAAGGTCTAGTTTACTCTGCGGCACATACAGGTTGATTATATATAGGACATTATTGTTTAAGTGAAGGGTTAACCTCAGTGACTCGCACTCATCCCCCATGTGCAGGTAATCTGTGCGGGAATGTTGTTATTTATAAAAGTGATGAGACCCCGTTTTCTTTCCCCAGCGGACAGGGAGAACTTGTGATAACCGCTGAATCTTGGGTTGAAGTTATCACCTACCAGCGTCTCCTGTAGCACTATCACGTCTGTTTGGTGTTCACAGACGTAATGGATGGTGTCATTAATTCTATTGCGAACTCCATTGCAGTTCTGTTGTAGTATAGTGAGATGTTCTTCGATGTGATTATCCATTTTGAGGTTGTTTGGCATCAGATGGGGTATGTGTGTAGTTATTATGTTCACATGTGTTATTGTGCTGGTGTCCTTGTTGTGTCTGCTGACGGACCTCGGCAGCATGTGTTGCATCATCTTGCACCAGGCTCTGGCTTGCAGGACCTCCACTTGACGGACTCTGCTGTTGCAGGATTTTGAGGATTTGTTCCCGAGTCGTTTTAATCTGGCAGAGGACTTTCTCAAGATCCGTTTGCTTTTGCAAGTTGACCAGACCACACACTAAAAAGTGAAGGGACGACGACGTTTCGGTCCGTCCTGGACCATTTTCAAGTCGATTGTGAATGGTCCAGGGCCATTCGACTTGAGAATGGTCCAGGACGGACCGAAACGTCGTCGTCCCTTCACCTTCTAGTGTATGGTCTGGTCAACTTACTTTAGCCACGTTATTGTGACTCATCGTCTGCTTTTACAATATTTGGTGGACGACTGGGTGAGCTTGTATCATATGGTCTAATATTGCTTTGACACAAACCAGAGTGACGACCTCTTGGGGGTCAGGATGAGGCCAGCTGGTGGGGTAGTGGCAGTGTGTGTGGCTGGAGTGCCTGGAGTGGCAGGTGGATGGGAGACAGTGGAGGGGTCTGGTTCATTGGTAGGGGTTTGGGGTTAGGTAGTGGTGTAACACCGTGGGTAGAGACTATGGTGTGGGTGGGTGGGTTCCCGGGATGGGGAAGAAGTGCGAAAACCTCAGGGATGGGGGAATGGTAGTGGCTGGCTACACTGCTCCTGCTCCATGCCTGATTGCCCTCCCGTCCCTAGGTTCCCCTGTTCACTGATTGATCTC
>NC_091179.1:16495966-16615966 GCF_040958095.1 Procambarus clarkii
CCAACCATCAACACCTCAGCAGGAGTGCTCAAGGGAGACACGAAATTCGCAGATTTAGAGTAATTAATCTAGGGTTCCCAGCGGGGGGTTGGTCGACCACCGCCGCCACAGACGCTACTGTTGCCCAACCCCCTCCCTTCCTTCCCCCCTTCTCCTCCTTCCCTTCCCCCTGATCACTCCCCTTCCTCTCCCTCCCCCCTGGTCACCCCGGTGTGGCCTCCACCATACCTGTAATTACTCTCTCTCTCTCTCTCTCTCTCTCTTCTCTCTCTCTCTCTTCTCTCTCTTCTCTCTCCTCTCTCTCTCTCTCTCTCTCTCTCTCTCTCTCCTCCCGAATTCCGACCCGTTTCAAGTCGGCATATAAATCTCAGGTCAGCGGTGTCTAATTATCTAATGTCGGTTGTCTTGATATATTTTTCTCTATATATTCACTACGTAGTCTCTATCTCTAGTCTCTCACGCTCACACACTCACACACGATTGCAGGATCCTCCAAGAGGACCTGAACAGGTTGCAGAGATGGTCAGAGAAAGGGCTACTGGAGTTCAACACGAGCAAATGTAAAGTTATGGAAATGGGACTAGGAGATAGAAGACCAAAGGGACAGTACACAATGAAGGGGAACAGCCTACATGTGACGACGCGCGAAAGAGACCTGGGTGTGGACGTAACACCTAATCTATCTCCTGAAGCCCATATAAATAGGATAACGACAGCAGCGGACTCTACACTGGCAAAAGTTAGAACATCATTCAGAAACCTAAGTAAGGAGGCATTTAGGGCGCTTTACACTGCCTACGTGAGGCCAGTCTTAGAGTATGCCGCCTCATCATGGAGTCCCCATCTGAAGAAGCATATAAGGAAACTGGTAAAGGTTCAGAGGTTTGCAACGAGACTCGTCCCAGAGTTACGAGGGATGGGGTATGGAGAGCGCCTGAAGGAACTGTGCCTTACGACACTAGAAAGAAGGGAGAGGGGGACATGATAGGAACGTATAAAATACTCAGGGGGATAGACAGAGGGGACATTGATGAAATATTCACACGGAATAGTAACAGAACGAGGGGACATGGGTGGAAGCTGGAAACTCAGATGAGTCACAGGGATGTTAGGAAGTTTTCTTTTAGCGTGAGAGTAGTGGAAAAATGGAATGCACTTAAGGAACAGGTTGTGGAAGCAAATACTATTCATAATTTTAAAACTAGGTATGATAGGGAAATAGGACCATAGTCATTGCTGTAAACAACCGATGCTCGAAAGGCGGGATCCAAGAGTCAATGCTCGATCCTGCAGACACAATTAGGTGAGTACACACACACACACACACACACACACACACACACACACACACCACACACACACACACATACACATACACATACACATACACACATACACATACACATACACACATACACATACACACACATATGATGTGGCCCGTGACACCTATCTAACTACTAGGTACCTATTGCAGAGACATCAGGTGAAAGATTTCTGCCTCGACCGGAATCGAACCCGGGTTCGTGGAGTAGGACTCCCGTGTGCTGTCCACTCGACCATGATAACCTATGTGTGTACTCACCTATTTTGTACTCGCCTATTTTTGCATTCAAGATCAAGCGTTAGCCCTTGGAACCTGCTTTTCCATCCGCCAATTGTCTAATAACTCGAATGTACTGAAGCCTGGCCTATTTCCCTATCATATATGTACTTTTCAGATTATGCATGAAGTTTGCTTCTACAACCTGCCTATTCTATTCTTCCTATTAATAGGGAACCTTCTAACGCCTCTGTCAGTCATCTGAGTCTAAAACATCCATTCATGTTCTCTAGTTACTAATGTTATTGGTGTCCATTGTGAACATTTCCTCTTTTTACTTTGTCACTTCCCCCTAAGTATTTTATACATCTATCATGTCTTCCATATCGTCTTTTATAGCGTTACCAGGGTTGTGTGTGTGTGTGTGTGTGTGGTGTGTGTGTGTGTGTGTGTGTGTGTGTGTGTGTGTGTGTGTGGTGTGTGTGTGTGTTTAATATAGTCTTAGTGTACATCAATGAGAAACTTTCTTTCCAGTTTTGATTGACATATGTGTAACAACATGACAAGAGCCAGCCAGTTCTCTTGCCTGCCCAACCCCTTTAATCTTCGACCTTCTTAATCCAATATAATGACCGCTGATGCTGTGACCCCACACCGGAAGCTGACCCCCACCACCCTGCTGCCCACACACACACACACACACACACACACACACACACACACACACACACACACACACACACACACACACACACACACACACACAACACACCACGCTAGGGGCCTCGTAGCCTGGTGGATAGCGCGCAGGATTCGTAATTCTGTGGCGCGGGTTCGATTCCCCGCACGAGGCAGAAACAAATGGGCAAAGTTCTTTCACCCTGAATGCCCCTGTTACCTAGCAGTAAATAGGTACCTGGGAGTTAGTCAGCTGTCACGGGCTGCTTCCTGGGTGTGTGTGTTGTTGTATTGTGTGTGTGGTGTGGAAAAAAAAAGAAAAAAAAAGAAAATAGTTAGCAAACAGTTGATTGACAGTTGAGAGGCGGGCCGAAAGAGCAAAGCTCAACCCCCGTAAAAAACACAACTAGTACCACAACTAGTAAACACACATACACACACACACACATAAGTCCCTCCACCTGCATCTCTCTCGCCAGGTCTTGGGTATGTGGTGAGATGAATCTCTCTCTCTCTCTCTCTCTCTCTCTCTCTTGTTACCCTGTTTCTCTTCTCTCCCCTGTTTATTTCTTTTCCTCCTGCTTCTCATTTGTTTATATTCTTCTTTCTCTTCGTGGTGGCCATCCTGCCTCTCTGGGAGACCCTCTCACTCCGCCTCCAGTTATGGTGGTGACCTGAGGTTAAGCCGCATATTGACCTTGGTAGGCCGCCTAGTATCACTACCCGCCGCCCCCGCCCTCCGTCGCCTCAGCTCTACACGCCTCCAATTACCTAGGATGAGGTAGCCCGGATTATCTCCCTCCACCTTCTTCTTGCGGGGAGTGGCAGACTTCGTGTGTGTGTTTGACTTCAACCCTTTTTTAACACCTTTATTAAGCTTGATTGCTCAAGATGTTCTTTATCTACTATTCCTTTGCTTCATTGTTTGGTCTTTCGTGTATCTTTTTTTTTTCGTCTTTTTTTAGGCTTGTAGTTCGTCTAGTTTTTTTGTTTTTTATTTCACATCTTCGTGGATTTCATCTTCATGGATACACGCCACACGTCAGTAGTTGGCCTACTTTGAAGGCCTCTGGATCAAAATTGCTGAGGGTAATCAAATGCTCACCAGCATCGCATATGCCGCTCCTGTAATTCAGTTGATGTGTGTTTTCAAAAATACATTCTGCTTTGTGTCTGCTGCTAGATGTTATTTCTGTTTTATGTGTGTGTGTGTGTGTGTACTCACCTAGTTGTACTCACCTAGTTGTGTTTGCGGGGGTTGAGCTCTGGCTCTTTGGTCCCGCCTCTCCAACCGTCAATCAACAGGTGTACAGATTCATGAGCCTATTGGGCTCTGTCATATCTACACTTGAAACTGTGTATGGAGTCAGCCTCCACCACATCACTTCCTACTGCATTCCATTTGTCAACCACTCTGACACTAAAAAGTTCTTTCTAATATCTGTGTGTGTGTGTGTGTTGTGTGTGTGTGTGTGTGTGTGTGTACTCACCTAATGTACTCACCTAATTGTGCTTGCGGGGGTTGAGCTCTGGCTCTTTGGTCCCGCCTCTCAACCGTCAATCAACAGGTGTACAGGTTCCTGAGCCTATTGGGCTCTATCATATCTACACTTGAAACTTGTGCTATGGAGCCAGCCTCCACCACATAGGTGTGTGTGTGTGTGTGTGTGTGTGTGTGTGTGTGTGTGTGTGTGTGTGTGGTGGTGTGTGTGTGTGTTGCCGTGTACTTGCAAGTTGAAGCATCATCTCCCAGCCCCGTCTCCCTAACATTGTGTTGTTCAGTGCAGGGACTCGAATTCTTCGTTTTTATCATATTTATATTTACAATTTTGTATTATGTTAGCTGTAACGACTTCTTCGAGATGACGAAACCACACATCAGAAGATGGAGAAGCGATGACGTTTAGGTCCCTCCTGGACCTTTATCAAGTCGAAGATTATCTTCGTCGTCTGACTCATTCAACTGATTTGCAACTCTAACGCTGAAGAAGTTCTTTCTGAAATCTCTGCCACTCTTCTCCGTCACTCATTTCTGTTTCTTCCTAGCTTTTAACATGATTCATTATTAACTTTTGTCAATCTCCCTTAGAATATTATATGTCGTTATCATTTTCCCTCTCCCCCTCCTTCAGTGTGGTGAGATCTTTCAATCTTTTCTCGTAACTCTCATTCGGCTCAGCAACCAACCTTAATGTTTTCTAATAATCTAGGTAGAGGTTCCATGCCGGGGCTCATGCTCAGTAGCCTCTCATATAGGGGACGGGGAAGGCTCTTTTAATCCAAAATTCCTGAAGACTACATCACGTTAATCAATCTGGTAGATGCCTCTAAGTCGTTTCTTCTGATGTATTAATCTGTCTCCCCTTCATTTTATATTTGTGTGCTGGGCTTCTCCCATCGGTTCATATCATCATAACTGCTTTTAGTTTGTGTTGTTTGCGTGTGCTAGGGGGCGCAGGCCCCCCTTGAAGCCCTCATTATCAAATCAAATTTGATTGTAAGAAAGAGCTTTACTTGCTTGTTGACATTGATACAATTAGCTCTAATGCATAAGTTTATATTGCTCAAAGTTTCATATGATAACATGTGGATGCTAATACATCACTTATCATGGTTAAATGAACAAATGTGTAGTCTAGTGTGGTGTACTTATCATGGTTTTCTTTATAAAACCAAACTGGTTCAAAATATAATCTCTTGAGCCCACGTCTTAAGTATTTTAATCACATCTTAATAATCCGTATCATTATATCTATGGTTGGAGAGTAAGAGACCATTTTAAGTACCCCTACACCCTTCCCCCATAAGAAAAGAGGTGGATTTGCACACAACATTTTCGGCTTAAGGCGGGAAAGCCATTGCAGGTGTGAGGGGCTAGAGACTGGTTGGGTGGTGGGGGTGGGCTGTAGTGGTGGGGAGGGGGAGATAGGAAGGAAGGGAGGAGGTAGGGAAGGGGCAGAGAGAGGTAGGCCAACATGGACATCAGAGACGTTACTGTCCAACAAAACCAGAGCGGCAATATAAATGATAACAAAAACACTTTGAAAAGCAATGGAAAATAAGTATCATCAAACAAAAGTTCCAAATAATACACACTGCAAAACAAAATCCAGAACCCATTATATTTTGACAACCAACACACGAATGTAAACAGGATACTAGGGCTCTAGATTAATAAAACAGCAATAACAATTGACTTAAATGACAATAAACAACACAGAATCAGCATTGATCAAGCTGTTAAGGTTCCGTAACATTATGCAAGGGAGCCGGTCGGCCGAGCGGACAGCACGCTGGACTTGTGATCCTGTAGTCCTAGGTTCGATCCCAGGCGCCGGCGAGAAACAATGGGCAGAGTTTCTTTCACCCCTATGCCCCTGTTACCTAGCAGTAAAATAAGGTACCTGGTTGTTAGTCAGCTGTCACGGGCTGCTTCCTGGGGGTGGAGGCCTGGTCGAAGACCGGGCCGCGGGGACACTAAAAAAGCCCCGAAATCATCTCAAGATAACCTCAAGATAAGACTATAGTGGGCCCCGCATCGTTATAATGCCCTCAGATACAAGAGCAACACATTGCTTGTGTGCATGTGGTGGTGTGGTGGTCTAGGGCGGTAGCTTAGGAGTACCAAGTCAGCGGGTTCGAATCCTACTCATGGCTCCTACTGATTTTCTGATTGATATGTCGCGTTAATGTGATTTTATTGTGCATTATTATTATTATATATTATTATTATTATTATATATTATTATTATTATTATTATTATTATTATTATTATTATTATTATTATTATTTTATTATTATTATTATTATTATTATTATTTTATTATTATTATTATTATTATTATTATTATTATTATTATTATTATTATATAGATGCTTGACTATTTTGTATAAATGCTCGACCATCTTATATAGATGCTGGACCATCTTATATAGATGCTGGACCATCTTATATAGATGCTGGACCATCTTATATAATTGTTTCAGCATCTTATATAAATGTTTGATCATCTTATATAGATGCTTGACCATATATAAATATTTAACTGTCATGAACGTGGCATTCTTCCAAGGGTTTTTTGGCCTTATGTTCTTAAGAACATTTTTAATGAGCTTTATTAATTGTTACATTTTAACTTTACCAAATTCGTCAAGCATCGGCCGTACAAATGATAACTGGATGCAGGGGTTTCTACTGTAAGAAGCTAGAGGTTATAGATTCCATTCAAGATACAACTTTGTTGTGATGTTTCCTTTGAGGACGTGTCTCCTGCTAAAATAAGATAATTGTAGGATTATCTGTAATATGTTTATAGCATCTCGTGATAAAGATATTTAAAATATCTTGGGTAATATTTACACGGAAACCTCTTCACAACCCTTTACTTTCAGCTCCAGTCAAATTTTACAGCGACGGTCTCGCTTCATGCAGGTCGGCGTTCAATCCCCGACCGTCCAAGTGGTTGAGGGCACCATTCCTGAAGCCCCATACCAAATCCTTATCCTGATCCCTTCCAAGTGCTATATAGTCGTAATGACTGGGCGCTCCCCCCCCCCCCCCCCTGATAATTCCCTTCCCTCCAGTCAAATTATTTGTTCTCTGGAAGTGGCTTGCTTCACTACTGCCGGACAGGTGTTTACAGATGTAAACAAGGCACAAGGTGAGATACAAGGACAATACTTGGCAGACCAGTGCACGTGGGACTGTTGATAGTTACCTGGACTAGTTAGACATACGGTAATTGACGTAATAAAACTGGGTGTAAATCAAATATTTTTACTCCTGCGTTCAGGCTTCGTATAGGGCCTATTTGTTAGGATTTTGTATGTAGTTAGGCCTAGGTTGGTCAGCTTTATTTAGCAGTGTATTGTACTACGACAGCATTATATATATATATATATATATATATATATATATATATATATATATATATATATATATATATATATATATATATATAATGTCTTCTGATACTGCGTCCCAAGTGCCTGGCTTGGTCATGAGGTGTGGCTTATGTTTTGCGGGATGTCTATACGTATACGTTTACAGTATATGTGTATCCATATTAAATTGGCGAACCATTTAGGTTTTTCTTCACATCTTCGGGGAATATTCGTACATGACTTGTGTGTGCGTGGCGTGTGGTTGGTACACAGGAGGCCTGTATGTGCGTGTGGTTGGTACACCGGAGGCGTGTATGTGCGTGTGGTTGGTACACCGGAGGCGTGTATGTGCGTGTGGTTGGTACCCAAGAGCACATACCTATAATATGTAATAATACCTTGAGGACTAATTGATTAATGAGGTTGTGTTGATGTTGGGCCGGAGGACAGGAAGAGTAGAGAGGTAAGGCAGACAGATAACGCAAAGTGCAGTAAACAAGACGGGTTTTATAACGTTGCTCAAGTGCTTGTTTTAGTGTTGGCTCCCCCCACCACACCCTCCCCCTTCCTGCACCCCCTCTACACTCCACCCCTCCATCTCCCCCCTACCCTGGCCCCCTTCACAGGTAAACACACTTCCTCCTACGCTCTGTTAGTGCTTACTGATAATAACTGCTTCCTCTCTTCCCCTGCCTTAAACCACTCCCCCCCCCTCCCTCCCTCTCCTCTCTCTCTCTCTCTCTCTCTCTCTCTCTCTCTCTCTCTCTCTCTCTCTCTCTCTCTCTCTCCTCTCTCTCTCTCTCTCTCCCTCCTCCCTCCCTCTCTCCTCTCTCTCTCTCTCTCTCTCTCTCTCTCTCTCTCTCTCTCTCTCTCTCTCTCTCTCTCTCTCTCCCTCCCTCCCTCCCTGACCTTCGCTCCCTCACCACCTCCCTTCCCCCTGACCCTCTTCCCCTGGTCCTCTCTCCCTCCCTGACCTTCGCTCCCTCACCACCTCCCTTCCCCCTGACCCTCTTCCCCTGGTCCTCTCCTCCAGACTCTTCCCCATCAACCTCTTCCCCTACTCCTCCATCTCATACCACCAGGGGCTCAGGACCGGCCTTGGCCGCTTGTGTACGGTAACGACGATGTTTCAAGAACTGATTTATTGATTTTACATGAATGATTTTATCTTGAGTGCTTTGCTGTTTATGGCAATATCTGACAGTTTGTATGTCCGTGGTATATCTATCCACTAGGTCGGTGAAGCGACTGCCTGCCTCACTTCTTGCAGGGTCGGGGTTCGATCTCCGGTGGTCCAAGTCGTTTGGACATGTTTTAACACGCCCTAACGTGTGTGTGTGTGTGTGTGTGTGTGTGTGTGTGTGTGTGTGTGTGTGTGTGTGTGTGTGTGTGTGTCATTGAACGCTTTTCTTGTGTGCGTTGAACGTTTGTAGTTGTTATTTAAGTTGGTGTAAGCCTGTTGGTTTGACCCGTTTCATCGTTACGTGCACGCGTTTGGTTATTGATGGAACCGTAATGGCATGTTGTGTTAAACATTTGAATTCAACGGTTTCACGGTTGATTTTCTTTCCCGTTGTCTTTCTGTTGGCACCTTTACTTTCCCGTTGTCTTCCTGTTGGCGTCCTTTACTTTACCGTTGTCTTCCTGTTGGCGTGCTTTACTTTCCCGTTATCCTCCTTTTAGCTTGCTTTACTTTACTGTCCCAACAGTAACTTCCAGTAAATTGTAGTAATTATAGAGTTCCAGTGACGAATTATTTAGAAATGTACTAAAGTCACTTGTGTATATAAGTGACTTACCGTCTCTTCCTCCCCTTCCCTTCCTTTCACTTCCCTCCCTTCCCTTCACCCCCCCCCCTTCCCTTCCCCCTGCTCCTGGACCAGCAGTGGCACCCATCACCCCCCCCCCTCCCAACCCAGAGGAGGTCAGGTTACAACAAGGTATAGACTTGTTGGATAATATTAGGATTGGTGTTGTGGTGGTTGGTATGCTATGGAGCGGGAGAGTGGTTGTTGTTGGGGCGTTGTGGTGGTGGTGGTGGCGTTGGGGTTGTAGTCGGGCTAACATAATTGTGGTAGGTGTGTTGTGTGGTGGCAGGGGGGGGGGACAAGGCAGCGAGAAGCATCTACATCACCAGTGTTTGCCCTTACACGTTCACTCACCATGTTCTTCATACTTCACGCCACACAATATCGAAGTTGGAGGCCATGAAGGGTAGAGTCGTCAGCTGATTGGTGGCTGGGGTAACATTAGAGGTAGAGTCGTCAGCTGATTGGTGGCTGGGGTAACATTAGACGTAGAGTCGTCAGCTGATTGGTGGTTGGGGTAACATTAGAGGTAGAGTCGTCAGCTGATTGGTGGCTGGGGTAACATTAGACGTAGAGTCGTCAGCTGATTGGTGGCTGGGGATAACATTAGACGTAGAGTCGTCAGCTGATTGGTGGCTGGGGTAACATTAGAGGTAGAGTCGTCAGCTGATTGGTGGCTGGGGTAACATTAGACGTAGAGTCGTCAGCTGATTGGTGGCTGGGGTAACATTAGACGTAGAGTCGTCAGCTGATTGGTGGCTGGGGTAACACATTAGAGGTAGAGATCAAAACACTATTCAGACAGGTGAGTTTTTATTGACACCTAAGGCAGTTTGTCATGCGATAGTTTGGGCTAACATTAGCTTGTCTTGAGTGTGGGGAGAGGTTAAAAAGAGCTGAGGAGGTCAGCGTCGTTTGCACGCGTAGAAAAAATAGTAATAACGAGTGTGTGGGAATTACAAGAGGTTACCGGTGCCAGTGCCAATCACGAGATAATGCGTGCCAAATCACCCGGGAGCGACAAATAACAGCCTTCACCTGGAGTTTGGGAGCCTCAACCACTGTCATTGTCCTAGACTCATTTCCCTCCTGGTCGCCTGAGGGGGGAGTAGGGGGGGGGGGGAGGGGGAAGGTGACACCCCACAACCCCCCCCTCCCCTCCTCTTCCCTCATCCTACCACTTACATAATATTTTTTGTCTTTGCTGTTTCATATATACAATATATATATACCAATAAATAATTGCAAATATACCACCAAGGGAAGTTTTCAAATGGCACGCATTGTCCCAGAGTTTGGCACTGGCACCATCTTGACTGGGAGGTATACATTAGCTGGAGATCTTGAGTGCCACAGTGCCACCGTTAAGAGTCTCCAGCTGACCTTACTGGACATGGAGTCCAGACAGCCAGCAGCCTCCATAACTGCCATATATATATATATATATATATATATATATATATATATATATATATGATATATATAATATATATATATATATATATATATATATATCTGTCACTGTATATACCTTGGGGAAAATATTATGACCTTGGGTGACTCACACTGGGGCCCCCGGGGTGACTCACTGAGGGCCCCCGGGGTGACTCACCTGGGGCCCCGGGGTGACTCACCTGAAGGCCCCCGGGGTGACCTCACCTGAGGGCCCCCGGGGTGACCTCACCTGAGGGCCCCCGGGGTGACTCACCTGGGGCCCCCGGGGTGACTCACCTGAGGGCCCCCGGGGTGACTCACCTGAGGGCCCCCGGGGTGACTCACCTGAGGGCCCCCGGGGTGACTCACCTGGGGCCCCCGGGGTGACTCACCTGAGGGCCCCCGGGGTGACTCACCTGAGGGCCCCCGGGGTGACTCACCTGAGGGCCCCCGGGGTGACTCACCTGGGGCCCCCGGGGTGACTCACCTGGGGCCCCCGGGGTGACTCACCTGAGGGCCCCCGGTGGGGTGCCTCCCCTAGACCTCCGTATAGCGTGTACAGGTATGGGTTGTACCCTGTAGGGTAGTGTACCCATGTGTAGTACACCCATGTGTGGTACACCCATGTGTAGTACACCCATGTGTAGTACACCCATGTGTGGTACACCCATGTGTAGTACACCCATGTGTAGTACACCCATGTGTGGTACACCCATGTGTAGTACACCCATGTGTAGTACACCCATGTGTGGTACACCCATGTGTGGTACACCCATGTGTGGTACACCCATGTGTGGTACACCCATGTGTAGTACACCCATGTGTAGTACACACATGTGTAGTACACCCATGTGTGGTACACCCATGTGTAGTACACCCATGTGTGGTACACCCATGTGTGGTACACCCATGTGTGGTACACCCATGTGTAGTACACCCAAAGTGTAGTACACCCATGTGTGGTACACCCATGTGTGGTACACCCATGTGTAGTACACCCATGTGTAGTACACCCATGTGTGGTACACCCATGTGTGGTACACCCATGTGTGGTACACACATGGATGGTACCTGTTGCTTGACTAGAAATTTCCATGTAGAAAGAATTTTGTTGTCTTAGAGAATGTTGTGTTTGAGAGGTGTCCGCGGCGTGGGGAGTGTGGAGGCAGAGGTTCTCTGGAGCAGTGGCGGGTGGTGGTGGCCAGAGACCTGAGCAGACAGCTCCTAAGCTGAGAGAGAAGAGGCAACGCCTAGCTGGTTATTAAGACCTTTTTTGCCTCTTCTTCATTTGAAACCTGGATAAAGGCGCTCATTAATCTACCTATCATCTGTCTGTACTATTTAGTTATAGTCTCTGTGTCTCTGTCTGTCTGTCTGTCTGTCTGTCTGTCTGTCTGTCTGTCTGTCTGTCTCTCTCTCTCTCTCTCTCTCTCTCTCTCTCTCTCTCTCTCTCTCTCTCTCTCTCTCTGTCTGTCTGTCTGTCTGTCTGTCTGTCTGTCTGTCTGTCTCTCTCTCTCTCTCTCTCTCTCTCTCTCTCTCTCTCTCTCTCTCTCTCTCTCCTCTCTCTCTCTCTCTCTCTCTCTCTCCTCTCTCTCTCTCTCTCTCTCTCCTTATTCTTCTTCTGTCTTATCTTTTTGTATATATATTAATTCTAGGTGTGGTTAATGTATAGTTAACTATTTTCATCATTTTCCGGTTTTGAATTTTTTTAGTTTGGTAGATATTAATGACATGTGTTGTGATAGTTGTCTTCTCCACTTACTGGAGTAGACAATGTCGTGTAGTGAAGACCCCCTCGTCGTGTAGCCAAGACCCCCCTCGTCGTGTAGTGAAGACCCCCCTCGTCGTGTAGCCAAGACCCCCTCGTCGTGTAGTCAAGACCCCTCGTCGTGTAGCCAAGACCCCCTCGTCGTGTAGCCAAGACCCCATCGCCGTGTAGCCAAGACCCCCCTCGTCGTGTAGCCAAGACCCCCTCGTCGTGTAGTCAGTAAGTCACCCCTATATACCAAGAACACTTTCCTCGTGTGGTCTCACCTGCGATCTGAGGATTTATTAATATGAGTTTCTGTAGAGAATGAAATAGCTGAGCTATGCTATACTACGTCGCTTTTATGGGTTTCGGACACGTATAGCACTGTGTTGACGTCTGAGTCTTTGTTATGTACATTTATTAATTGCTACGCAACATACAGCTTTTGTTAATGTGTCAGTAAAGTTCACACGTGGAGTAAGAAGAGGCCTGATGCCAAATGTTGTCAAGCCCACTTATTGGTCTGCTATATTTACAGTAATTATAATCACTACTTGCTATTAGTATGTAAATTGTGCATGTGCAGCCTAACCTCAGACTAATAGACAACATACAGTTAAATGAATATCTTTGTACAGAAATACATTTATTTACATAATAGAGAACTATGTTACACTATATGATATGATTCTTGAATAAAAACCTTAATTATTTACGAGTGTCGCTTCCCTGGTCCTCTTACCATGACTAAGTGACTGATGCGAGAAAACCCCGACATGAAAACCTCGGTGAGTATACAATCAAAAGTCTACAACCTCTTGGCCAATTACACTATATCACATAGAGTCCAGTCGCATACCCAACAGCGCCTTACGTCTCCTCCTTCTGCTTTGGCTGCAACCTGATTGGCTGAAAGGCGCCTGCAGAGGAGAGGAAATGACGATCAGTGATTGGTCCCATTGGAGACAGTGTGAAAGGCCGCTTTGTCATTGGCTGCATGGATGAATAACCAAAGACATGTCGCTCGGGGATTGGTCGGATTGGAGTGACGTAATGGTCTGAAGGCGACGCAGGTCTCTTGTGTGAGGACACGAGTGAGGCGATGGTAAGCGACGGGGCCAAGGACTGAAGCGACGTCGGCATGTTGCTTGACTTCGAGGTTTCCGGGTCGTCTTTGAGGTCAGGTGATGCTCGTTCTTGATCCTTTGCCGGGTCCTTCGAGAGTGAGGTAAGCGTCGGAGGCCGAGGAGAACCTGGAGGTTTGGAGTCGAGGACGAGAGGAAGACTACTTGAGGTGGCGAGGATGTCCGAGGGGGACGTCGCTTGGTGAGGGCCAGAGTTCGGGGGTGGAGATCGAGCGTCCAAGGACACGTCGTCCTCAGATATGTCGTCCTCGAAGGTGTTGGGAGAGCCGGGGTTGATGAGGTCTTCCTCGTCGTCGTCCTCGAGGGGAGAACGAGTGTCTGTGTCCCGTCGAGACGGTGGGATCCCCGTCGCCCCGAACTGATGCATCCTGAGGGAGAGAGAACACGAGACTTACTAAATGCCACTCATTGTTTGACTGCATAACATCATTCACCTTTATTATACCATCATCATCATGGTAGCACATCAATGGTAGCATTGCAATGAAGAAATAGCAATTCAATTAAAATTATAACCTTTGATAACAGATCAAATAATTCCATAGTAAAAATGGGCGAGAATCGATACCTCAACTTAAATAACTAAGCCGCAGGTGAAAAGTAAAGCAATATAGAATGATTGGCAGGGGTGCCAACACTGTGGCAGGGGTACCAATATTGTGGCAGGGGTGCCAACACTGACGCAGGTGTGCCAACATTGACGCAAAGGTGCCAAAAGTGTGGCAAGGCTGCCAACAAGAATTTTCTGGGGAGGTGTTTTTTCCTATCCTTTCCTTTGGTGTCTGTTGCTTTCCTTCCTAGACCCTTGGTGCCTGTTGTCTTGTTCTTCTCCTCCTCCGGCCCAGCCCTACGCTGGGTCAGAGGAGGAGAAGGACTGCCCCGCCCCGTCCCCCCCAGCCTGGCCTCCCCGCTCACCCAGTTCGCTCTCCCGGCTGAGATCGGCGGCGTCCTCCCCCACGCCGCCGGAGGCCCTACACTTGCTGAAGGATAAGACCATAAATATTAGAACACGACCTGGCCGTACCCATCTCGGGCGCGGCATTCGCCGTGTTGACCCAACACTAAGCCACAAAAGCACAAATATAACCTGTCATAAGCAGAGAATGTTAAGCAAATAGGCGAGGTCCTGCCGCCTGCCCGATCCTCAATCCACCTTGTTGCTTGGAAAAGTGAATATAAAATTCGGCTGAGTTATAAGAGTGACGTCCTTCTATCTATCGCCCAGACAACACCCCCTCCTTTCCTTCACCCATCCCTGCCCCCCATCTCTTTCCTGCCCTCCCCACAACCCCATCCCAGCCCCCCCCCCCATCTCTACTGACAACGTGCGTTTTAGCGGTCGATGATAATATTTACCTAAGTAATTCGTGCGTTCTAGCGGACAGGTCAGGTGCCGCCACAGAACACAGAGGATAATGGATTCCATGCTGTTGGTAGACGAACGATATGATAATGGATTCAATCCCCCGGTGTTGCTACACGACCGGTTCGATAGCGGATTCTAGGGCGTCCGTAGTCGAAAGGTTACATGGTATATACTCTGGTTTTACAGAACGTTCGGTATCTCTGCTTTTTGTCTCTAATTAGAATGTTTGGGTGTTAGTGCAGGTGTCCTGTGGGCCTCGTTGTTCAGGGTTGGTTAAGTTAGCTCTGGCCGTGGGTTTAGGACAGCAAGTATTGTAGTGATTTGCACAAGTTGTTATGGATTAAGTGGATGATTCTGATGATGACAATGTCTTCGTGTTGTGCTGTTATTTTGACTTGTGTAATAAACCTTCCCAGTTATTAATGTACTGCCATTTTTCAATAAGGTCTTTGATTGATTGACAGTATACTCAGTCTTCCCCTAGCCAAAGGGTATACAGAGTTGCTAAACGTATTTTAAATATAATTCTTGTGGGTTTATAGAGGAAGATACAATAATGGATTATGTGTTGTTGTTGGACAAACTAATGTTTAGGATTCTATTAAATAAATCCGGTTTAATATTAGTTTTGCTGGCTTTACTATACGAATGATTTGATGACAAATTATGAGGTGTTGCTATGGAAACGGCTTTGCATTAGATGGATCTTTGTACAAAGAAGAAGAATTGTTTAATATGTTCATTATTATCAGTCTTGGCTCATCTCGATCAGACACACGATGTCTGGAAGGGCAATCAAGCAACACCTAATATGAGGCCTTCCGGAGATTAGTTAGACCAGGTTAATTAGTTTATCAGGGGCTCCGTGCCCATCCTGGCGGGTAGTGGTGCAAGGCACTTAATGAGCTCAAGCACTGGACTGATTGGAGGTTGACTGTAATCACTGACTCTGTTAATTATATCGCTTGGCAGCTCTAATCAGTTACAGCTCTCATGATCAGCCACACAGTTTTAAAGAGATATATAAAATCTCAAAAGACACACACAAAAAACACTACAGTGAAGAAAAAATGGAAGAGACCATCACCCATTAATCTTTGGTTCGTGGTTTTTCTCGCGGTGTTAGCCCGCGGGAATAACACACACACAACACCCCCATGCCCTCCCCCTCTCTTGAAAAAAATCAAATTTCCCCTCGCAAAACTAGTTTCAATCACTCCAGAAAGGCGCCCGACCATAAACACGTTCACAACGGGGTGAGGCATAGCACAGCCAGGCCACAGACTCGCGCACACGCACGCAAGCACGCATACAGAACAAGAGGACACGGATGGAAACTTGAAACGGAAAAGTAGTAATAATAGGGAAATAGGTCAGGAGCCATTGCATTAGACAATTGGCGGCTTGAAAGCGCGGTCAAAGAGCTAATGTTCGACCTTGCAGGCTCAAATAGGTGAGTACACGCACGCACGCACGCACGCACGCGCACACACACACACACACACACACACACACACACACACACACACACACACACACACACACACAAACACACAACACTAAAACAATGAGAAAGAGACGGACGCAGCGGCCGGCGTTCCCTAATTCACTTTGTTTGCCAACAATGGGTGAAGGGGAGGAGGATTGGATAATGTTTTGGTTACTGTCACGCCGCGCTTCCATCTGGCACCACCACCAGCAAATTGCCCGTTTTTAAGGCCCTCGGAGCCTGCTGGCCCTGAGCCTGGCACTCCTCCACCACCACCACCATCTTCCAGGACACCTGTGCCACCAGCAGCAGCGGCCAGATGGGACACACACACACCCGTGCCCGTAGCGGCGGAAGAGGGCCCAAACAGGCGAACATATTGGAGTTCTTTAGCGACATGGCTGCCGTCCTCAAGTGGCGCCCGGGATCAATGTTACCCGCCGTGTGGAACATCAGGCAAGAACGTCCCTTCCCTTCCCCACACACACACCTGAAACACCCGCAACCGTCGTCATCTTCAATGGTTGTCTCCTCCCGAAGGGGATTCGTAGACACGTTCCATGAACCAAACCAACTTTATGGTCAAATATGTGAGATATGACCGGAGAGACTCGACGGTGACGGTCCTCCGTAGCAGACGAAACGATATGAAATCTGGACGCAGTGCCAGCCAGTGATCGGTCACAAGGGGGGGGGGGGTGGAAGAGGGGTTACCTCAGTTAAGCTGATGGTAGAGAGGGAGGAAGAGGGGTCCGGGTGAACGAGGGGTCGGGTCAAGCGGTATAGAAACTGTAGCATTGGAGGACGAGGGGAGAAAGGGATAGAGAAAGGGGAATAAAAAATGAGGGGGGGAGAAGGAAGGGTTAAAGGGGAGGAGGACTGGTCAGGAATAGTAAATGCATGACGAAGTGGAGAGAGAGAGAGGGAGAGGGAGAGGGAGGGACAGAGAATGTAAAAATACTAAAACAATGTGGAAGGAAGAGAAAATAGGAGAGATGAAGCAATAGCAGTTACGTGGACAGGAAAAGGCTAGTCAGACGCGGAGTTGATGGAAGAGGAGTCGATGGAATAGAAGTAGATGGAAGAGGAGTAGATGAAATATAAGTAGATGGAAGAGAAGTAGCAAGAAGAGAAGCAGCTAGAAGAGGAGTAGGTGGAAGAGGAGCAGATGGAGGTAGAAGGGAAGGGAACTATCAGGGGGAAAGTGCCAAGCCATTACGACTATACGGCACTGGGAAGGGGTCAGGATAAGGATTTGGGATGGAACGGGGGAAAGGAATGGTGCCCAACCACTTGGACGGTCGGGGATGGAGGTGGAGCAGATGGAGGTGGAGTAAATATAGGTGGAGCAGATACAGAAGTATATGAAGGAAACAATAGTGTAGGAGATGCAGAAGGAGCCACAACAAAGAGGACGAAAAAAAAAGGATTTTCAGTTGCACGTAGAAAGAGGAATAATAATAATAATAATAATAATAATAATAATAATAATAATAATAATAATAATAATAATATTAATAATAATAATAGTAATAATAGTAATAATAATAATAATAATAATAATAATAAATAATGATGAACAATAATAATGAGATGTAAACATTATTATTATTATTAAATAACATTACACTGGTTATTTTACTTAGTATTCATACAAACTACAGCATTACAATGAGTGCCACTCCTGCAGGGTTCGAGCCCTGGGCAGGGAAGGTCAGCTGGGCACCTCACCTGTTCGCCTCTGTTGACCCAGCAGTAATGGGTTGTAAACCGATTGGCGGGTTGTGTTCTAGGGAAAGAGCCATTAGGGTAACACATAAGTTATGGGAAGAAAACGTTCTCACCGTGTTCACAAGAGCCAGAAGTAATCATTTTTACTCACCTGAGGCAAACATGAGAGAGAGAGAGAGAGAGAGAGAGAGAGAGAGAGAGAGAGAGAGAGAGAGAGAGAGAGAGAGAGAGAGAGAGAGAGAGAGAGAGAGAGAGAGTTCATAAAATCAGTGTATAGACCCAAATTCAGGAAATTTGAAGAAGAAAGAAAGAGCCTCAACGCTATTCCGGGGAGCCGAGAGAGAGAGAGAGATACACAGTGTGCCGTAAAAGGAAATATGAGATGGTGGATAAACGGTGTGTAAAGACTATAGGGAAAAGAGCGAAACAGGAGCCCCAAGACAGACAGACTGCAAGGGGAAACTTAGGCATTCCTCCTCTGTTTCCAAGAATCCTAACCGACAAATTCCCAGCATCATTACCGGGAGATTAGTGAGCCGCCAGGGGGAAGCACCCCACGGAGGGTGACAGAGGCGCGGGTGAGCTCCACTGTGGGTCTCCTTTCTCCTACATCACCTCTCCCCCTCCCCCCCCTCCTCCCCCGCACGCGCGCGCACATACACTCTTACACAGGGTAGAGCCCAATAGGCTCGGAACTTGAACACCAGTTGATTGACATTTGAGAGGCGAGATCAAAGGGTCAAAACTCAACAACAACCCCCGCCCCCCTCCCCCTCCTCTCCTCTCCTCTTCTCAAGCGCAAATAGGCGAGTATAGAGTCCTCGCGGCCGAGCGGACAGCATTCGGGATTCGCAGACCATGGATCCCAGTTCGATTCTTAGTCGAGGCAGAAACAAATGGAAAATTTCACCTGATGACTGTTCGCCAAAGCAGTAAATAGGTACCTGGGAGTTAGTCAAATGTTGCAGGCTGCATCCTGGGGATCTGTGTGTGTGTGTGTGTGTGTGTGTGTACTCATCTAATTGTGCTTGTGGGGACAGAGCTATTGGTCCCGCCTCTCAACTTTCTATCAACCGGTGTACAGGTTCCTGAGCTTACTGGGCTCTATCATATCTGTATTTGAAACTGTGTATGGAGTCTGTCTCCACCACATCACTTCCCAGTGCATTCCATTTGTTAACAATCCAGACTGTGGAAAAATTACTGGTACCGCCTGCTTCTCCAACGTATGTATCAGTCTCTTATGGGGTCATGTGTCAAAGGCTTTTTGGTAATCGACTAATATTCACTTTACCCACCCCACAATTTGTCTAATTTTTGTCGCCTGGTCATAGAATTCTGTTAGACCTTTGAGGCAAGATTTGCCATCCCCGAACCCGTGCTAGTGGTGCGTTACAAAGTTTCTTCTCTCCTTGCATGGTATGCAAGTTAGGGACACTGACCTGTAGTTCAGTACCTCATGTCTATCTCTCTTGTTGTATATCGGGACTACATTAGCTATCTTGCAACTTTTTGGTAGTTCTCCTGTAACCTTTACCAGGTTACAGGAGACTGTGTTGTCTCCTGTAACCTGGAGACTGTTACTCCTGTAACAGGTACCAGTAACCTGTTACTGGTACCTGTAACATGAGAACCACGGAGATTGGCACGCATAGTGGTTCTGCTCCCTCTATTAATAACTATGCTGAAATTCCATCCTGACCAACGTCCTTTATACGTTCAGTTCCAGCAAATGCTTCCTTACCTCATCACTGGTAATTTGAAATTCCTTCAGAGGTGCTTGGTTAAACCTCCACCTCTCTTAGTTTAGGGACTTCTTGCACGACTGTAAATACCTCCTGGAATATCTTATTGGGTTCCTCACACTTTGTTCCTTGTCATTCTCAGTGAAACTGTCTGCCCCTATTCTTAATTTCATTCCCTGTTCCTTCACTAGTGTTTTCCTTCTGATGTGTCTATGAAGCAGTTTGGGTTGGGTTTTTGCTTTGCTTTGTCATTTTCGTACTGTCTCTGCTTCTTATCTCACACACTGAAGTACTCATTCCTGGTCCTGTGGTCTCTTCTGCTCTCTGGTGTTCTACTATTCCAGTAGTTCCTCCACACCCTTGTACTAAGTAGCTTTGCCACCTTACATTCCCGGTTAAACCATGGGTTCCTCCTTTGCATTTTTTTGCCTTTTTGGACTGGGACAAACTTGTCTGCTGCCTCCTTACACTTCTGGATGATGAAGTCCGTCGTGACTTGTGCAGTCTTTCTCTTGAGCTCTGTTACCCATAATATTTCTATTTGGAATGTTCATGTCTCGTAATTTTCCTCTCGGTATGCCAGCCTTTTGTTTTCTGGTCCCTTCCTTGAGTAAGGTCTCCCTACTTCCACCAGATACTCACACATCAATACACTGTGATCACTCATTCCCAAGGGGGCTTCCAAATTGATTTCCCATATGTCTGAATCGTTAAAAGTGAATACCAGGTCAAATCTAGCTGGTTCGTGTGTGTGTGTGTGTGTGTGTGTGTGTGTGTGTGTGTGTGTGTGTGTGTGTGTGTGTGTGTGTGTGTGTGTTTACTATTTGTTCCTGCAGGATCGAGATGTTTGCGAGGTAAATATATACAGTATGTAGTAGATATGATAGAGAAAAATAGATCATGAGTCAGTAGAATAGACAGATGTCGATTAGAAAGGTGGGGGTTCAAGAGGTAAAGTTCAATCCTGCAGGAATCTCTCTCTCTCTCTCTCTCTCTCTCTCTCTCTCTCTCTCTCTCTCTCTCTCTCTCTCTCTCTCTTTCTCTCTTTCTCTCTTTCTCTCTTTCTCTCTCTCAGCAGTCTCCTTTTTTACATATTTACCAGCAAAACAAAACCGGAGTTATGGGACATAGTGGAGGGCAACCCTGGCGATGCTTGCCACCCGGCGCGTCACAACACAGTCTATTGTCAGTGTCTTTGGTTTAATTCCAGCGGGGGCGAGAGGCAGCGGCGGAGCCCCTCATCACACACTGCCACTGTGGGACTTTGGCAGCACCACCACCACCACCACCCTGGGTACCACCATGCCATCATGATGGGAGGCAGGGAGAGAGAGAGAGAGAGAGAGAGAGAGAGAGAGAGAGAGAGAGAGAGAGAGAGAGAGAGAGAGAGAGAGAGAGAGAGAGAGAGAGAGAGAGAGAGCATGACGAGGGAGGAAGTTGAGAATATTGGTTAAGCCAATTGTGAGTGTGATGCAAAGGGTAACAAGAGGAATGTATTGTTGTACTTGATCATTCTACCAAGTGATGGAATTTAGTCCACTATACTAAGTGCCGTATTTTTTATTTAAGTTTATAAGTTGGAGTTTTATATACTTTGATTTTGACTAATGTTTCCATTCGAGTGATCATTTCGTCCTAGAGTTAGTATAACAGTAAGGAAGGGTCGGGATATTGGAGTGATATATATATATATATATATATATATATATATATATATATATATATATATATATATATATATATATATATATATATATATATGTATATATATAATATTTATTTTGTGTTTTTAATACTTTGGGTTGGTAATATAATAATGGCTTAGTAACAGACGGTAAAATTGTTAGGTGAGGATATTAGGAAGAGTCAAAAACTTTGCCTTAAGGCTCATATTAATCAGGCTTATTATTTGTTAAATATATTGAATACTTTGACCAGACCACACACTAGAAAGAGAAGGGACGACGACGTTTCGGTCCGTCCTGGACCATTCTCAAGTCGATTGTGAATGGTCCAGCACGGAGCGAAACGTCGTCGTCCCTTCACTTTCTAGTGTGTAGTTTGGTCAACATATTTCAGCCACGTTATTGTGACTCCTCGTCTGCCTATTGGATATTTATTTTATATTTAATTCTGTCGTTCTGTGTCTATTTGTATGCTAGTCTGTCGTTCTGTCGTTTTCTATGGGTTCCATTCTGAATGTCAGCCGTTCTAATGTGTCGTTCTGCATCGTCTTCATCTCCAAATATCTCTTAAGACCCAAGACTCGGAGGCACAGCCCAGATGACACCCGAGGGAGGGGGGGGAGGGAGCCCACTCCTCCAGGGAGCCCTGACGCAGGCGACTGATGTTGCCTACAGGAAACTCGGTTCTCAGCTCGAGGAAAAGACGCCTCCGATTCCGGAACGCCCGCAGGATAAGAGGATCCAAAGTGGCGCGATTTACACGAAGACTTCTCAAATCCTATATCCTCTTCAGGTATCCCGCGAGCAAGGATGTCCTCTGGCGGGAGATGCTTCTAGGGCGTTAATCCTGTAGACTGGCGGAGGAGCACCATCCCCGTGGCTAGACCTTCCTTGTCCTGGAGTGTTCGGCATTAGATTTTGGAGAAAGTTACTGTGAGATAAACTTTCTTTTTTGAAATAGATAGATTATAGGCTTTTGTTTTGTTCTTTTAGGGGTTAAGTTGCGGCAAGGTTCGCATCATTACAATGATGCTAGTTATGTTTTCTTGTAAATCCGGCAGTGTTCATGAATCCGGCCGGTAGTGTTCCTTTAGAGTGGGGCTGGCGTTTCGTTTAGATATGACTCTTTGTTCGTTTTCTTGTTTTGCTGTCTTACTGCTTGATTTGAGATGTATATTATCTCTGTCTACCAGGTTATCTATGTTTCCTAATGATCACATGTTATCATACAATTCACTGATGACACCGTGAAACTAATATTTCATATACATACAAATTGTACTAGATATATTTTAGAAATAGCGTTAGATAAATAATATTTGCGAACAGACAGAACACCTCTCAATGGGTTATACACAAAACCGAACTCCCGAAGTAATTCTTTACCGAACTAAGCTGTCACTAATCTTCCTTCTCACGTTTTCTATAACAACTGGAAAGAAAAGGAAGATTTGTTTCTCCCCTTTACTAAAAGAAAGGCGTTTGGCATAGATGCATCCTTTGTACAAGCTGTGAAACACAGAGACTAGACCCCTGCCTCACCCCTCTCTGGCTCCCTCCCGCCTCAGTCCACTATCTCCCGGTGACTGTGTTCCAATCTCGCGCCTGGATTGTGTGGGATTAGTTCCAAGTATCTGGCTGTCGTCCCCTTGGGCCGGTCAGGACGCGTCGTCGTTTATGGCTGGCCCTTCCTGGCGTCGTCCTACGAGGCCGCCGCCACATCAGTTTGGTCCTTTACCTCAAGTTTATGTCTTGTCATGCTCTGCTCTGAGAGGTTTTGTGGGCCTTCGTCGGATAAACGAGAGTGATAATGGTGGATTCGAACCAGTTCATTCCAGGCTATTCTCAAGAAATGCTCGTTCGTACTGGATAAACTTGTTCGTATTGTGTACACGTGTTCGAACTGTGTAATAAAAAGGTTTTCTCAAATATAAATGAATATTATCTAATCTAGATTTGTATATAATTAAGTAAAGAGGTCATGTTAGATGTTTTGCTTATATTGGCAATTATATGCTTCATCAACTTACTTCAGATGTCAACAATAGCCAGAACAACTAGCCTACTCGGGGACTCATCTATACACAAACACAAATTACAAAACGGTATTCATTTATATTCGAAAAAATACCGGTTTCTGTTACATGGGAGTGAGTCTCTGGCGCCCCTGGTGGGCATGGCCCACTGCTTGGACGAGCCCAGCGTGAGGAGGAGACTAGCCTGAGGACGGGTGGTGTGTAGAGCCCTTCTCATTCATAAACTGGGGTGAGGGTTTTAACAACACCCCGCGCTGAAACTATATGCTCGTACACGCTCTGGTGTATCCCGAAGATGCATTCTAGTTATTTGCTCATTTATACATTTTTATTATATGCTCATGTCTCTTGTGACTCACAATTGTATTCGTTCAAATTGTTCTTGAGATATGTTTAATTCCATGTTTATGGTGGAAGAGCAGCTCTGTATTCTTCACCCCAGCCCGTCCTCATACCCGCCCGTCCTCATACCCGCCCGTCCTCATACCCGCCTGTCCTCATAACAGCCCGACCTCATAACAGCCCGTCCTCATAACAACCCGTCAGGCCTCATAACAGCCCGTCCTCATAACAACCCGTCCGGCCTCATAACAGCCCGTCCTCATAACAGCCCGTCCTCATAACAGCCCGTCCTCATAAACAAGGACCAAAAACCCGTTAATCCAGCCGCAAAACCTGCTGTTTATGAATGAAAAACGCTTTACGCGTGACTCACGCCTCATTACCTGCGAACTTTTGTTGAACAGTTCTGTGCTGTGTTCCTGCGTTCACTCCACGCCTCCCTCTCTCTCTCTCTCACCCGCCTCCGGCCAATACTATTCCCGCCAGAACCAACACTCCTGACCCGAACCTGTCCTACTCTTGATGTAACACTTTACAAAACTACTCAATATTGTTAAATAAGTGAGAGAGAGAGAGAGAGAGAGAGAGAGAGAGAGAGAGAGAGAGAGAGAGAGAGAGAGAGAGAGAGAGAGAGAGAGTTATCAGGGGAAGGCGCCAAGCCATTACGACTATATAGCACTGGGACGGGGTCAGGATAAGGATTTGGGATGGGACGGGGGATGAAGGAACGGTGCCCCAACCACTTGGACGGTCGGGGATTGAACGCCGACTTGCATGAAGCGAGACCGTCGCTCTACCTTCCAGCACAAGTGGTTGGGCGTTAAATAAGTGAGAAAATTTGTTTTATTACAATTTTATTACGCAATTCGAACAAATTACTGAATGAACCTACTCTCGGACGTAGGTTCGAATCCTCGTCACGGCCCTTGTGGATTTGTTCATTTACTAAATGGGCCTTTGCTGACGGTCGTGTGAGGCTTGGAGATTTGTACCGAACTCTCGTCTTACTGAAAACACGACTTCTTTTTACGCGATTGACTCCGGCGTAAAAATTGATGTGGTTTAGGGGAAATTAATGAAAAAAACCTTAGTATTGACGATGGTATTTGGACTAATGAGGATAGGTTCCAGTGGGTTAGGTGGGTAACATGGGTTTTCTTGCTTTTAGTTAGGCTAGGCTACTGCATATTTGAATACACTGGTTCGAACCATTCGAACATGAGTCCACCCACCAGGAGTCCACCCACCAGGAGCCACAACACAGGAGTCCACCCACCAGGAGCCACAACACTGGAGTCCACCCACCAGGAGCCACAACACAGGAGTCCACCCACCAGGAGCCACAACACTGGAGTCCACCCACCAGGAGCCACAACACAGGAGTCCACCCACCAGGAGCCACAACACCAGGAGTCCACCCACCAGGAGCCACAACACCAGAGTCCACCCACCAGGAGCCACAACACCAGGAGTCCACCCACCAGGAGCCACAACACCAGAGTCCACCCACCAGGAGCCACAACACAGGAGTCCACCCACCAGGAGCCACAACACCAGGAGTCCACCCACCAGGAGCCACAACACAGGAGTCCACCCACCAGCTTCCGGTTCATGGGACTCTACCACCCAGAACTCAACCCTCGACTGTGTTTACGCCAAAATTCCGACAGGCTTAGTGCAAAATGGGAAAGCAGGCAAATCTAGTGGGCTAATACCTATTCGGCTCGACCACCAAAGCCCAGAGTGTTATTTTTGCCAATGTGTGGCCGAGAAAATTTGCATATTGCCTTGTTTTGGGGTGTCGGCGTGAGCGGTGTGCGGGCGAAGATTAGTACGCCTGACCACCTACCAACTACTGAGCCGCCACCCCCTGGAGCTGCCGCGTAGCCAGCCCTACCTGCTGCTTTAACCTCCGGCCTGGACCACACTTTGTGCGCTACATTGGTGTAAAATCTACATTCTACATAATGTCTTGAGGTGTAAATGTTCACACGTGTGTTACTTTTGCGGTGATGGCTTGCACGGGAATACATCTGATGATGTGTAACATTACCCCACAATTTATTTAATTTTAAATTTAGCACTGTGATCTTTTGATGCAGGTTTTCATTGTATTTTAAACTCGAAGATTTCATGTTGCTTAATTTACGCTATCCTACTTTTTTTGTTAATTTTGAATTGAATTTTAAAATATTCAACAAATAGATTAGATAAGGCATAGGCTGTTGTATCTCCGCCCGGCACTGAAACATATTAATAACACTATATCAAATTTATTTATTGTTCTTGCATAGTGAGTCTTACTTACTATTGCCCATGCCATGGCACTACCTTCAAAAGTATACAAAATGGCTCTTATTCCTCACCAACTTGACTTTTGTGACTAGGATAGTAATATTTTGAAATGTATCTATTTTCAAAAAAACATTCCAGATAGATTTAATGTTGATTCCCATGGAAGGAAATAAAATTTCAAGTGCCAAGCCAAGGTTACGACTATAGATTATGAAATGAGGGGCTGGGTTTTGAGGAATGATTTAGGAAATGGATCATTTTAAACAGGAGACACATGGAGGAAATGATAATATTGTAAGAGGTATGGAGCCAGTAAAGAGAGAGAGAAGCATACTTGAGGAGGAGGAGGAGAAGGCTGGCATAAGACCACCAATTTCAAGACGGTTCCTGAGATGAGAGGAGAAGCTTCAAGTGAGAGGGGTGGTAAACACAGAGTTCCAAGCACAGCTGGAGAGCTTACCCAGCACACACACACACACACACACACACACACACACACACACACACACACACACACACACACACACACACACACACACACCACGATAACCGCCACCTTATTTTGGCTACTGTTACGATGATGCTGCCTTGTAACAAAGTAATAACGTTAATAAAACGTTGTGGGGACGTTGTTTTTGGTGTGTGTGTGTGTGTGTGTGTGTGTGTGTGTGTGTGTGTATGTGTATGTGTGTGTGTGTGTGTGTGTGTGTGTGTGTGTGTGTGTGTGTGTGTGTGTGTGTGTGAGTGAGTGTGATGGGATGTAAATGAAAAGACCGGTAACTCCATATGCTCTCCGCCTGCCAAGTACATTTTACATGTGTGTGTGTGGCTTTAGGTGCGTACACACCTGCATGTACATAAGTACACCCCTACTTATACACCCACATGTACACATCTACATGTGCACACACACACACGTACATGCACAGCGGCGCTTACATAACTACATTTTAGAGATAAATGCTGAATAACAAGACAAATATTAACAGACAGGTTGGGTCGCTTGGTTAATGCTGGATTGCCCTTTGGAAGGGGGGGGGGTGGTAAAGGGGGGAGGGGGGGGGAGACAGTAATTATGTTTTAAATCTCTGGATCGGATTACAGTGTTGCTGTCATATTTTGTCCGGCAGTGAGAGCTCCTGCCCAACCCTTTATGACTGCTAAATAATTGGTTAAACAAATAGTGTTAAAGTATAAAGTAATTTAAATCTAAGTAATATAGATATATGTATATGTATATATATATATATATATGTATATATATATATATATATATATATACATATATATATATATATATATATATATATATATATATATATATATATATATATATATATATATATATATATATATATATATATATATATATTTTGTGGAATATGTGACAGGGTGTGAGTGAATAATTCACAATGACAGCTTACACCCATAAAGTTATAAGTCGGGCCTCAACCACTATCTCTCTCTCTAATAAAAACAAAGAAAAAAAAAAGTTTTTTTTTTGTTTCCTCCCCAGCGTTGCCAACTCTTCCGGCTTACCAGTTGGCAACATTTAAATACCATTTCAACCCCCACCTCTCTCTCTCTCCCTTCTCCCCCTCCCTCCTCTTCCTGTGACGAGTATATTACCTTCATTCTTTTATGACTTTTCCACACACTGTCATTTTACTTAGCAGATATTATTTGTGGTGTGGTGAGCAGAGGACGGGCGAGGCGCCCCACTACAATGATGGCAAATTAGATGAGCCAGCTGAACCGGGACTGGTGGCCGCCTTCCATGCCTGCCTGGTGACACATGCCCCAGGCCTGGTGACACATGCTCCACGCCTGGTGACACATGCCCCAGGCCTGGTGACACATGCCCGCCTGGTGACACATGCTCCAGGCCTGGTGACACATGCCCCAGGCCTGGTGACACATGCCCCAGGCCTGGTGACACATGCCCCAGGCCTGGTGACACATGCCCCACGCCGCCTGGTGACAGCTGACGCACAGTTTGGTGTGCTTTCTGAGCGAATATGTGTTGTGTGTGTGAGAGATGGGTGGAAGGTGTAGAGAGGCCTGGGGCTGCGACAGGCAGACGGACGCCAGTCAGCTATCCGACGCGATGGCTGCAGGTAAAGCGTACGTCCACTTGGACGCTGAAACACGTTCCCAAATAGACAGACAGGTGGACGGACGGACGGACGGACGGACACACACACACACACACACACACACACACACACACACACACACACACACACACATTTGGTTATGGCCCGTAACAGCTGTCTAACTACCAGGTACCTATTTACTGCTAGGTAACAGGAGCATCAGAGTGAAAGAAACTGCCCATTTGTCTCTGCCGGCGCCGGGAATCGAATCCGGGCCACAGGATTACGAGTCCCGCGTGCTGTCTACTCAGCTACCAGACCCCCCAAGTGTGTGTGTGTGTGTGTGTGTGTGTGTGTGTGTGTGTGTGTACTCACCTAATTGTACGCACCTAATTGTGCTTGCGGAGTTGAGCTCACATCTTCCACCTGTATCCTCTTCTGCGTGTCCCACCCGTGTTAAATAATCCATCCTTGTCCACCCTGTCAATTCCCCTGAGAATTTTGTATGTGGTGATCATGTCTCCCCTAGCTCTTCTGTCTTCCTGCGACGTGAGGTGCATTTCACGTAGTCTGGCCTCATAACTCATGCCTCTTAGTTCTAGTATGCTTAGTGGCATACCTCTGAACTTTTTCCAGCTTCGTCTTGTGCTTGACTAGACACGGACTCCATACTGGGGCTGCATACTCCAGGATTGGCCTAACATATGTGGTCTACAAGGTTCTGAAGGATTCCTTACACAGGTTTCTGAAAGCAGTACTGATGTTAGCCAGCCTCGCATAAATTGAATTGAAATTGAAATAAGTTTATTGAGGTAAAATACACACAAAGGGATGAGGTAGCTCAAGCTATTCTCACCCCATTCAGTACAACGTGTTAATATATACATAGACACACATCACAAACAATAAACATATTACCAAACATTCTGAGAGGTAAACATATACATTTCCTCCTTCACAAGTAGTATGGTATCAGACGTACACACAAATACTTTTATGACCTAGGTATACTGTATAGACAATTTGCAAGACACCTGCAGATAATTCAACAAAATATTACAATCTTGGTGCAAAATTCTTATATCTCTCAAGAATATCATCAACCTTTCCGTTGTGACACATCCAGGCTATTTGTTCAGGAACAGTCCTTATCTCAGTGTTTCTATATACATTAATCAACGGACAATCAAGAATATAATGGGCAAGGGTGTGAGACCTTAACATACCACATAGTTTACACTTCGTGTCATTACCATGAACATCTATCCCATATTCCCAGTAATATTTGTACCCAAGCCTGAGCCGCATGTACACAGAGTCACTCCAAGCATTTCTCCTTTTACCATAAGTGAAATGGGTGTTTTGACTCACATACATGTAGTGTTGCATGGTTTGACTTCTCTCATACATTATCTCTCTCCTCTCCACTCCCGCCTGTGCCTGAATATTTCTGATTTTGCTTCTTATTTGTCTCATTGTGAATTCACATTCAATGTCAACTTGTGGTTTTGATGTGGCACGTTTGGCCAAGTCATCCGCCACCTCGTTGAGCACTATTCCAACATGAGACGGAATCCACATGAATTTCACACTATAACCTTTCAGCTGTATCTCAGTTATTCTTCTCTTACAGTCCTCCACTATAGACATGAAGACTGGGTTTCGACTGTTTAAGGACTCCAGTGCTCCTCGGCTATCGACAAATACAAAAACATTTTTGTCGTCATGACGTACTTCCTCCAAACACGCCAGAATGGCCTGCAGTTCAGCTTGTGTGGATGATATATAATTACTAAGCCGGAGTTCAATTATCCTGTCCACAGTCCCAAACTCCGTATAATCCCTTATTAGGACACCACACCCTGCCCTGCCATCTTCCGCCACCGACCCGTCGCAATATACATGTAAACTGTTGCCTCTTGGTAACCGAGATATCATGCTTCCATACAAACACCGTAATTGTCCCGGTTCATGATGAATCTTTTTCACCTTGAGGGGTACAATTTCGACGTCTATTTTCTGTACTATCCAGGGAGCAGACATATTACACTGTCGAGAGGGTTTACAGCAGTCAAGTACGTCGTATTCCCTGAGGTCATGAGCTAATCCTCTCGTATAGCGTGTCTCCCTCAGTTTCCTGGAAGTGTGTACGTCACTCAAGCAGGTCTGAACGCTCTCAAACAGCTTATCCCCTCCTTTTCTCCGCATGAAACGAATAGATACTCTAGTGTTAATGTCACGGACTCTATCACACACACTCTGTAAATTTAATTCCATTCTAATTATTTCAATCATTGCATTTCTTTGACATCCAAGAATAATCCTCATAGCCTCGTTCTGTATCAGCTCTATTTTTTGAATTCTGCCTTGGCCTGTGTAAGACAATACGGGTGCTGCGTAGTCTATCAGGGATCGAACAGTGCTTATGTATAACATCCGCAAGATAGGTACCCCAACACCTTTACCAGAAAAAGCCAGTGCTTTTAGAGGATGCAGACGGGCTTTACATAAGGTGCTGATATGATTTATTTCAGCATTTTTACTCTCACATGTGTATCCAACATACATGCCCAGATACTTGTACTTCTGTACACGGCTCAGTTCCACACCATTTAGAGTAAGTGTTATATTTCTTCGTTTCCTATACTCGTATTTGGTTTTATCTGCATTTATAACTAAGCCTAACTTGTGACAGGTTGTACCAAGTATGTTAAGAGCATCTTGAATTTTGTTCCCAGAAGTGCCTTGTATAAGAATGTCATCAGCATATATGATCGTCGTGACCCCTGGAGGATACATCTCTGATGCTAATCTGTTCATTAATACATTGAATAAGGTGGGACTTAATACTCCCCCTTGTGGGGTACCTAACTGAAACCTCCGTTCCTCAGACATGTATCCCTGGTAATACACCTGACCTTTTCTGCCTTGCAGGTAATCCCTTATCCAGTGTAGCAATCTCCCTGTTATTCCCAGATTGGCTAATTCGTATAAGATTACTTCCCCATTGGCTTTATCAAACGCTCCTCGCATAGGTCGCTGATGTTATTCTTTTGATGTGGGCTTCGGGAGACAGGTTTGGCGTGATATGAACTCTAAGATCTTTCTCTCTGTCCGTTTCGTGAAGGACTTCATCTCCCATTCGGTATCCAGTGACTGGCCTCCTAGTTCCTCCTCCTAGTTTCATTACCTTACATTTACTTGGGTTGAACTTTAGTAGCCATTTGTCGGACCATTCCTTCAGTTTGTCTAGGTCATCTTGTTGCCTCATACTATCCTCCTCTGTCCTGATCCTCCTCATAATTTTTGCATCATCAGCAAACATCGAAAGGAACGAGTCAATTCCTTCTGGGAGAAGAAATTGTGTGTGTGTGTGTGTGTGTGTGTGTGTGTGTGTGTGTGTGTGTGTGTGTGTGTGTGTGTGTGTGTGTGTGTGTGTGTGTGTGTGTGTGTGTTAGAAATATATGTATAAGAAAAATACGTTGGTTAGAAAGGCGGGGGTCCAAGAGCTAATTGCTTGATTCTGCAGGCATAAATAGTAAATACACAGACACACGTCCAACAGACAAATGATGATATATTTGCGGGCGGTCTTGGGTGCTGGGCGCAGCGATTAAACGTAGTGTAAGAGGCTTAACTAATGGCGGTGTTACAGTGTTGATCATGCCCCAAGCCGCGAGGGGCAACTGTTTTGATGGGTGAGCACCGCCAGGGGTGAGGGGACGCCGGGTGAGGGGACGCAGGGTGAGGGGACTAGGGGTGAGGGGACCAGGGGTGAGGGGACGCGGGGTGAGGGGACCAGGGGTGAGGGGACCAGGGGTGGGGGGACCAGGGGTGAGGGGATGCGGGGTGAGGGGACCAGGGGTGAGGGGACCAGGGGTGAGGGGAAGCGGGGTGAGGGGGGGCCGCAGTGAGGTGAGAAGGGCGGAAGGCAGGACCAAAGGGGGAAAGGGGAAGGAAGGGGGGGGGGGTTTAGTGACAGGCCAGGAGGGGTGAAGAGGATAAGGAAGAGAGGAGTTAGAGCAAAAGGGATGGGGTGGAGGGGGGGTCGTTCCGGTGTTAGTGCTGATAGTGTTGGGGGGGGGTCGTTCAGGGGTGTTAGCGGTGATAGTGATACATATATGTGATAGTACACACATATGGACCATTTAGACAGATGAAATCAAGGCAGTTAAACATGAGGCGTCCACCTCCTACGAGTCTACGTAATAACACGGGACAGATGAGGTGTTAGCCTAGTGCTTCCGCTACTACTACAAGTGCTGCAGCTACCATAGGCGCTATCGGGGCCCTGTAACCACGCTATTCACCCGGCATCTATCTGGGCCGCCTAAAAAGGGGCCAAAATGGCTTCCAGATTACGTACACTCTGTGGTCGCGTACTTTTATGGGTTCAAAGGCAAACATCTTGAGGTGCGAGTGTGTTAATCCCCGCTCCAAGCACCAGCATATGTGAATATGATAGGTGTGGTGTGAGTTAGGTCGCGCGTGTTTGTGAACGTGTGTGTGTGGGTGTGTGTGTGTGTGTGTGTACTCACCTATATGTACTCACCTATATGTGCTTGCAGGATCGAGCATTGACTCTTGGATCCCGCCTTTCGAGCATCGGTTGTTTACAGCAATGACTCCTGTCCCATTTCCCTATCATACCTGGTTTTAAAATTATGAATAGTATTTGCTTCCACAACCTGTTCCTGAAGTGCATTCCATTTCCCCACTACTCTCACGCTAAAAGAAAACTTCCTAACATCTCTGTGACTCATCTGAGTTTCAAGCTTCCATCCATGTCCTCTCGTTCTGTTACTATTCCGTGTGAACATTTCGTCTATGTCCACTCTGTCAATTCCTCTGAGTATCTTATACGTTCCTATCATGTCCCCCCTCTCCCTTCTTCTTTCTAGTGTCGTAAGGCACAGTTCCCTCAGGCGCTCTTCATACCCCATCCCTCGTAGCTCTGGGACGAGTCTCGTTGCAAACCTCTGAACCTTTTCCAGTTTCATTATATGCTTCTTCAGATGGGGACTCCATGATGAGGCGGCATACTCTAAGACTGGCCTTACGTAGGCAGTGTAAAGCGCCCTAAATGCCTCCTTACTTAGGTTTCTGAATGATGTTCTAACTTTTGCCAGTGTAGAGTACGCTGCTGTCGTTATCCTATTAATATGTGCCTCAGGAGATAGATTAGGTGTTACGTCCACCCCCAGGTCTCTTTCACGCGTCGTTACAGGTAGGCTGTTCCCCTTCATTGTGTACTGTCCCTTTGGTCTCCTATCACCTAGTCCCATTTCCATAACTTTACATTTGCTCGTGTTGAATTCTAGTAGCCATTTCTCTGACCATCTCTGCAATCTGTTCAGGTCCTCTTGGAGGATCCTGCAATCCTCATCTGTCACAACTCTTCTCATCAACTTTGAGATGTGTGTGTGTGTGTGTGTGTGTGTGTGTGTGTGTGTGTGTGTGTGTGTGTGTGTGTGTGTGTGTGTGTGTGTGTGTGGACGTGTTTAAGTGCTGGTGAAAGGTAATGTATTCGTTGAAAAGCGAGGCACAAATAATGTTGAGAGAGAAAGAGACAGAGAGAGAGTTTGACGCCTATGGTTTCTGCCTCACTTTAATTATATTACCACCAAAGCCTACACTCCTTTTGTTAACCCATTTCTTGTCCACTCATTTTTGTCCATTTTCCCCGCGCCTGTTGCTGCTAATTGTACACCTTTTGTATATATCTCACACATCTCATTTACGATACCATTCCCAGCTCACAATTTTACCTTTTTTGGCTGTTCGTAAGTGCTGTCTTTTTTTTGGAGGGGGGTAGGAGGAAGGGGGAGGGGAGGGTATTGTGGTTTTTGCCATGCGCTCGTTCCTGAATATCTGGTCTATGCCTTTTAGTTTGGCGTTGTCTCTGGTCCATATTCATGCACATTCCTTTCACTCTCTCTCACTCTCTCTCTCTTTTAACAGTATTCTTTTCATTTCGAACCCTGGCCTGTCTCCCCCTCTTGCCTAAAGCTTTCATTTCGCCCATTCTGTTATCCTACCCCGTCCTCCCTCTCCTCCCTCTCGTTTCCCCTCGTTTTTTCTCTGTAAATCTCCGCCGACTTTACCTCTCGCTTCCATCATTTTCCCCTCTTCCCTTCCGCCTGCCTTCTACATTTCCTTCCCAGACATTCAAGTGCTCTTTCTTTGGTTTCAGCAAGTCTCCTCCAAGCTTAGTGTCTTTCTCGTGTTTCCGTGCGCTGCTTCTCTCTCTCTCTCTCTCTCTCTCTCTCTCTCTCTCTCTCTCTCTCTCTCTCTCTCTCTCTCTCTCTCTCTCTCTCTCTCTCTCTCTCTCGTAACTAAGACAAGGATCCATTAGTAATGGTGCTGATGTTACAAATACAAGTGCAAACTAAGAGCTGTTATCCTACTCATTGAGAGCCTGGCCCTAGATACTCATGTATGAGATGAATATATTACTAATTTCCAATATGAATAAACATTATTTATACTAAGTTACAATCATATCAGTTGACGAAAGTGCCGCCAGCTGTGTTCAAGAGTCGTCATTATGTTCGGGTCATAACAGTCAGGCCACCGACTTCTCTCCGATGTTGAAGGCTCTGATGTGCTAGCCAGTACAGTCAGATTAATTGATAAAGATTAAGCCACCCAAGAGGGCGGGTGACTTAATCATGCCCATAAGCATAACATACTTAATTCATGCCCATAAGTGGAGGCCCTCCAAAGGGCCTCCACTTATGGGCATGAATAGCCCGTAAGTGGAGGCCCTTTGGAGCCATTACCAGTATCATTAGCTGATACTGGAGATCTCTACGGGCTCACCATAGCCCGTGCTACATGGACACTTCGTTCTAAGTAGCTAAATCTGAAACAACACGGAGATCTGTGGAACAGTACAGTCAGACCGAACTATGTAGACGATTCTTCTCGCACGGCTTTCTACCTTGTCCAGAATTGGAATAGATGAAAGGGGGGAGGGGGGTGGACGGGACGGGACGGGACGCAGGCCACCCATATGAGAGCGATACATACTCAAGATGATGGAAGCTTTATTTAGGTTTCAGCAATTCCTTAAGATGTGTCTTGCGGCGGCTGATTGACTCTTTTTATTTACTCAGTTCAACACATGAGTCTTCACGGTCATTTGAAGAGTCAAAGCTTATGCCAAAGATGTGAGCTTCATCACTGAGCACTAGACGTTACCGTATGCCTGTCACAGTCACTGTCATGGACTCCTGTTACTGTCATCGCCTGTGTCTTTACTGTAATAAATGTATCCTGTCATCGCTCATCCCAGGAAGAAATTACTGTAAGATGTGATTAATGAGCCTCGTGGCAGTCAGCATTTCCTCTTTTGTGTATGTAAGGGTTAGAGGGCAGTCATTGGCATAAGCTAGAGCTTCAGGAATGAGTAGCTCGCGGAATTAGATCGTCTACAATGGACCACGCACATTTCCCTGTGATATACTTGCGACAATTGAGCGATTTTCAGATTCTGCTCCTTCTACGACTTCTCTTAGATTCCGTTCTTGAAGGTAGAATTAAGCCTGAAGCTTGAAGTTTAGCCTGCAGTCTCTGTTTTTGTTTAATGATAAGTACAGGAGTAGACCCCTTCTGACTCCCTTTAGCAGGCTGAGAACTTTCCCTTCCCTGAGGTCTTGGTAAGCCGTTCTCACACATCAACTCTTCCTCTGTCTTCCGCTGTACCCTTTTCTACCCCAGCTATTGACTCTTTTCCCTCCCTTTCCCCTTCCTTTTCTAACTCTTTCCTAGTTCTCTACACTTTCCCTGTTCATCACTTTTGCTCTTCCCCTTCCACTCCTAATCTACCCTCAATCTCTTCTGCAGTTTTGCTCCCTCCAACACAGTCTGCCCTTCCATATCTAACATCCCTCTACTCTCCCCTCCTACATCCCTGGAACTCTTTCCCTCACTGCGTTTCCCCTCTCCTCCCCTCCCAACTCACTCCTCTTTCCCCTCTCTCAACCTCACTCTCCTTCTCTTTTCCCCATTCCTCCCCTTCCCTGCCTCTCTATCCGCTAGACCTTTCCTTCCCTCTTGCTCCCCTGATCCCTCCTCTCACCCTCGCCCAACCACTTGGGCATCTTCAAGAGGAAACTAGATGTATTCCTCCAAGGAGTGCCGGACTAACCGGGCTGTGGTGGGTATGTGGGCCTGCGGGCCGCTCCAAGCAACAGCCTGGTGGACCAAACTCTCACAAGTCAAGCCTGGCCTCGGGCCGGGCTTGGGCAGTAGAAGAACTCACAGAACCCCATCAACCAGGTATCACCCAGGACGGTAGAGCGAGCTGATATGTAACTATAAGGTGTGAAGGATAGATGAAATTGTTTATGTAATAATCTAATATGAGGTCTGATAAAGACCTTTGGTGCCCTCTGTAATGCTTTTGCGCTGCCGCTCACAGGATGAGTATGGGGTGCACAATAAACTAGCCGCCTCCGGCGGCAACAAAAAAACAAAAAGCGACGGTCTCGCTTCATGCAGGTCGGCGTTCAATCCCCGACCGTCCAAGTGGTTGGGGCACTATTTCATCCCCCCATCCTATCCAAAATCATTATACCGACCTCTTTCCCCTAGTGCTATATAGTCGTAATGGCTTGGCGCTTTCCCTTGATAATTCCCTCCTTTCCCACCCCTCTCCTTCCCTCTCTTCCTCTACCTTCCCATCCCCCTCTCATCACCCCCCCTTTCCCTCTCCCACTCCTCCTGCCCCCACCCCCTCCAATCCCCTACCTCCATTCTCCTCCTATCCACCCCCCCCGTCACCCCCACCACCCCCCAAGAACCCCACGCCCCCCCCCTCTCCCCGTCTTGAGCGCCACCTCCCTGCGGACTCCGGTAATATTGTTACTGTCGGCACGTTATCCTTTTTGTCACTCCCGCCCGTAGCTCCTCCACGGATAAATACTGGGAATATTTGATTACTTTTTTTTAATTGGTGGGGAGGAGAGGGTGGGGGAGGGGGAAAGGGTGGGGGTTGGTGGGGGAAGGCTTGACGAGTGAGTGTCGTTGGTAAGGTGGAGGAGGAGGGAAGGGGTGGGTTAAGGGACTGTATCTACGAAATGGCGTAGTGTGGAAGAGCTTTACGGGCTCACCATAGCCCGTGCTACGTGGACACTTCGTCCTGAGTTGCTAAATCTGAAACAACAGTGTGGAAGATATTACGGGCTATTCATGCCCGTGCCACCTTTTGGGTGGCTTAATCTTTATCAATCAATCGTGCGGAAGAAAAGTGGAAAAAGGAGGAAATTTAGAAACGTTGCACTAATATAGGGACAAAAATATATTGGAAGAGAATTGTCAGAGGAAGGCGGAGGAGAGGTGAAGAAGTGCTGGATAAGTGGAGTTGAATTATTGGACGGCTATTAAAGATAATAGGTGGTTATCTTGAGGTTATCTTTAATATCAAAGATATTAGGTTGACCCATTACGCCAAGTATAAATACCACCAGATAACCATTACAATACCTCCGAGTCTTTCTAATCTTGCTATTTCATTCTTCAATACGTTTATAATCTTAATTTCTGCCTAGATTTCCTGTTATGGGATACCCATAACAACTCTATTTATCGACTCAATTCTTCACTAAAAATACCCGCTACTAAAAGACACCCTTGCTAGAATGTGAAGGGACGACGACGTTTCGGTCCGTCCTGGACCATTCTCAATTCGATTGATTCTCACAATTGACTTGAGAATGGTCCAGGACGGACCGAAACGTCGTCGTCCCTTCACTTTCTAGTGTGTGGTCTGGTCAATATATTTCAGCCACGTTATTGTGACTCATCGCCTGCACACCCTTGCTAGTCATATGTACAGGTACAGTACACGTGGTTACTGTGTTTATATATATATATATATATATATATATATATATATATATATATATATAAAATCACGAAAATTAACACGTGATGAAAAATGTGAGTGTCAAACCACGATGGAAGAATTGAAACAGGAATATCCTTAAGTACTTTCGCATTTAATAATACCTCTTCAGAAGGAATTCCTGTTATTTACATTGCTGCTGAAGATATATTATTAAAAACGAAAGTACTTAAGGAAATTCCTGTTTCAATTCTTCCTTCGTGGTCTGACAGTCATATATATATATATATATATATATATATATATATATATATATATATATATATATATATATATATATATATATATATATATATATATATTAGTATATGTGTGAGTGTGTGTGTCATTATTGCAAGTCTCGTTGAATTAGTATAAATGTAACTTAGGGACCATTCAAGCTGCCACATATACGATTACTACTATATGTACCTTAGACTCTGCTATACATTCTGCCAATTAGACAGGTGGGAGACCGACAACGTCATTATATATGCATAATCAGTACGACAAATATGACATGTGACGACACAAAAATTAGGTTTTATATTCTCTTTCGATTTTCTCGTTTTTCTCTCTCGTCGTATTGTCCCAAGCTATGCAAATGACGTTAATTCCTCAGTCAGCTCATTAAGTCCTTTTGTTAGTAGCCATCGCTGTAGTTCGGAGTCTGGTGTTCTCCGGGACAGTTATGTCAGTGTTTCACGTAGAGGCTTGCCTGGTGGGGGGGGGGGGGGGGGGGGGTAGGAGTTTGTTGCTAGTGGTGGGTGTTGCTTGCTGGAACACCGTTTCTTGGTAGAGGAGGTGTGTTGCCTGGCGGAGGAGGAAGTTACAGGTGGTGGGTGTTGCCACTGCAGGAGAGTGAATATCCTGGTGGTGGAGTGTCTCTTTTGGTGGCTGAAGGTGGTAGGTATCTGGTTTTGCAGGGGTTTTCTTGGTGGCAGAAGAGTTTTTCCGCCTGGTGGAGGGATTTTCCTGGTGCATAAGAGCAGCTAAACAGCAACTGTTGTCTCTTTAACACAAGAGGAACCCATTAGTAGGCATCCCTAGTTATAATTATGCCAGCGTCTCGCCGTTCCCCTGGATAACACTCGTAAAATCTCGAGAAATGTCCCAGTGCTTGCGCAGCCTCTATAATTACAGCAATTAGTCCATTAAAATCATTATCATGACAATAATCAGGCGTCACGAGCGCCCCATTTGCGTCACTCATGGTACCCATTATCTTCATTAGAAAATTCGCACTTGTCCGGCCGAAGGGTGAGGCGCCATTGTTTTACTGAGTTCTGTAGCCCGCACTATGCGAGGCTTGGGGCGGGGGAGTCAGGCCTGGCCAGTTCATCTGGCTATCCGAGAGAGGAGGGAGGGAAGTTGTCGGGTGGGGGTGAGGGGATTTTGTGCTCTCTGTTGGGGTAGGGGGGAGGGGCTATTCTCTTGTGATGGGTCATTTAGCTATTGAAAGGGATGTGTTATTTGGCCATAGAAGGGGAGGAGTTATTTGTCGGTAATGAAGGGATACATCCGGTTATCGGAGTGGTTCTTATCTGACAGCTCCCGGATGGCGGAACCCATCGGTGAGGAGAGCCTGCTGGTAGAGTCCGTCAGAGTAGAGCTTGCTAGCAGAGGCCGTGGGAGAGGAGAACCATCACTAGAGGAGGCCTGTGATATTATTAAAGAGCTGAAGGAAAGCCGTGTGCCACCGCGTGGTGACCATGCCAGCACGACTTCTGAGATGCAGACCACAGGAAAGAAAGAAGAAAGGTCGAAAGAAGAAACAGTGAACTATTAAAACACTTCTTAGGGAAAAATCGTAGAACCACTGAGAGGGTTCAAACTGAGTTGCACGAGGGGGTAGGAGTACATTAAGACGTTTGTCTGCTACAGCTACATTAAAAAAAGCTGTAAAATAATATTTTCGAGATTAAGATTTTCAGCAGAAGGAAGCAGAGGCTTCCAGTAAATAACTAGTACAATACCAGGCGCAGTAAGTGATAAAGTGGGCTACTCTTCACACTAAGACGGATTATGACAAATCACGAAAATACTATTACATGTTATTGATTTTAATTAAGCATGTGTCATTATCCACTGAGCATCAGCGAAGATTACTATGAAGAGTATAGGATCCAACACTATCTTATTCAGAGTATGCTTCCAAGCTAACAAATTTCCCACCAGAATTGCTCATAACTCAATAGTTTCTATTTGCAATTCGTATTAGGGCAAAAGCTCCTTACACAATGACCAACCAACCCTCATATCTTTTTGTTCGAAGGTAAGCTATTCTTGAGACCTTATCAGCATGATACCACCAGTGTTGGTTTCTCATCAAAGAATAAAAAACAATAGTCATCAAAGTTGGAGGCCCCTCAATGTCAGATAATTCGCTCAGATCCAGGGAACGTTCTCAGATCCAGAGTTATATAAACAGAAATTTGAGCGCATCAAAACTTTTGTTTACTTTGAACTTTCATTAATCAACAGAAACCAAATAGAAATGTCAGTATTTTCCAGCATTGCGAGCAGCAGAGAGCTCTCTCGCAGCTCTCCGCCGCTAATGAAAAAGCCACAAATGTAGAAAACATCGAGAATTTACACTTACAACTCGGTATTAGCCCGGTTCCCAGCTATGAAATATGTCTCAATTTAGAAGCTAGAACATTCTACTTCCGGGCTGTGACACATGTTTCACCTCGGAGCTAATATGTATATTTTTAATATTTCACACCACTAGGCTCCTCCACCATTGAACCACCCACACGCCAATGGCAGACTTATATTAGTTTTATAAGAGAGACAGAGAAATATTCAGCGAATAGACAGAGGCAGACAGGCATACGGTCAGATGCAGAGATTGAAACAGAGACAGATAGACGGACAACAAAATACAGAGACAGATAGTTACAGTTTCCTTCTCCAATGAAGAAAAATACGTAAAATAGAACAGATTTGTGCAGATATATATATATATATATATATATATATATATATATATATATATATATATATATATATATATATATATATATATATATATATATATATATATATATCATGTGTTAATTTCGTGATTTACACACACACACACTATATATATATATATATATATATATATATATATATATATATATATATATATATATATAGATATATATATATATAGATATAGATATATATATATATATATATATATATATATATATATATATATATATATATATATATATATATAGTGTGTGTGTGTGTGTGTAAATCACGAAATTAACACATGATATATATATATATATATATATATATATATATATATATATATATATATATATATATATATATATATATAGTGTGTGTGTGTGTGTGTAAATCACGAAATTAACACATGATATATATATATATATATATATATATATATATATATATATATATATATATATATATATATATATATATATATAATATGCCATTACGGCTTCAAGTTGCACTGTAGCGTCTTTAAATAGCATTTGTGCTCCGAGAAGCTGATAAGGAGCTTATGTCAAGGATGTGATTCCTTGAGCATGATGTTTGCCTCGATTTCTAATGCCTCTCTCAAGAGTCACGCTGGCTGCTCTAAGGTAATGGATATATTAACAGTCTGGCTGAACTGGTGGCGAGCCTCGCACTTCACGGGAAATATATTGACTAAAATGTTACACTTTATTATCTATCGCTTTTATTCATATAGCTAGTTTCCTCGATTTGATAATCGCTAAATGTATAGTGACTTTGCCTTACCAGAAATGTACGACCCCTCAAGCTATCGAAATAGATACTCATTAATCTGAGAAAGCTTGCATATATCAATGCTTTTAATTTCATCGGTGCACTGGAAATTTGAAGCTGTTGCCGATAGCGTCAAATTTGCTCTGCATTAAGCGCGAGGACCGGCAAAACAAAACGAATCTGATATATAATCAATCAATTCTTAATGTAGGCGTTGATAAAAATCCGCACTTACCAAGGCATGTTTTGAAAGTTGTAGATAAATGCACTAGTAAATAAGCATGTCAGCGTAGCGTCTAACTTCACTTAGATGCTATTCAATGTATACCTTTTTACAACTCATTCTAGAGTGATCATAAGATATGCATCTCATATACTGGGAGTCCTGTCCACTGGTTTAAAGTTATTGTTTGAAATCCAAGAGAGTGTGATGGGCAGCTAGTGAGACGCAGTCTTATTAACCCGTCCGATCCCACAGCGAGACACTCCAACGCCGACAATACGACACTGCTTTATGTGTATTTTACCAAGTTCATGAACGGATTATCCCACCTGTCTCCAAGAAAAGTCCTTCCTAAGAGACGCTATCAGACGCATCATCCCCTTGGACGGACGCAGGAATTTTAGGAAGATAGAAATAGCCTACTCTGTTCTATTCTATCGTTTTGGGATGCATATTATTATGTCAATACAGCAATTTCGATGCTCTGTGCATTCTTAAATACGCATATTAAATAAACTCATTTTGGCAACAAGCTTGCTACCAAAAAATCACTCAACAATCCCGATATCTTGCACGTGATTAATTAATGAAAAGTGGTAGCCTTCACAATCCATTCCAAGTGTACTATACATTTGTGAAAATAGTTACTGTAGAGGTATTGACAAGATCTGCGTGACCACAGACACTTCTACAGAAAGAGTGCAGTTTTTGCTTCATACAAGCACACGATACAAACTTTTCTGGTGTGTAAATGTGATGCAACGTATTATATTTTATTATTTAACCCATACGATCATTAATAATTCTATTATTATTTTTGTTATTATTAAATATATAATTAATGCAAATAATAATAATATTAATGAGGATAATATTAATGCAGGATTATTATTATTTGCATTGTCATTATCCAAAGAGCAGAATTACTTAAGTTACTTTATCGCGTCCTGGACATGGTGATGAGCAGACGTGTTTGTCATCACTCTCGGCTGGCGTGTTGGTTGATGAGCCTGTAGCCTCACCTGTGAGGTCAATGTTGAGGGGGTGGTGTATGTCCCATCATGGGCTCCTACACACTTCCACTTAAGCGGAAGGAGTCTGTTGGACTCAAGTTCAATTGTATCACTGATTATGACCTTGTCTGCACGACGATCTTCGATGTGCTACATATAAAGATGGAGCAATTGTTTGGTTTCCAGCCACTGCCAGGAAACAGAATGGTGGTGAAATTAGAAAACAGTGTGACGTTTTCTGAGTTTCTGAAGAAATATGATGATGACCTTATCAGTCTGCCTAATGGGAATGGGTCGATGCAAGTGATTAATTTGAGCAAGACGTTTACATATGTTTCTCTGAGGGATGCGCCCTTTGAAATGTCGAATGGAACTATTACTTGTATACTGGAATAATATGGGAAAGCGGACAATGTTCGTTTCAATAAAGGTACAATACATGATACAATTAGTTCTTGCAGTACTGTTCCGGTCAGCTGTTCAAATCAATGTTTGGTTGTAGTGAAGCTTGTTATTAACGATCAGGTTAAAGTGGGGACAGGGTCATGGAAGCTCAGTTGTAGTCTGTTGCAGAGTAGAGATGTAATTGATAATTTTCAAGTATTGTGGGAACACCTCTAGTTGGGCAAAAACATGTAAAATTGCATGCAAAAGTTTTTTCGTGAAAGTGTCCGAAAGAAATAAGGCTGAAAATATGGCCCTTTAACCTTATTACAACACAAATTAAAACAACTTTATGCAAAGGTCAACATGGGCTTAGACAAGTATGATATAATTACCATTTTAAAGGACAATTAACATAATGCGGGGTGAAATATCTGAAGGAGTCAATGTTCGCCTACAGATTAATAATAGGATGTATGGTGAAAAACTCTCTCCATATTAAGTAAAGTCAAGAATAACAAAGGTACAGCGCTTGTGACTAGTATCAAAGCAGGTGATGGGACGGATATGACAAATACGGATGGGATTGTATGTTATGTTCGAGGTGAATTAGAGAAATTGTACAACAAAGTGGACGTAGACCAAGGTATGCGGGAGTATTTCCTTGGAAAATGTTCACGGGTTCTAACCCAGGATGACAACATGTCATTTTTGGAAGATGTAGATAAGCAGGAGGTGTGCAGTGTGGTCAAGAAGTTCAAAGAAGGGTAAATCACCTGGTTGTCATGTTTACCGGCGGAATTTTATTTCTGTCTATGGGATGTCATTAGTAAAGACTTTGTACAAGTGGTGCAGTATAGCATACAGCACAGGTAGCTTAGCATGTCACAATCTCATGGGGTTATTACGCTCCAACCAAAGACAAGTGATTTGCATATCCTAACGAACTGGAAGCCACTTTCCTTGCTCCACCAGGATTACAAAATAATTTCGAAATTGTTGGCGAATAGACTTAAGATTGTAATGGATAAAATTATATCCAAGGAACAGTTCTGTGGTGTGACTGGGAGAATCCATAATCAATTGTAATAATGTAATTAGGGATGTTGTGTATTATGTGTCTAAGAATAATGTTCCTTCCTTCATGATAAACCTAGACTAGTCGAAAGCTTTTGACCGTGCTAACTATATATAAATGTTGTAGTTTCCCTTGTAAATTGATCTATATATGATCTTTATTTTGTATATAATTTAATAAAGAAAAAAATCACTTCGTGTTTGAAAAATATTTATGTATTTACAATTTGATCTTGTAGTTTTTTGTTTACAATGTATGGGAGAACAGGCCCACAGACAAATATAGGGGGATTATATGGAGGTAATTATTTTGAAAGTCAAATTTATTTCAAGAGTATTGGCGAATTTCTGTTAGCGCTGTTCACGAAGGGGAATAACTAGAGCAGAGTCATCGGTAAGATGTGAGGAAGTTGGTGAGGAATGAGTATTTTGTACGACTGTTTCTCTTAAAGTTTTATGTTATTAAATGTTGATTAATGGATTTGTGCGATGGTGAGAGGCGGAGAGGACATCTGTAGGGTAGGGCAGTGCGGGGAACATCACTACGTCTGTAGCCTAGTTCAAGTATGTTTATTGAGACAAGAAAGAAATACATCTCAAAGGGATAGAGTAGCTTAGGCTATTTCAATCCCCCCTGTAGCCTAGTGCCGAGGTTATGCGTAATAATATCCATAAATCCATTGGCTAATAAGTGACTCATAATGACCAGCCGGAGTCAGTGATGAGTCAGGTTGATGAATGGTGGTGATGGTGGCGCGCGTCTACCCACCCGCCTCCTCCACCATAGTGGTCTTAAACCCCCAAGATTACCCACCAGACTGTGTTCCGCCTGGCTACCCCCACATATAAGGTGGACCCGCCACGCCGCTCCTAGCCACCTCGCCCAGCACAACAATGCCCGATAATTCATTACACAAACATTGACGGGATACCGGGGGAAGCCAATTTTACGCTGGTCACTTTATCCCATAGACCACCGCATGGTGGATAGAAAAAAAATAAAAAGGTTTTGTTAAAAGAGAGTTGCGGCTCTTCTTTTAGAGGAGCTGCCGCGTGTCTAATGATGGGATCCACGACTTGACGAACGCAAGAAATCATTTACCTGCAATCCCCTGCGGAATATTTATGTGCTGTAATCTTTAATAGACAAACAGCGGTAGATCCACAATTAAATCATAATAAAGTGGTATACCTGAGAAAATTGTACGCCAGTTGGTGAGACTTTGGGAGATGCGAGGCTAATCCCCACCTGTTGCCTTAATATTTCCTCAAGAGGTGCATTATTACACTCAGTTCAAAGTGTATCTTGTGAAAGTTTGAAAGAGAACCTTTGGTTTATTTTCCCACAACATTCATTCCACTTAAATAACCATTATTCTCTACATAATTTAATCCAGAAATATGTTCCCACATTATGAGGAGGCTGGCAGCCGGGATGAAGTTGTCACGTGACGTGGCCTAAGCGGTTAGACACACAGAAAATGGGATTTGGTGTCTTGGCCAAGAAGCAGGTGGCAGGAATGCCCAAGTTCCCTGCATAGTTCACATACTCCACCTGATTGATAACCTTTCACCATGCTCGTAGCCTCTACTTCACAAGATCTTTCTGAAATACATTACCTAGACATTCCAGAACTAATGATTAATGTATAATAGCTATAGTTTACAACATCTGTTTTGCAATGCAATACGATATTTAAATTCCTGCATGTTTTAAACTGTAAGAATAGAGTAACAGTTGGTGGATGTGACCGAAAAATTTGTATGAGATAATATGTGTTTTGATTTTGTTGAACAAAATACCGGAATATAACTTAAAATGTTTGTTAAAGACTGTATTTGGGAGCTTGTTAAAGTTAAAAAAATATAACATTCTAATTACATTTCACCATTACAAATTCACATTATTGTATTCATAAATCTGTATATCTATGTATTTACGTATGTAGCTTACCCTAACATTTTAAAAGCACTACAATCACCTGTGGTTGTTCAATAAATCTCTGAACTGTATGTTTAACAAGTCTCTCACCCTGTCCATGGAGGACAGAAGAAAATGTATATATGCTAGTTAGCATTGTAAATGTGTGGCCACGTTTGTGGTAGAAAATAATAATAATTAAAAAAAAAACGCTGGCAATAAAATAAAAGCTGTTTTCTAAAATATTTATATTTAAACAAAAGATTATTCATACGAAACGTTTGCGGTAAGCCTACATAACGATGAATGCTTCCCGCTTCGAATTACCACACAGTAAACTTTGAGCGCCAGTTATATTTCCATCCCCAAAACTGTCTGGAAGTTTGGGGGGATAATACGGAGAGGCTGCGGCCATAACCACCCTCATGAATGGCCTTCTTGGATTACAGCCCAGAACAATATGGGTATCTGAACCCTCTTGCTGTCCTGCCCGGGTCCCGGGATTCCTGAGTCTATATTATTTGAGATTCCTGTGTTTGTATTGTCTCATTCTCATGTCTATATGGGAGTTTCTTGTGCCTCTTTTGTTTGAGATTCTCACGTCGACGCAAAACTTTGGTGTATATAGTTGGGGGTGTTCCGTTTATACTGGGCATGTATACATATTTTGCGATTCGTAAGGTCAACATGAAGAATATTATTTAGGTTTGTTTCTCACGATAATTCTGAATTTTCAATGTTTATTGTTATTCTCGAGTTTTTCTTTAAACAAATATCATAGTGTCTATGATTGCTCCTTACTTTTGTGCTAAATTCCTTGCATTGTTATTCAGTCAAGCTTTTCCATCTCTGTTCACAGTTTTTCTTTGCATTTATATTAGGTTAGTATTTGTCAACTCTTGACTTTGATAATGAGTTTTAAATATGCATGATTTCTAAGGTTGTTAACTAGGCTTTATTATCTGCAATAATTTTGTACTGTATTCTTGAGAATGTGGACAATATTCATGAATCTGCTATTCACTAAGTTAATATGTTCTTGAATATATATATTATCAAATTTGCTTGTGCTTGAGGTAATCAAAATTAAATTGATTATAATAAATGGGAAACCTTATAAATTACCTATAATCTAAAATATTTAATTTTTCCAAAGGTTTTTCCTTTGAAATTATTTTTCATTGTATTATATATGATTGCAATATTATTTTATTTGAGTCAAAACTAATATAGAAATTTGATCTAAGCTAATCTAACCTCCCTATCCTAACCTATTTAAAGCTATCCTAACCTAACATAACTAAGTCAGTAATTCATGTGCCTAATATCATAGATTATTATTGTTAGAAAAAATAATCTAGAGAGAAATATTTGAATGAAAATCCTTCGGCTTGTTAGGTAAATCGGCCGTTGCATACTAGGCCAAGTAGCGCGGTTCTGGCTATTAGGTATAATGTATATAATTTGTTTATTATAAATGAGGCTCTTTTTTTTTCGTCCGTATCACAGATTTGTAATATTGAATCCTATGAGGCTTTTGCTTCTGTATATGCTATTATTAATGTCCATTTAATATTGTATATATGAATATTTCATCACCTATAAGTTAAAGGTATATCAGAGACCTAACGAGCCATCATATGAATATAAGACATGTATGTTCCTATGTATTACAAATACCCCAGCTCAAATATTGTTTATGGGAAAAAGTATTGCTAAAATACGGTAATGTGAAATATGGTTTTATTATATGTGACACAGAGGAGGGTGGACTCGTAAACATGATGTATGTAATGACAGTCTTGTTGACGTAAATGTGTACTCCTTTTCTAACACCGTAGCCTGTGTAGCCCCTCGTGGAATAATTGATGTAGCCTGTGCTGTCCTACGAGGAACAACGCATAGCCTGTGTAGCTCCACTGGGAACAACGCATAGCCTGTGTAGCTCCACTGGGAACAACGCATAGCCTGTGTAGCTCCACTGGGAACAACGCATAGCCTGTGTAGCCCCACGTGAAACGACGTAGCCTAAGTAGCCCCACTGGCGCGCGACTTGTAGTATTCCTAGACATTGTATAGCACACACATGATCTGTATTAAACCTAACGTAGAATATATTGAGCCTAGGATTTGAGCCGTGGAATGGTTAGGTCCTTTAGTTAAATTTCTGGTTTAATAGAATGCACATTTGGGGGGAATTAAACAATACAAAATCTGAACTTCTGTGTGCTCCAGCAGTTATATATACTGGGACGTTTGATCAAATAGTTGCCTTAAGTACTATCATTTCAGGAGAATTGGCTGTTTCAGATAGCATTCATTATTATTATTTTGTTTGATATACTAATTTGTTTGCCGAGTAAGACTGCGAATATAGTAGCACAAAACTAAATGAATAATTTCGTATTCGAAACAATGTCAATACTGCCAAAATTATTATAAATTATCTACTACCAAAATTATTATGGAAATTATTATGTTAGTCTTGTAAAAAAAACTGCATTGAATTACTGTTAGTTTGATAATTCAGTAATGTGGCATTGAGAACACTGCAGTTAGTTAAATTGTTAAGGGAAATGATTCACCCTATTTGAAGAAGTCATGTATTAATAATCCAACGACCAAATGCGGCACCTCACCACTAAAGCTCGTTCAGCACTTAGACCCTTCACTGAGACCATAGTTATATCGGTGTGTGAAGTATGAGACATACTCCAGCATATTGATACATCATTCCTGCCAATCAGCCCTGGTTCTGAGTCACTGACATCAACCTGATATACCACCCTGGTCCAGTGTCGCTGACATCAACTTGATATACCACCCTGGTCCAGTGTCGCTGACATCAACATACAAGAAGAAACGGTTTAAGATTTTAAGTTTCGCTTGGAAGACTGGTGCACTCGGAGGAGCAGACTTCTTGTTTTGTGAAAGAGTTCCCTACATTCCTATGTACACGTTAATCTTATTTCTAGAGCTTAATAAGCTGGCCAGAAGGCCGCAATTTGAGAAAAGTTTGTATTGAAGCTGAAGTGCTTCTATCCTGTTGGTCGTACGTATCTCATAACTTTTATTATTCTGCAATGTGAGGTAACTACAGTGTGGGTAAATGCAGTGTGGGTAACTGATTGATGGCTTCTACCTGCGATGGATTTTTTCATGGTCACTCACATATGTTCATAGTCATTTTTTATCCAAGTTTTACAATCAGGTGTGTTATTTTTAATCTCTCAAAACATCTCAACAAAATCACCTTTAATCAAATCTATTCCTTACCTGTCCTTTATGACGTAGTGCGTCGGTCGTTGAAATGTAGCAGCACTCAACATTGACATTTTTGTTTTGTACTCTATACCATAATAGTCCATCTGGCATCATTAAAGCAAGAATCTGTTTCACCCTCTGTTAACGGAATTGGATGACCCTTCAGGTGTTCCAGGTTGGTGATGAATTGTGCCCTTCCTGACCTGTCAATCACAACTTCCTCTCTTGTTATGAGAAGCGCATCAGTTCCTGTCCCAGCATTCACCGTTGGTAGTCCGTTCAGCATGATGAGTGATCCAGTTTGGTCGTCAGAAGACCTGGGAGATGTCCACACACACGGGCGCTGTGATCCAGCAGGTCTTTCTGCAGGAGGGTATATGACTGCTTAAGGTACTGCTGGGTTATTGGAGTCATTTGATACAGATCTTGCTTATTCGATCACCATGGACGGTTGGTCTGTGGAATGTCGTGAAATAGTTGCATGACTTCGAGACTCGAGTCTTCTTTCTATTTAGTTTTTTGAGTACACAACTCTATTTCGCAAGTAATTTAAATCTGTAAGTTGCACAGTTCGGCCTTATTCATAACCTCTACGACATCCCTTTGCATCCCGCCGTTATTATTCGGAACACCTGATATAGCATCCCTCGCGCCTCGAGGAGGTCACGTCTCAGCCTTCAGGTGAAGTGAGTCTGAGCCTTCAGGTGAAGTGAATCTCAGCCTTCAGCCTTCAGGTGAAGTGAATCTCAGCCTTCAGCCTTCAGGTGAAGTGAATCTCAGCCTTCAGCCTTCAGGTGAAGTGAATCTCAGCCATCAGCCTTCAGGTGAATTGAATCTCAGCCTTCAGGTGAAGTGAATCTCAGCCTTCAGCCTTCAGGTGAAGTGAATCTCAGCCTTCAGCCTTCAGGTGAAGTGAATCTCAGCCATCAGCCTTCAGGTGAAGTGAATCTCAGCCTTCAGCCTTCAGGTGAAGTGAATTTCAGTCTTGAGGTGAAGTGAGTCTGAGCCTTGAGACTCACTCACGAACGTCGTGGTCACAACATCTTCCCCATGTTGATCATATTGCTCAACTCATCAACCCTCTTCTTCGCCTCCTACCATGTATAACCCGACACATTAGTTAGGTTGAGCCAGGTTAGGCTGTGGGCAGCTGCGTCCAACAGCCTGGTTGACCAGACCACCAACCTCGAACCCTGAGTCACAGACCGGGCCACGGGGACATTGATCCTCGGAATCATCGAGAGGTAACGAAACATAAGGTTGGGTAGGCTTCAAAATCCCTTAGCAAACCATCTTGTGTTCGATATGACTTATATTACGGTGTTATGTACGGTGATATCTTGTTCTCACTTGCATTCATTGCAATGCTATCTGTGCCCAGGGTATTAATTCTGACATTATTATGATTTGCCACTTTAATTCTTAGTAGACAAGAACAAGGATATTTTATAAGACAAGGAGAAGGAGACAGGAAAACAATAGGTGGGAGGCAGGAGCCAGAGGGAGACCCGCAGCTGTGGGAGCATGTGTGGGTGGGGAGCAGGGGGAAACAAAGCACAGACTTAACCATCACGTAACTGTGACAACTGTATGTTTAACTGGGGAGGGGCCGGGGTCGCCATAACCCCCTCCCCCTCTCTCACTTCCCTCAGTGAGAGGGAAGTGAGACCTTTAGACCTTGGGCTGGACGGTAGAGCGACGGTCTCGCTTCATGCAGGTCGGCGTTCAATCCCCGACTGTCCAAGTGGTTGGACACCATTCCTGCCTCCCGTCCCATCCCAAATCCTTATCCGGACCCCTTCCAAGTGCTATATAGTCGTAATGACTTGGCGCTTTCCCCCTAATAGTTCCTTCCTTCCTTCCCCCCTCCCCCCCTTGGGGTGAGATAGGCTGATATCTGAGTACTGGAACACTTGATGATATACTGGAATTGTAGCCGTGATTTACTAGGTTAGGTTCAACTATGTTATATGTGATGCAACTTCAGCTTGTAAAAGCACCCCTAATCACCTTCTGTGGTTGAGTGCTCAATAACCTCGCTTGTTTCTGTAGCGTAAAAGTAAATATATACGTGTCGATGTGTATGTATATGTGTAAGTTGGTTAGAATTGCATTTCACTTTTGTTAACGCACATTAATCACGTTCTACGATTGAGCACTCAATTAGCAACTATCGTATATGTAACAGAGCATATTTAGAACCCTGTCGAGGTAAGACAGGCGATAGTGTATGGATGATGATCACCATTATAAAAGCACTTCTATCACCTTATGTGTAAATGTTTGGCCACCGCCGTGGTAGGAAGTGAACTGAAACCTCCCCCAGCCTCGGGTGAGGTTAGGAGGATGGGCTCATTGTTCATTGAACATTGCCTCCACAATGTTCAGTTCTGAATGAAATGTTAAGCAAGAGCTCTTCCCTGGTGTTCTGTGTACTGGCGAGGGACAGAACACACACACCTGCACCCATTCCCAGCCTCAGGTCTCTTGTTTGCCTTTCACCATCACTCTCCTCCCCTCGTGTGTCCGTAACCATCACTATCCCCCTTCACCCCTCACCATATCACCTCGTACCATCTTCACTATAACCCCCTCATGCTTCCTTCTTCACCTTCCTTCTGTTCCACCTAATTCACTTTCACCATCCCTCCGTCTCTCAAGCTTTTCTCACCCTGTTTCCCTTAACTGTTCCCTCCCCACCACCTTCCCTCTATCTCCATTTCGCCTACCTTGTCTTCCTCACTATTTCTACATTATCCACTCCCCCCCCCCTCATCCTCCCTCACCTCTCTCTCCCACTCATCCTCCCCCACCCTCCCTCCCCCGCATCCTCAATAATCGTCTGGAACATAAATCCTCACCGATTACCGTTCCTAATTTTGCACGCAATTACCTCCTCCTTGTCTATGTAATTACCCTAAGCACCATCGACTGCGTGTAATTGAATGTCACACGTGCACACACACACGTGCATACACTCACGTGCACAGATTGAGACACGCAAGTACGCATTATACTAAATGAAAGGTTACAGTTATCACTACGGAGCCTGATGTGTTCAACGGGTCTATTAGTGCATGCAGCATCCAACACGAGCTGTTCACTTGAGACAGTTAAGCAAGTCCCAGCTGTGTCTGGGTACAAGTGACAGGATGAACAACCCAGCGGGTTTTCTTCCTATTGGGGAGTGTTGTACATGCTGCTATGGCGGTGTGTCCACTCACAAGATGAGTGGCGCTGACCAATAAACTCGCCCCTCGGGGCAAAATTAAAAAAAAAATTAAATTTACTAGCGGTGACCCCGGAAGAGGTAAGGAAACAGTAGAGAAGATGGGCACGACGAAGGTATGGTGGCTGAGATGAGATCTCCCTGAACCCCTAAAAGAGGTGGTAGATGCCGAGAGTTCACCTGTTCCTGAAATTCACAACTTACCATTGGTAGAACCGCCAGGTGTAGGTACAATGGCAATGTGGTGCCGACATGCAAGAAAGACATGAACCTCTGAACTTCAGACCGGTCGCGCTGAGGAGTGTTCCGTGTAGGGTGCTAGAGACACCTTGCAAGGTGCTAGAAACACCTTGCAAGATACTAGAGATATCCTGCAAGGTACTAGAGACATCAGGATGCCGTTCATGGTACCTCTGGCAAAACTGAACTTCGTCAAGCCATACGTGACAAAGCTGTTGTAATTTAATTAAAAGATTATATTGACTAAACCAGAAAGGAACGGGTGGGCGAACTGCGGTTTTCATGACACATTGTTCGATGTTGTCTCGCGCGGGAGGTTGGTTGCCAGATCGGGGCGTTGTGTTGTATGATTGGGTGGGAAGATGATTGAGAAAGATGCATGATTGGGAAGATGCAAGAGTCAGCACTTGTACTTATTCCGTTTATAATACTGCTGACGAACTGACAGACGAAACAGGCTCATTAATATCCTCTTTTGTTCGTGGACGATGCAAAGCTTTTGAGATCGGTCAGAATTGCATGATTTGTGGAATGCCAGCGGATGTAGACACGCTTCGAAGATGGTCTAAGAATTTACTTCTTGACTTTAATCTTGAAAAGTGCCAAGTTATGAGGTAGTGAGAACCGCCCTTGTGTGTGCAGCCACCACATGAACACCTCACCCGACGACAAGAAAATTAAGAAGCAAAAAGATATGGCACAAGGTTGTCCTTGTGTCCTTGTGAAGAGAGACGTGAACTTCAGGTTAAGGCTGTGAAAAGGACTCGAATACACTAAATTGAGGAATTGAACAGCAGAGAGGACGTGATAACGACATGCACAGTAAAGGAAACGAAGTGCACACACACAGTAAAGGAAACGAAGTGCACACACACAGTAAAAAACAATAATAATAATAATAATGCAAAGATATGCATTGTTTTTTGTATACATTGGTATCATGTATACATACTATACATGATAGGATTGAGATGCGGAAGTGGAAGGACAATGCACCTGTCTCCCACACGCTTGATAGGGCTCTTGCACCTGTGCTGCATGTACAGGTGTGCACGCAGGCTGGTTGTGAGAAGAGAGGTTATGCGACCACAAACAGGTGTCCCCACGCATGTGTGGTTAACACTAACTTGGTGTCAGCTGTTCTTTGTCCTCCCCGCGTATCTCGTTCTCTACGCAGGCTACACTACGCCTGTTGCGTTATCTCTCTTATCACAGTCGTTACTTCACCTTCCATATTATACTTGTTCATTATTACAAAAGCTGACTCGTTACTCTTTTTAAAAGTCGCATCATGAAAGCCGAATATTTTCGTTTTCTGACAATAATAGCCGAAGTTAAATCAAGGAGTAACTTATTTTTTTTCACCATTCACTATTGGTTACTATCTTTTTTTTACCATACCAGAAAATCTTGATATTATTGAAATTCTTTGCTTCTTTTATATTATTTGGTGGTCTGTTCCGTTCTTTGACCGGCTTTACAGTCTCATTTCTAATCAAGTTTTATTGATGTGAAACTTTTGACAGTTTTCTAGGTGTTGTATCTTCCATCTGTAGCTTGGCCTCCAAATTTCCTGACAAGAGAGGTGGATAGTTGTGTGACGGAGGTGGATAGTTGTGTGACGGAGGTGGATAGTTGTGTGACGGAGGTGGATAGTTGGGTGACGGAGGTGGATCACAGTAGTTAATAAGAATGCATTAGGCAGTGATGTGGTGGAGGCTGACCCCATACACAGTTTCAAGTGTAGATATGATCGAGCCCAGTAGGCTCAGGAATCTGTACATCACTTGATTGACAGTTGAGAGCCGGGACCAAAGAGCCAGAACTTAACCCCGCAAGCACAACTGAGTACAGCAAGCTTTAGCAGATAGATGGAGAGACAGTCACTGTTAGCGTCAGTAGAGAGACAGGTGGACAGTAGGAGTCACTGCAAGCATCAGTAGAGAGACAGATGGACAGAAGCAGTCACTCCAAGCATCAGTAGAGAGACAGGTGGACAGTAGGAGTCACTGCAAGCATCAGTAGAGAGACAGATGGACAGAAGCAGTCACTCCAAGCATCAGTAGAGAGACAGGTGGACAGTAGGAGTCACTGCAAGCATCAGTAGAGAGACAGATGGACAGAAGCAGTCACTCCAAGCATCAGTAGAGAGACAGGTGGACAGTAGGAGTCACTGCAAGCATCAGTAGAGAGACAGATGGACAGAAGCAGTCACTCCAAGCATCAGTAGAGAGACAGGTGGACAGTAGGAGTCACTGCAAGCATCAGTAGAGAGACAGATGGACAGAAGCAGTCACTCCAAGCATCAGTAGAGAGACAGGTGGACAGTAGGAGTCACTGCAAGCATCAGTAGAGAGACAGATGGACAGAAGCAGTCACTCCAAGCTCGCCTCGCCTACTGAAAAAGACAAAACAAAAAGTAACATTTATAATTCTAGCGTCACTAGATTTTAAACAGCATATTGTATGCCTGTATTATTTTGCTTTTAAATTTGGAACCTAATTGTTATATGAATATTGCAAACAGATACGGCCGTCCTGCTTCATAATTTAATTATCCCCATTTTTACAGAGTAATCTATATGTGGACTGCAGGTACGTATGTTCTGTACGTATGTCTTTAGGCCATACATGCAAATACATATGTATATACATGTGTATTTGCTATTTGTGCCTGCCAGGTACGAGGTAAAACTATTTTGGGGTATTAATTGGGATCGAACTGATGTATCTGGCATTACCAGAGATACTGTGCACTCAGCCAATGGTGAAACATAAGTGACACATTCATAGGAGCGCGAAGATAAAGAACACCACAGTATGAGCTGTGTATGAGATATGTATATATATATATATATTATATGTATATATGCACAACTATATTCTACCCACCTCAAGACTCCGCTCCAATATAGAAGCATCAAGAAATATGGACCAATAGGCTTTCTACAAACACTTCTATTCAATACCCATTGTTTCGTGTTCTGTCTTGTGTTGATGAAATTAATACCCTATTAATGCCACCTCACCCCATCCACCTCACTAAAATGTATATATATATATATATATATATATATATATATATATATATATATATATATATATATATATATATATACATATATATATATATATATATATATATATATATATATATATATATATATATATATATATATATATATATATCAACAATTGTGTATTTGGTCCATATTAACCCGGTCAATACACATGCCCGGTTGGACGCACCAAATTTTAAAAAAGAAAGAATTGCATGAATCTGGTTAAAATTGATAGCGTGTGTTTTCATTTCGCGGTGTGTGGAACGCCGTGGGTTACATTTTATGGCGCCCATTACGGCGTGGGTTGAGCTGTCACTCAGTCTGTCCGCCTGTCTGTCTAGCTATTTGCTGAGAGGTCCGCTGTTGATGTTACGTCCCGCTTTCCGTCTACTTTCTGTCTACTATAATTATCACTGTGTCAGTCTGGTTGTCTTGACTTGGGTTTATGCTGTGGTCTCAGCGTCTATTCTCGCTGTATGTGTTTGAGAGTTTCTCATACACGTGTTATCGATTACGGCTCTGTCTGAATACACAAATTTGTGCGTGTCTTTTGGCATTGATAAAAGTACTTGTCTGTGCTGTGTGTTGCTTGTTGACTTGAGAAATTATGGGCTTCATTGAGGCGTCAAGTTGGTGTTTGCTGAACTCTAACTGTTGTCTTCAATTGGCTTGTTATTTTCTCTTCTTCAGGTTGAATATCTCTGTTCTACTTCTCGTATCTTGCATGCTTCTTTAAGGTAAAGCTTCCCTCTTCAAGCTAACTTCTCAGCTTCAAGCTAACTTCATAGCTTCAAGTTAACTTCTCAGCTTCATGTAAATTTCTCTTCAACTTGAGGTTAGCATGCTTATTCGCCCATGCTAGCTTGAATAACATGGGCTAGTGAAGGTATTTGTCTACAAACACCTCCATCGTTCAGCCGCCGTGCTGCTGTCTTAAGCTCTACACTCAGGAATGTGCATTGCGTGCTTGTGGGGACTACGCCCTCCTGCTGGTAGTCCCGCGGGTGTGGTGGAGGTGTGTACTTGAAGTCCTGGGGGTATGGTGTACCCCCCAGGACTTCCAGCTGTGATGCTTGCAATCAGTAAGTTGAAGCAATACCCTAGTTGAATAAGTTTTGTTTTGTTCAATGGTGTTGAACATGGTACTCGCCTAATTGTGCTTGCGGGGGTTGAGCTCTGTCTCTTTGGTCTCACCTCTCAACTGTCAATCAACTGATGTACAGATTCCTGAGCCTACTGGGCTCTATTATATCTACATTTGAACATATCTACATTCCATGTGTGTGTGTGTGTGTGTGTGTGTGTGTGTGTGTGTGTGTGTGTGTGTGTGTGTGTGTGTATGTGTGTATGTGTGTGTGTGTATCTGTGAGCGCACATGCTAACAGTCATTTCACTCAACTGGCTCAAACACTCATGAAGACATAGACTCACATAACTACATTATCCCCGGCATTTTTGTTTAGTGGCCCATAACATTCATAGTCCCTAATAGACATACGAAAAGGCAAGTTGGAAAAGGTTCTTGGGGTGGGCTGTTAGGTTTCGTGAAGGGGGATGGGGGAGGGGGGAGAGAACCTCGTCCCTCCCTATCCGTCCCCCCCCCCAGTACCCGTCTATCCTGCCAGCCCCAGCACTCGTCAACAACACAACCAGGCATGAAGCTGACAACTGTTTCACGTGGAACAGAAATGTTTCGAACTGGGAGAATATGCCCCCGCGGCGGAGCAGCCTAGCATGAACCATCCCTCCAACGAACCTCACAATGGCCTGAGTCGATGGCCCAGAAAGGCACGATAATGGTAAATAAACCTCTTATTGACCTTGGGTGTCCGTTCCATTGTGGAGCAAGAAAAACAGTGGGGGATGGGCCATTCTCCGCCGCCAGTAGCGCGCGAGAGAGAGGGAGGGAGGCAGCCAGAGACCAGCCGGGCAGTCCCGCTGACTGATAATGTTACAGAGCGGAGGCCAAGCGTGCGGGAATTAGGAGTGACAAGGTACTGAGGGGCGAGACGGGAGGGGGAGTGGAGTAAGGAATGGGGGGAGGGGGGGCACATATATATATATATACCATATCTTGTCAATGACAAAATAACCAGTGAAAAAATCATATATATATATCATTGAAAACGACAGAAAGTTTTAGATGTATGATTCTGGCGCGAACCTTCTAGATATTCCTTATGTTTTTCTTCACTGAAGCAGGAAGATTAAAAATTAACTCTCCAAAGTTCATTTTTACTTATTATTTGGGTCTGACGTCTAGTGATGCGTTTCGTAAGGTCTCTCCTTACATTCTCAAAGACAAATTCTTTTGTGTTCGCACCTGATTATATCCTCTAATGGTGAGGTGGTTGGTGACATGGATGAATGACATACATGGGGTATTAATGAGGTCTTATATAATGGGGTAGAGTAGTAAATTAAGAGTGTGACATGTTGGCAGTTTATGTACTTCTGGATGCTTTCGTTCCTGTTGGAGGGTCATTCGGTCCTGCTTCTGCATTGGCCCGGGGTCTTGAAGTGGGTAGAGTGTAACTGTGTATTAGCTGGATATTGATTGCTGGTCTAGATTACTTGATATGCAGTACTTCACTGATGATCACTTCAAACTTCTATTGTCTATCTAACTTGCTTAGCTAAATGAATTGTGGGGTTCAGTCCCTGAGCCCATTATGTGCCTCTGTAACCCTTTCCACTACCGCCCACAAGATGGGTATGGGGTGCATAATAAATGAACTAAACTAACTATCTGTATCTATTAATTATTTCGGTGTTGTTCGTCAAAATATCCCTGGTGGTCGTCTCGTTGTGTGTGGCGATTATGTTCCTTGATGGAGCCCTGTTGTTGGTGCATTGTTAAACGCCTAGAGAGAGACGTTGTTGTCTTGCCTATATATTGAGTTCGTTGAGGCTGACAATCCCCAAGTGGGCATGTGAAGGCGTGAACAAGGTTGGTCTCTTTCAAGGCGTTTTTCTTGGTGTCGGAAGAATTCTTCATTACCAGGTGAAGAAGGTTTTCCTACTCTTATTATATTACTTATATTTATTACTTTATAAATATATATTTATAAGAATAATATATAAATATATAAGTATAAGTATTATACTTATTGTTAGTTTTATCTTTTGGTTGACATAGTTAGGGTTAACATTTTGACGTTTTGAGGCAACTATATATATATATATATATATATATATATATATATATATATATATATATATATATATATATATATATATATATATATATATATATATAATAGGTAGTGAGATCCATGCCCCAACTAGCGCCTTAAACACCTTCAGTGCCACAGTCATCTAAGCCAAACTGAATAATCAGAAGAGAACGAACTACAACAACTGCCTTGTACCTTCTCACAGGGTGGAGTGTACCTTGTAAACAATCTTGAGAGTTAAGTGAATGCGACGAGTTCCTCAAGAGCTTCTAGCCATCTCAGGTAGACTGCAATGTTTCCGCTCACGCTCGGGAACGGTTGTTCACAAGGAAATACACACACCATTGCTTTGCAGTATAGCCATCTTGCAAGTAGTTGGGGGGGGGGGACTTTTCCAAAGTACTATAGCAGTTTCTTCGCCATATTCATGTTTCTCTCAAGCTATTTCCCCCAGGAGTTGCGCGATACAGGTATTATGGACACGTAAGGGTAACCAGAGCAGCCAGTTTCATGTTTCTGCGTCTCAGGGTTGTGATCCAGCGTCTCAGGGTTGTGATCCAGCGTCTCAGGGTTGTGATCCAGCGTCTCACGGTTATGACTTAGCGTCTTTCAATCATGGCAGCTGGTTGAGTGTTCAATAAAACCCTTGAATTGTATGTTTAACACATCTCTAACCCTGTCCATGGAGGACAGAAGAAAATGTATATATGCTGGTTAGCGTTGTAAATGTGTGGCCACGTCTGTGGGAGAAAATAATAATAAAAAAAAAAATCATGGCAGCTTAGTCATGATTGAGAGTCCATTTAGCTACTGTTTAGGTCCATTTAATGGACATAAACAGTTTGCAAGCTCCTAAGTAGTTCGAGAACGACCTTAAGAATAATAACCCTGGGTTGAGGACACTCAACCCCAGGCAACCCAGGCACGGGCTATTCATGCCCGTGCCACCTCTTGGGTGGCTTAATCTTTATCAATCTTGGCGCTTTCTGGTGATAGTTCCCTTCCCTTCCGCTCACATGGTGTACTCACTACACTCTGTGATGATCAAGACGCTGTCAGATATGATCCTAAATGCAGGCGATGAGTCCCAATAACGTGGCTAAAGTATGTTGACCAGACCACACACTAGAAGGTGAAGGGACGACGACGTTTCGGTCCGTCCTGGACCATTCTCAAGTCGATTGTCTTGAGAACGAAACGTCGTCGTCCCTTTACCTTCTAGTGTGTGGTCTGGTCAACATGATCCTAAATGATATCCATTGTGCACCACAAATCACCCTTAATGCAAATACGCACCAAAATATGAATAATAGTGATGGTGCTACTACCCGTCGACCGCTATGGTAGGTCCAGTGTGGCTGCCTCATCATCCCTCTTAACAAAGTGTGGGGCGCTCTGTGCTCCGTCTGATTGGCTTCGTAACGTGCGCGTGCTATCAGAACACCCGCCCCTTGAGCGTTAAGAATGTCAGGTCATTCCTCACATCAAGAGTTCAAGAGAACATCTTGTGTCAGTTCATCTTGTGAACATCTACTTATTGTTCCTCTTAGTAACCCTTCTTCGTGAACTGTTCCAGTCATCATTAATCTGATACATATATATATATATATATTGTATGTATATAATGTTATTCAATAACATATTCATATTCAATAATGTTATTGAATATGAGAGAGAGGGCTAAATCAGTGATTCTAGCATAATCTTCTTTATATTTCGTTCGTTTTTCATTTCTTGAAAAGGGAATTGAAAAATTAAGTCTCCGAAGTTCATTTTGTAATTTTTATGTGTAACCTTATGCTAAGAGCTCCGTTTCGTTGACCCGGTCAACATTTTGTGAGGTAGAGGTGAGTGAAGTGGTGAGCATGTGAGAACATACCCGTGTGTGAGCTGACTCTTAACAGTTGATTGAGTTTGTTTGATATGGTGTGTGTGTGTGTGTGTGTGTGTGTGTGTGTGTGTGTGTGTGTGTGTGTGTGTGTGTGTGTGTGTGTGTGTGTGTGTGTGCGTGTGTGTGGTGGGCCAGGGACCACATTCATCTCACGGGAGGAAGCAGAGAAACTTCCCAGGGCCCGAGCCGCTACTTTACAACTATCTCGTGTTAGTCTAACTGTATGTAAATGAAGCAGTCACCTGATGAAAGTCTCGTGGAGTATAGCATAGTGTATACAAAAATGAGCATTTCCAGTAACACAAGTGGTGGTAGTGATGGTGGTGATGGTGATGGTAATAGTGGTGATGGTGGTGATGATAATAGTGGTGATGGTGGTGATGGTGATGGTGGTGATGATAATAGTGGTGATGGTGATAGTGGTGGTGGGGATGGTGGTGATGATAGTAGGTGCCTCGTCTACTGGCCTTGTTGTACCTGTTGCGTTTTAATTTCGTTATTTGAATTTTTTGTCAATATTTTGTTTAGTTCGATTTTTTTTATCAAATCTGGCCTTAATGTTGTAGATGGAGGTACTTCCACAACTTGTCTCAGCACCTTCCAGGTGTAGACCATCAGTACAGGGTACGAGAACTTTCTTGCATTTCTTCGACTCATTTGCGTTTATAGATTCCACTTGTGTCCTTTCGTCCTACTGTCTCTCATTTTAAGGAGGATGTTTTTGTCCACCTTGCCAATTTCCATCTTGTATGTTGCGATCATGTCCACTCTGTTTCGTGTCTCCTCTAGAGGTCTATTCCCCCATAACCTCCTCATATTTCCTCATATCTTAGTCCTTCCTTGTACCTCAGGTAGAGTCTTACCCAGCTCAGTGTCGTCCCACTTATCCCAGCTTGCTTCTCCACATTGAACAACATCCTTTCATGAAGGTCAATATTAAATCTTTTTTTACACTCTTGGCAAAATACGTTCTTCCCAGCCTTCTTTTTTCCCGTGTTATTTTCGTCACTTTTTCACAAACTCTTTCTATTTTTTTTTCAGGCATGACTTTACTCTTTTAAATTCATACTGTTTGCAGGCGATGAGTCACAATAACGTGGCTGAAGTATGTTGACCAGACCACACACTAGAAATTGAAGGGACGACGACGTTGTCCTATTTAATGCCTGTCCCTACCTGTCCTCTTCACAATCGACTTGAGAATGGTCCAGGACGGACCGAAACGTCGTCGTCCCTTCAATTTCTAGTGTGTGGTCTGGTCTTCATACTGTTCATTTGTAACAAAACTTGTCTTCTCCATGTGTTCAATTATTCTCAATCTGATTACTTTTTTCACGTCACTTTACGCGGAATACTTGTCAGTGACACGGGTCTGTAATTCACTGCTTCCTGTCTGTCCCATATTTGTAAATATTGGAACTACGTTATTTTTTTTTTCTCCAAAATTCTGGAACGTTTCCAGTCTCGAGTGCTTTACTGGAAACTTTTAAATAGCAGGTGATAGTCCCTATGCAGCTTCCTTCAACATCCATGGTGATATTAAGTCCGATCGTATTGATTGTGTTGCATCTGATTCCTTCAGGTGTTTCTTAGACGTCACGGTCTCTACAGTAATATGTCCTCCATTGTTGCCTCTGTACTCTACTCACCTAGTTGGTCACTGTTCTCTGTCACTCTCATCTCTCATCACTCTTCTCACTGTCACTCTCATCACTCTTCTCACTGTCACTCTCATCTCTCATCACTTCTCACTGTCACTCTCATCACTCTTCTCACTGTCACTCTCATCTCTCATCACTCTTCTCACTGTCACTCTCATCACTCTTCTCACTGTCACTCTCATCTCTCATCACTCTTCTCACTGTCACTCATCTCTCATCACTCTTCTCACTGTCACTCTCATCTCTCATCCATGCTGTTTCTTTCGTAAACATCTGAAACGTTTTGTTGAGCTCTTCACATATCTCCTTGACGTTTTCTAAGAGAATTCCACCGTGTCTCTTCAACCTGATCACATGGTCTCTTACTGTTGTTTTCCTCCTTATATGGCTATAGAATCGTTTTGGTTGGTTTGAAGAGCTTTGTCAGCAATATCGTTTTCAAATTGTCTTTCAGCTTCTCTCCTGTCTAATGTGTATTCATTTTTGGTTCTCTGTACCTTTCCCATGCTTTACCAGTTTTATCCTTTGCTACCCTGCATTGAAATACGGGGTTTACTTTGATTTTCTCGTCCACCTCCCTCTTGAGTGGGATGAGCAATTGCACATATGTGAGTAAGGAATTCCTTCATCTAATTTGTGTTTCCCTTCCAGTTCTCACCCCCATTGGACTTAACTGAGGTAGTGCCTCACATTGCTCTAGCCGGTCGCCTGCTATGAGGGAGCCGGTCGGCCGAGCGGACAGCACGCTGGACTTGTAATCCTGTGGTCCTGGGTTCGATCCCAGGCGCCGGCGAGAAACAATGGGCAGAGTTTCTTTCACCCTATGCCCCTGTTACCTAGCCGTAAAATAGGTACCTGGGTGTTAGTCAGCTGTCACGGGCTGCTTCCTGGGGGTGGAGGCCTGGTCGAGGACCGGGCCACCGGGTCACTAAAGCCCCGAAATCATCTCAAGATAACCTCAAGATAGCCCTCACGTCTGTGATCTCTCTCCTTGCCCCAGTGTGTTTCTAACCATCTCCACCTGTTTCATGATGTACTCTAGCATGATAACGTCATGGTCACTAGCTCTAAGAAGCACGTCATGCTCTATATCTTCGATATCCACATGATTTTGGGTAAATACCAGGTCTCATGTTGCTGGAGCGTCCTTTCCTCCATACGCTTGATGGTTCCTTAATGTGTTACTTCAAGAAGTGGTTGTGTGCTGTGTCTACCAGTATTGCTCTCCGTGTTCCACCATCACCATCATCCCCGTAGAGATCCTTATATATCCACTCTCTTTCTCTGCGCATGAAAGCCCCAAGTATTAGAAGATTAGCCCTTGTCTGGGATGCTCCCGGACGCAGGTTCGAATCCTCGTCACGGCCCTTGTGGATTTGTTCATTTAGCCCTTGCCACTGTGGTTGCTTTTGCCTTTTCTTGTTCTGGCTGACTTTCTCTTTCTGTTTTCTTGTTCCAATGCACAGGTGATAAAGATGAACACTTTATACCGTCGAGTAAAACAGATTTAAAGATTACTGAAAGATGTAAGGCTATCAGTCCTCTCACCCTCCCCCCCCCCACCTGCACCTACACCTTCCTCACTCCTCATCTACAAAATGAGCAAATTAAGTACAAGTTCAGCGAGGGGGAGGAGGGAGGCCGGCGGCCATTTTACGACTGAGTGAACTGCGGTCGCCAGGCTGCTGTGTGTGTGTGTACACGGTGGTAGTACGCGCACGCACACGGGAATGCGTACATGTCAGTATGCTCACACGGGGGGCTGTGTGGTCCGCTCACACACGGATGTGTACATAGCAACACGGTCACACGGGGAAAATGTACACATTACTGTATGAAGACGAGAGGTACTGTGTACACGTTATAACTAAACACAGTCTCGTTGTACAATTGGCCATCTCGAGGGAAAAAGTTGCTTTCTCAACGACACGTTGGCGGTGTGGCAGCGACATCAACGACACCAAGGCGACGAGGAAGCGACATCGACGACACGTTGGCAGTGTGGCAGCGACATCGACGACACGTTGGCGGTGTGGCAGCGACATCGACGACACGTTGGCGGTGTGGCAGCGACATCGACGACACGTTGGCGGTGTGGCAGCGACATCGACGACACGTTGGCAGTGTGGCAGCGACATCGACGACACGTTGGCGGTGTGGCAGCGACATCGACGACACGTTGGCGGTGTGGCAGCGACATCGACGACACGTTGGCGGTGTGGCAGCGACATCGACGACACGTTGGCGGTGTGGCAGCGACATCGACGACACCAAGGCGACGAGGAAGCGACATCATGAACGTGTGGTTTATTTACTTGTTATTGATCACACACGGTAATACATACATACATACACTTGGGAACACGTACACGGCTATACACGTCACAACACCCACACGGTGCTAAACACACACACACACACACACACACACACACACACACACACACACACACACACACACACACACACACACACACTCACGGCGGCAGGTCCTATTTACACACAATTATCTTCCCTTGTGTATTTGTTCGAACAATTTACAACAACAAAAAAACTCTCCGTAGCAAGTGCAGTAATGACACTACTCTCCAGGGCCGTCGTCCTCTCACCACCACCTAGCCCACCGTCCCGTCCCTGGATAGTGTGTGTAACTAAAGGTTTGAATAGTGTGAATTATTTTGTAAAGAGTTCTTTCTAGATATTCTTTTTTCGCTCTCTTGCTCCCCTTTTGTTTTGTACTTCTTCAAATACGCTTATAGCTTAATTAACGTCCTGCTCGAGGCTTCCATAGTCTTCAGGTGAGTTATAAGGAGCATTCAATAGACAATCGACTTGAGAATGGTCCAGGACGGACCGAAACGTCGTCGTCGTCCCTTTACCTTCTAGTGTGTGGTCTGGTCAAACTACTTCAGCCACGTTGTTGTGACTCATCGCCTGCATTCAGTAGCATATATATAGGCTGGCAATAGTACATGTTGGGTTAGTAATAACATGTGTAGGATCAGCACAATGTACAGTCAGCAGTACGGGGCCTCGTAGCCTGGTGGATAGACGGGGCCTCGTAGCCTGGTGGATAGCGCGCAGGACTCGTAATTCTGTGGCGCGGGTTCGATTCCCGCACGAGGCAGAAACAAATGGGCAAAGTTTCTTTCACCCTGAATGTCCCTGTTACCTAGCAGTAAATAGGTACCTGGGAGTTAGTCAGCTGTCACGGGCTGCTTCCTGGGGGTGGAGGCCTGGTCGAGGACCGGGCCGCGGGGACACTAAAGCCCCGATATCATCTCAAGATAACCTCAAGATAGCAGTCATGTATGTACATCAACATGAATGTACATACATACATTGACATGAACAACTGTGCTTGTGCACACGTTGGGACCCACTGCTTTGTTGAGTCCTTTTCTTAGTCTATTTTCTTAGTAGTTTGCTTCGTCTTTAGAGTTTTTAGATCTTTCGTTAGCTCGGGCCTTTAATCATTAAGTTAGTCCTGGTATTGGGGGTTTGCTTAGTCACTAAATTAACCCCCATGGGTTAGTTATTATCTCGGTCGTTAGTTTAGGCTTTAAAAAACTAATTAGTTTTTACTAATTATTAGTGAAAACTAATAATTTAACTTCCCTCTGTTTTACTTCCGTTATTTACTCATTAACACGACCATTATCTTAGTCATCACGGGGAGCTTAGAGTCTCCGGTCCGCCTTCAAGTTCTTCCTCCCCAGACATATCCTGTCCTGTGCTGGTGTTGTCCAGTAATATCCTTGTAATAGCCATGGAATATCCGGGTAATATCCTGCGAATATCCTCGTCATATCCATGGAATATCCACGCAATATCTACGTAATATCCACGTACGTAATATCCACGCAATATCTACGTAATATCCACGTACGTAATATTCACGTAATATCCACGTAATATCTACATAATATCCACGTAATATCCACATAATATCCACGTAATATCCACGTAATATCTACATAATATCCACATAATATCCACGTAATATCCACGTAATATCTACATAATATCCACGTAATATCCACGTAATATCCACATAATATCCACGTAATATCCACGTAATATCCACATAATATCTACGTAATATCCAGGTAATATATACGTAATATCTAAATAATATCCACGTAATATCCATGTAGTGTCCACATAATATCCAGGTAATATCCGGGTACTATGGCGTGCTATAGAGGCAGGGGAGTGTACGCCAGGTGGTGACAGTTCCGCTGGTCGCTTACCGTCAGCACCAGGCGCTCTGTACAATAAACATGCACTCAAAAACCATTTCATATTTTTCTGGTGTTATTAACAATTATCCTTCATCTTGCAGTCTGTAATCAAACGTTTATAAGGTCACCTGACACTCCATAATGTCAGCTGGCACTCTAGGTCCACCTGACACTCCATAAGGTCACCTGGCACTCTAGGTCCACCTGACACTCCATAAGGTCACCTGGCACTCTAGGTCCACCTGCCACTCCATAAAGTTTAATCCACCTCCACCTTACCCAATCCTCCATCGATTCGGCTGCAGTACTCAAAGTGCATACAGGATACCCTCATAATGAGGTATTATGAATATCAGCAATGAGTGCTAAGCCACTATGAATCTATATAAAGGAATATGAGGCCGGATAAGGGATTGGGGTGTGAAGACGCAGCGACGGAACGGTGCCTGATCACTATAGAACCATCGGGGATCGAACGCCGACCCTGCAAGAAACGAGGCCTTCGATTTGTGGTTTATTTCACGGTTTTAAAAGACCTGACCCGAGTCTGGCCCCACGGGGGAGGTAAGCTAAGGAAACACTCGGATATTTAGCAAGAATAAACAAAGAAACAGGGGGTGAAAGAGGTCTTAACAGGGGGGGGGGAGGAGGTCTTAGCAAGGAGGGGGGGGGGGGGGAAGGAGGGGCAAGTAGAGGGGGGAAGGAGGGGCAAGTGGAGGAGGGGAAAGAGGAAGGGTGTGGAGAAGAAAAAGATGCAAATGATATGAAGGGCATATATGGCTCATTATATACCTGATATATATATCAGGTATATATTATACCTGATCAACCAGGCTGTGACTCATACGTCAGGCTGCGAGCAGCCGCGTCTAACAGCCTGGTTGATCAGTCCAGCAACCAGGAGGCCTGGTCGACGACCGGGCCGCGGGGACACTAAGCCCCGGAAGCACCTCAAGGTAACCTCATCTCTATACATAACATACAGCCGCTCCCAGTCAGAATCACAACTATATAGTGAAAGGATCACTGCGTGTCAAACTTGACGGAATAAAGACACGGAGAGCGTCTATATCTGGACGCTGTACTTGTACCATAGCCTATGTTAGGTCGGGTCTCTTAGTAATCTTGAGGGCTACGTTAGCTTAGGAAAGTTGGTTAGGTTATATGTGTTTACTTTGCTTGGTTAGGGGGTAGAAAACTTGGTTAAGTTAGATGTGTTCTTTAGTGTGGTTGGTTAGGTTAGGTTAGTAGATTAGAGTATATCAATAGACTAGGTTACATGAGTAGATTAGGTTAGGTGGGTTAGTTAACTAAATGGTAGTTAGGTTTAGTCGGTCCCTTTGGTTTTGGGTTGGTGGGTTGCGTCAGTTGTATTAGGTTGACTTGAGTTGGTATCAGTTGCCGACCGGACAAACATTGCAAGGCTAATACAGTATTCTGTACATCAGTTGATTGACAGTTGAGAGGCGGGACCAAAGAGCCAGAGCTCAACCCCCGCAAGTACAATTAGGTGAGTATAGTGCTGTTTGTTAACAACTGGCGACAGCTTCCGTAGATTATTAAGTCAAATGTCTGGCACCGTACTAGAGAACTGAACCTAAGTTCTCTAGAAAACATACCAAGTTTAGTGATAAAGTTAATTTCAGGGCTAAAGGAGACCTCCGCTCCCATATAAACACGGACTAAACACGCGTTTAATTTATGTTCTGTGGAAGGACCAAGAATACTGAGAGAGAGAGAGAGAGAGAGAGAGAGAGAGAGAGAGAGAGAGAGAGAGAGAGAGAGAGAGAGAGAGAGAGAGAGAGACTGCCGACATACAAGCGCAGGAGATAATATAATTAATGTGATAATAATAGGGTGCGAAATATATTCAAAACAAAATATAATACGAAACGACTTGTACAAATACTGTTAAGTTTAGGCTCGGGGAAAACCCCAGAGCGGAACTTTGATTAATTTACTGAACACATTGTCAAGTAAAATATTAGTGGGTTGGTGGAGAGTCTCAGGTGTAAGTTTAACAAATATGTAAGTGGCAGTTGTTGAATATATATGTAACATATATGTGCAATTGTTGTTGCATCAACACAATTGCACATATAGCAGCTGTTTGGCAAGGGGAAATAAACCCATGTTTTGCATACTTATTATATCATGAGTGGAGCAGAGTCCCGGAAGCGTGGAAGGTTGCCAATGTGGTACTAATATTAAGAAATCATTTGGCTCACTCACATCACTCCGACTATTAGTTTCACGTGAATTGTTGCAAAATTACTTGAATCGATTACCGCAAAGACAATCCATATACATATACAAGACATATTAATACAGACGTTGTAGGATGGATTTGCAAAGATCCGTTCATGAAAAAAAGATAAACGTATTCTTTTCCAGCATATGTAAAGAAATATGTGGTGGAAAAGATTTCAACATAGAATTAAAGGAGATGTCTTAAACTGCATTCACAAATGGTAACATTCGGTCAGCATAAATGATTGAGACAAACCTGATCAATGGCGGGCATATTTAGATTTTTTTTAATTATCAGGGGAAAGCGTCAAGCCACTACGACTTTGTAGCACTGGGAAGAGGTCAGGATAAGGATTTGGGATGGAACGGATGGGGAAGGAATGGGGTGCATATTTAGAAGTGTTTGCAGGGAGAACGTTCACTTACGGGCTATTCATGCCCGTGCCACCTCTTGGGTGGCTTAATCTTTATCATTGAGAACGTTCAGTTTTCTGCACGACGCTAGAGAACGCACACAGTCATCCCTAGGAATTAGAAACCTTTATGGAGAGATACTATAAGACCTTGGGGAGCATACTTGGGGAAGGCGATGAATAAAAGGGCAGAGAGGAGGTGTGGGTGTATGTTACACACTAATGGATGAGAGGGTATACTTGGAGGTGATACAAACAGCAACAGGAATAACAGGACACGAAACAATATGATTTAGATGAGTTTAGATTTAGAAAGGAACTAATACAAATTGGTTTTAAATTGGGTTGTGTATTGTTGGAAGAGATTGACGAGAAACCTGTATGCCGTGCTTCACGTGCAGCGAGTACGTGTATATGAGTGAGTTTGGTTGGGTGTAAATACAAGCTGTCTTGCATAGGCCTATTGACCTTCTGCAGTTCCTTTATTTCTATGTTTTTATTTTGTTTAATGTGCACTTTATTGCACAATTCTCGTTCCTCCTGAGCATGGTGGGATCACCTGTATGGTCGTGGTTCCTAGCGTGCTTCTTGACTCGTGGTTCCTGGTGTGCTTCTTGACACATGGTCGTGGTTCCTGGTGTGCTTCTTGACACATGGTCGTGGTTCGTCAAGTGCTTCTTGACACATGGTCGTGGTTCCTGGCGTGCTTCTTGACACATGGTCGTGGTTCGTCAAGTGCTTCTTGACACATGGTCGTGGTTCCTGGCGTGCTTCTTGACACATGGTCGTGGTTCGTCAAGTGCTTCTTGACACATGCAGCAGTGAATGAACCTTAACGACAACCAAAGAGGAACATTTGTGTTCCCTTAAATTAAGACGATTTACGAGAGTTCGAGCTTACCCCCCCCCCTCCCCCGGAGGTTCACCCAAGCTGCTGACAGATCTAATCCAGGGCGAGGCCTCCAAACCTGCCATTGCCGCCTTTGGAACACAAAGGCGAGTTAACATATATATATAAAAAAGGAGAGACTGGTTGCCTGTTGCTTCTCTGCGCAAATTTGGAGCGGAGCCATCAGTTGGCTCTATGCGACCCATTGAGATGCAAATGATTGGCTTGTCTGGACTAGGGCGGCCCTAAGTCATAAGGGGCTGTTATGATTATTTTGCTGCGGTGATTACCTCGCCCAGTGGAAAGACAAGATGTCGGAAGGGACGTCGAGGGATCCTGGGAGGGGTTGGCGACGCCGTGGGGAGATGACACAGAGATGAAAAGTTGGACGATGGTTTGAGGGATGTTGCGTTAGGTAGGTAATGTGGTGGTGATGAGAAATATAGTCACAGACACACACACACACACACACACACACACACACACACACACACACACACACACACACACACACACACTCACACACACACACACACACACACACACACACACACACACACACACACACACACACACACGGACCAAGCAGAAGACTATAGGCAAGAGAGAGAGAGAGAGAGAGAGAGAGAGAGAGAGAGAGAGAGAGAGAGAGAGAGAGAGAGAGAGAGAGAGAGAGAGAGAAAGAGGAGAGCCAAACTGAAGACGATAATGAGATAAGTGAAGTACTAAAAAACGTCTCCTTAAGATGGTCAAGACGAGCAACACTGACTTGCAGTCCCAGCACTGGTACTGGAGAGACTGATAACGAGACGTCTCGCGAAGCACATAGACAAAGGGGAACAAAACATAGCCTCAGTGAAGGTAGGCCTAACCTAACCATGTATATCTACCGAATCTATTTGAATTCTCCAGTAAAATTACATTAATAAAGCTGGAATGAGAAAGGCGGGCTGATTTTGTTCACCTTGATGGGCTGTTGGTTTTTCAGATACAAAACTGTATATGAAAGCATGTGATACAGTCCCACGTAAAAGGCTCCTGAACAAACGTGAGAATAATGCTTGTGTACTTGGAAGAGAGCTGCGACAGGGGAGAGAGAACCTCTCGGGTAGGAAATAGAGGGAATCGGTGAAAAATGAGTAATCAGAGATTACTCTGATTACTTATTACTGCGAGGTTACCGATTGCCCGCCTCAAGGGGGGTGATGCTCTGTTTCTGAAATATGTAATTAACTTGAGAAAGGGAAACAAGTAAGGTAATTATAGGAAGAATACTCTAAGCCAAGAGAGGAAACTGGATTATTTATAACCGTAAGATGACTGAGACAACACGGAGGCCTAGATGCTCTGCACCAACTGTCGTAAAGATGTTTGCTAGAGAAAATCTTTGGAGTAGAACGGCATGTTCAGACCAGCGTCCTGGAGTGACCCCAAGACGGTGGGGTCACTCCAGGGTCATTCAGCGTCCTGGGTCACTCTTTAGTCTTAAGAGTTTCCAAGAAGTGGAATGAATAAGAAGAGATTCTCGAGGCGAGCTCTGTAAGCAACTTTAGAAGGAACAACGGAGAGAAACATGAGGAATAAAAGTCGTTGAATAAACTGAACAGAGGCTGATAAGGCGAGGCTAGAGAGCTAATACTCGACCCATCAAGCACATGTAGGTGAGTACCGAGACAGAGGGGCCAGACAACATCGCCAGCGCCTCTTAGGTGTCCGCTGAGAGTACTCGCTCCGGAGACACAGATACTAATGGAACAGAAGGTATAATAAAGCAAATATTCACTCTGTCTTCAGTTACGAATTTTTAACCGTCTCAAGCGACGGTATCCGCCAGTCATCCTGAGGAGGACTTGTCCTCACTCCTCATTACCAATTACTCTAATACTCATGCATATTAATATTCATACGTGATGTACAGGTGCGATATGTGAGATATGTAATTTTGTTGAGTCATATAACTCCCAGATGCTGGCAGTACAGTTGGCATCCATCAGTCTCAGGAGACTATGGAGTTGCGCTCTGGTTGTCGGTCTGGAGTGGCCTCTCCAGGGCGCAAAGCCAGGGTAGGTTGATACGGAGGAGAAGCTGTTACCCAAGCAGCAGGTCCCCCCCCCCCTCCTCTCCACGGCGCCGAAAGTCTCCAATAGAAAGGCAAAGGCCAATACGATTGGTTCCAGCGTCGTCGCAGGAACTGTCAGAACGAGGACAGTGTTGTGACTAGCAGTGAGTCACAATAACATGACTGGAAATTAGACTCCCATTACAACACTTGATTCAGCAGCCCTCATCTTTTATAATAATTAATAATTATTTATTCAGGATATGTACATACATACAAGATGAGTTTCGGTCCAGGACGGACCGAAACGTCGTCGCTTCCTTAACATTAAGATTTGTGGGTTGGTCAACATTTTTCAGCCACGTTATTGTGACTCTTCACCTGCTTAACATTAAGATGTGTGGGTTGGGAGTCTTAAGTCAAAGGTACTTTAACTCTATTTACTTCAGAGCAAACTGTGCATTTTAGACGAGCTCAGTGAAAGTTAAAGCTATGATTTTGCATAAATTTAAACTATTATATTTGTTGCTATTTTACTGTTATATATGTGAGGGATTGTTAGCGTGGTTTGAATATTGAAACCATATATATGTTGTACCTAATAGCCAGAACGCACTACTTGGCATACTATGCAAGGGCCCGATATGCCTAATAAGCCGAGTTTTCCTGGAATTATATATTTTATCATTTTTGTTCTTATGAATTGCTAAAAGTTTCAATTACATTATATATGATTAAATTTTTTTTTAGTTCAAACTAACATAGAAATATGACCAAACCTAACCTATCTTAACCGAATCCAAACTAACATAACTAAGTCAGTTCTTTATATAATAACAGTAATTCAAATAAACCAATTAGAAACAATTTCTTTTAAATAACTTAAATTAATCTGCCTATTAGCCAAATCTGGCTTTACATACTAGGCCGAGTAATGCGTTCTGGCTGTTAGGTATGACATAAGTTAATATATATATATATATATATATATATATATATATATATATTTTATATATATATATATATATATATATAATATATATATATATATATATATATATATATATATATATATATATATATATATATATATATATATACATATATATATATATATATGTCGTACCTAGTAGCCAGAACGCACTTCTCAGCCTACTATGCAAGACCCGATTTGCCTAATAAGCTAAGTTTTCCTGAATTAATATATTTTCTCCAATTTTTTTCTTATAAAATGATAAAGCTACCCATTTCATTATGTATGAGGACAATTTTTTTTAATGGAGTTAAAATTAACGTAGATATATGACAGAACCTAACCAACTCTACCTAACCTAACCTAACCTATCTTTATAGGTTAGGTTCGGTTAGGTAGCCGAAAAAGTTAGGTTAGGTTAGGTTAGGTAGGTTAGGTAGTCGAAAAACAATTAATTCATGAAAACTTGGCTTATTAGGCAAATCGGACCTTGCATAGTAGGCTGAGAAGTGCGTTCTGGCTACTAGGTACGACATATATATATATATACATATATATATATATACATATATATATACAATTTAAATCTAGTTTAAGTAAAAATATAAAGTAATAATTATTTAGAGAGCAAATTTCATACGTGAGCAGAACTTCAGGAAAAAGTTGGGTGTTTTGTTACACTGATATGAGAACTGGCTCCCGTCCTTGTTAGGTGGGGAGCGTTGCACGCACTCACACACACACACACACACACACACACACACACACACACACACACACACACACACACACACACACACACACACACACACACACACACACCCAAGACTTGCCCCAGCACCAAAGGGCCCACATACAGACATATCCGTGCACAGCCAACACAAAGTTATCCCATACCATTGGCTCAAGACCCGTATCATGATATTTGTTTATTTGTCCATTCTGTAGCTCTTATTATATGGCGTTATAAAGGTCGTATTGTGAGACGTACAACTCTTCCCAGGCACCCCATGACGCCTCGTACTGCTCTCGGTAATAACCTTGTAATAACTCTCCTTTGTTGAGTCCGGTTCCTTGACGCCTCAGCCAGACGAATATAAGGGAAGAAGGAGAAAAGCCTTAGAGATTTCAGCCACAATGATTCAGACGGTTCCTGTCCAAGAGGCCGGTGCTCTCTCAGCCAAACAAAGGACGGAGATATCGTCGCTTTGTCATAGACGATGTGTGTGTTGTCATTTTTGTGTCAGTGCCGTGGAACATGACACAATTGATCTACCTCCCGCCTCGCTTCTGTTCCCTGGGCCAGGGGTAACACCGCCCTCAACACCTCCTCCCACAGTCAGTCACCGCCAGGGTGGAGGCCGTCCTCCTCGCTAACACACGCCACCTCAACAAATATCTACTCTTTAACGTATGTCTGTGCACAGAAAAAAATATATATATAATTTTTTGTCTTTATTTATTTACGACTTTTAATAATCAATGAGGAAAATATGTCAGTAAAGTGACTACCACCGTCATTCCTTCGAAACCCCGTTAGACGAGCCACTACACACACACACACACACACACACACACACACACACACACACACACACACACACACACACACACACAGGGGCCTCGCGGCTGAGTGGACAGCGCTCTGGGATCGTAGTCCTAAGGGGTCCGGGTTCGATTCCCGGCTGAGGCGGAAACAAATGCATAGAGTTTCTATCAACCTTATGCACCTGCTCACCTAGCAGTAAATAGGTACCTGGGAGTTAGACAGCTGCTACGGCCTGCTTCCTGGGTATGTGCGTGTGTTAGTGAAAAATATTATTGTAATAAATATAACAGAGAACAAATAGATTGGTTAGAAAGGCGGGGTCCGAGAGCTAATGTAGTTCGATTCTGTAGACACAAATAGTAAATACATACACACAGCAGGTGAGAAACAGTGGCTAGGTCCGCTGAACAAACAATTCCGCCTTCATGCAAGTGAGGGGGGTGAGGAGGAGGGGGGGAGGAGGGGGAGGGGGTTGAGGAGGGGGGGGGGGCAGGCAGATGACGGTGGTGTGGGGGGGTGGAGTGGCTCGTGGCTACCAGGAGGGAGGGGAGGGGGTTGAGTGCTATTGGGTGAGGCATGTGAAGGGGGTGTGAGGGGGTGGGGTGAGGCAAGTGAAGGGGGTGTGACGGGGTGGGGTGAGGCAGGTGAAGGGGGTGTGAGGGGGGGGTGGGGGGGAGGCAGGTGAATAATGACCGGCCAGTCATGTATGAATCAGGGAACAAGAGAAGGTGTCTCTGATGACAAATATTTGATACCTCCGCCAGCAACGACCGATTCATTAATCTTGCGTCCCAAATTATTTCCAAGGGAAGCATCATACCGTGGAGGAATTGAATGTCACGCTCGCTAAAGTCATGTCCCGGGTTAATGCTGCTTCTCACGTTACCTGGTCTCCAGGCCTTGCGTCACGAGGCAGCATCACCGCTTCACGCAATAACACCAACACTTTTGCTCTACTGAAAAATTATGAAAGTGTTCTTGTGGGAATCTTAGTGATTATCTCTCACTCTCTCTCTCTCTCTCTCTCTCTCTCTCTCTCTCTCTCTCTCTCTCTCTCTCTCTCTCTCTCTCTCTCTCTCTCTCTCTCTCTCTCTCTCTCTCTCGTAGCGTCTAGTGATATATAGAGATAATAAAAATGTATTCCATATACGAAGTATCAAATTCTGAACGAAGTCTGTGAGAGAACATTTTCCACATGAGTGTGTGTGTGTGTGTGTGTGTGTGTGTGTGTGTGAGGTAGGCCAGGTGTTTTGGATCTGTTGACACTAATTTGTCCTGATACTACGTGCATGAAGCATTTAGAGGCTTCGAGCAATTGGTTCTATGTGAACGATGCCTCACAGTGAACTTCTACCTGAATTAGTTGTCATGAGTAAAGTTTTTTTTCTCATTCGAAAACGGAGAGTTTGACGTCTGGTGAATTAATGAGCATTTTGTCAATGTTTCGAATAAGGGTTGATTGATATTTATTGAGGAAGGTGGGGTTCGAACCAGTTCGACTCAGCCTCTCCAACACTGACGAAGATTAATCAGGCCGGCGACCGCGACTCTCAGTCTGCCATCAGCCTCCGTCCCGCTTCTGGCTAAACGGTACGGTAGACTGTCCTACACTGCTATACAGTGTACCTGCCCTACACTGCTATACAGTGTACCTGCCCTACACTGCTATCCAGTGTACCTGCCCTACACTGCTATACAGTGTACCTGTCCTACACTGCTATACAGTGTACCTGCCCTACACTGCTATACAGTGTACCTGCCCTACACTGCTATACAGTGTACCTGCCCTACACTGCTATACAGTGTACCTGCCCTACACTGCTATACAGTGTACCTGCCCTACACTGCTATACAGTGTACCTGCCCTACACTGCTATACAGTGTACCTGCCCTACACTGCTATACAGTGTACCTGCCCTACACTGCTATACAGTGTACCTGCCCTACACTGCTATACAGTGTACCTGCCCTACACTGCTATACAGTGTACCTGCCCTACACTGCTATACAGTGTACCTGCCCTACACTGCTATACAGTGTACCTGCCCTACACTGCTATACAGTGTACCTGCCCTACACTGCTATACAGTGTACCTGCCCTACACTGCTATACAGTGTACCTGCCCTACACTGCTATACAGTGTACCTGCCCTACACTGCTGTACAGTGTACCTGCTCTCTATACGCCACCTCCCACATGTATCTCACACGTTACTGAACAGCTTCTCGCTCTATAACCACTTCCTACTATGTGTCTGCTACATGTAGCGTGTCTGCTAGCCATTATCAGCTAACCGCTAAGTATCTGTTACCTGCTCTGTCTCATCTAGTCGCTTCGAGGTTACTACCCGCTAAATATCCGTTACCCTCAACGAGCATGAACGGAGGCTACCCGCTATCAACTAACCGCTTCTCTCCATATGTTGTTGTTTAAGATTCGCTCCCTGGAACAAAAAGTTCCAAGTAGCACGGGCTATGGTGAGCCCGTAGTGGAATTTTTCTTTTCTCCCCATATATTTGATTCGAGTCATATGTGATGTAGGTTCCCGCATTGCTTTGTAAAGTCTGTAATTACACCAACCCGTCCTCCAGACATGAACGTTGTTGTTGTTGTTTCAGATTTAGCTACTCAGAACGAAGTGTCCATGTAGCACGGGCTATGGTGAGCCCGTAAGAGATGAACGTACTTGTAGCAACTATTCGGTGGAAAGTACCAATATGTAGTGATGGACCGCCAGTATACCACATATTGTAATGTTAATTTGATAGTCTGGACAAATTAAAGCTGAAAACCAAATGTAAATATTCCTAGGCTTTGTATAGCACATATATGTACTATATTAGACCCAAGGTTATTATTATTAACATCTTTATTGACAAAATTTATTACAATTTTGCCTAATCTGAGGATTTTGATAGTCTTATTAAATTGAGGTTAATGCTAGTATTCACTGTCACGCAAAGGTAGCGTTTTTTAGGAGGCTACGAGTGATTTTATATTTATGCTGCGTTTCAAAAAGTTTCCGGTCTGTCCAAATTCAATAATACAAAAGTAAAGTTTCTGGCTGTCCATCAGTACCTATAGGTACTTTCCATCGAATAGTTACTATAAATACTTCCGTTTCAGGAGGCTAGGCTGACTGACTCCCTTAAATGAAAAGTGTGTTTCAACACTGGTCTTTATAACGATATGCAAAATGTTCATACTTAATGAGACACAAAATGTTCACACTTAATGAGACACAAAATGTTCACACTTACTTAATGAGGCACAAAATGTTCACATTTACTTAATGAGACACAAAATGTTCATACTTAATGAGACACAAAATGTTCACACTTAATGAGACACAAAATGTTCACACTTAATGAGACACAAAATGTTCACACTTACTTAATGAGACACAAAATGTTCACACTTACTTAATGAGACACAAAATGTTCACACTTAATGAGACACAAAATGTTCACACTTGCCTAATGAGACACAAAATGTTCATACTTAATGAGACACAAAATGTTCACACTTAATGAGACACAAAATGTTCACACTTACTTAATGAGACACAAAATGTTCACACTTACTTAATGAGACACAAAATGTTCATACTTAATGAGACACAAAATGTTCATACTTAATGAGACACAAAATGTTCATACTTAATGAGACACAAAATGTTCACGCTTACTTAATGAGACACAAAATGTTCACACTTGCCTAATGAGACACAAAATGTTCACAGTTCCCTAATGAGACACAAAATGTTCACACTTGCCTATAACAAGCAAACTATCATCAGGCTATGCTCGTCCAAGCATCATTCGGTCATACTGATGTATTCCTCAGTTTTAATTAACATAGTGAAACTAAATATTATATTGTGTCGCAAATATTAATATTAATGCACCTTATAATTTGTTGTTGTTTAGTTAGGTCTAAGATAGTTTCCGTGTTTGGGTTCTGTTGAGAGTGTTTGCAGCAGGCGGGGGACACACTTGAAGAGGTGCGACTCGAACACAGGAAGGTGGCGTAGGTTCAAGAAGAGGTCCAAAGTCATCAGTTGTGAGGCGTGTGTAAACTGTTATACTTTCATAAACAAAGGGGGAGGGTTGGATCCTCATTTAACGAACATTTATAAATTTGTGTATGAGGACGGGCTGTGTTTATGAGGACGGGCTGTGTTTATGAAGATAGGCTGTGTTTATGAGGACGGGCTGTGTTTATGAAGACGGGCTGTGTTTATGAGGATGGGCTGAGTATAATACTCATCACCCACCCCGCGATAAACTCACTTCAGACACACACACTGTCATCAGGCTATTTCCTACAGTGAAACAAAAATCAATAATTACAAATAAACGTTATTATAGGTTTGTGCCTAGTTTGACCGGGGTTGGGTTAGGACGGAGTTTGGTTAGGTTAGCTCTTTTAATGTACGGATTGGAAGTGGGTGAAGCGTGTCTCGAGTCATAGCTTCGAACATAGGAAGGTTGGCCAAAAAATTTAAACTCTGAACTCCCCGACCACCGTATTAGTTCATATTGGGTACACTTGTGTGCAGAACGACCCTAGACAATTCACGGTTCGAATATGGTTCCCATAGCAATGCGCAAAGCGGTAAATAGGATTTTTATAACGAACCTAAAGATTCAAATTTATTCGAATTTCACTGTATTGCATGATGAATGTTCGAGACTTGACTCTATCTAGGTTGGACCTTACAAATGTTCCCTTTGAACTTAAAGTTGCCAGTATAATAAATATCCAGAAAAAAATGATGACGTTAGTTTTGAACTTGAAAAGTTCAATGTTCGCTCACAAAAGAAACGTTGAAAATTCCAAATTACCCGTATAATGAATCCCTAAAGTGTAGTGACTCATATTGATAAGAGAATTGCTTTCCTTCACGGCCGTTAACCCAGTTCCCTTTGACGGTGGAGAAGTGGTTAATAGGAAGAGAAGGGTATTATGGGAGAGAGAAAGGGAGAGGAGAGAGGGAGGAAGAGGAAGAGGGAGAGAGGAAGAGGGAGAGAGGGACAAGAGACAGGTAAAGAAGGAGATAGAAGAGTGGGAGAGAGGCGAAAAAATGAAATATATAGAAAATTATAAATATAAAAAGTGAGAAAGAGAGAAAAGTAAAGTGAAAGATTCAGAAGAAGAAACGTGAAGAGTAGATGGATTAAAGGAAATATATTACATAGTATAAGGTAATAAACCCGAATATAAAGATATAAGAAGAACAGTAGAGGGAAAAGAGTATAGGGGAGAAAAACTAGGCAGCATAGAAGAAAAATTAAGATAGAGAAAAAGAAAAACAGGGTGAATGGAGATAAATTATAGAAGGTAAAGGAAATATAAATACGGAGAGAGAGAGAGAAAGAGAAAAACGAGATGATGGAAAGCTAATAGGTAAGAGGTAGATAAATGTAAAGAGGAGCGTGAAAGGTAAAGAGGGTAAGGTAAGAGGGGATGGGTAAAGGGGGAATAAAGAGGAAGAGCAGCAGAGGAATGGGAGTACACGGTGGCTGAGCTGCAACCATGATGTGATAACTTGACTGTCCGGGTGTTCCTCTGGTGGAGGGGGGGGGCAGGGGAAGGTAGGGGGGGCAGGGGAAGGTAGGGGGTGCAGGGGAAGGTAGAGGGAGCATGGGAAAGGTTGGGGGTGCAGGGGAAGGTAGAGGGAGCAAGGGAAAGGTAGGGAGTGCAGGGGAAGGTAGGGGTGCAGGGGAAGGTAGGGAAAGGTAGGGGTGCAGGGGAAGGTAGGGGAAGCCAGGGAAGGCAGGGACGGAGGGAGGAGAGAAAGTTAGGGATAGAAGCTGGCGGAATCAGGAAGGAAGTAGCAAGGAAGACGAAGAAAGGAAGAAGAAGCAAGGATAGCGGCAGAATAAGGTACTAGAAATAGAGGAATAGTGAGGAGGGGAAATAGATGGGGGTACAATTTCTTTCCCTCCCCCTCTCCATGTTGGAGGGGGAGACCCTACCTTCCACCTCATGAAGGGAAGAGGGGAACTAAAGAAGCTCCCAGTGTTCTCCCCTCTTTTGTATTTGACGTGACCAGAGGGCATGTGTGTGTGTTTACCCCTTCCGACCTCCAGCTGCGAGATGTGTCCGGCCTCCACCATACACAACTCTCGTTATCCACACAACCGGCAAATTGTATATATAGTTACCAGAGGGGTAGCCGGCGGTGCCCGGGGCCTGCGTTTCTTCCCACTCTGCTCTCCCCTCCCCTTCTTCCTTAATTTCACTCCCCACTCTTCCCATCCACTTCACCCCTTTCCCTTCTTGCCCCATCTTTCTCACATTCTTCCCTCCCATTTCATCCCACCTCCCCCCTCCCACCTTACATCTTCACTATAATATCTTCTTCACCATAACTGCTCACTATCTTCATCCCTGTAACACAAATGAATTCATTACGCCGTTTTTGAGTAAATAGTGAAAGTGCGCGGTTAACCAGCGTGAGTACTTTCAAACTCTACGGAAAACACGTCTGCGATTTCATTTCAGACTTCATGAAAATGATACAGAGGGGGGGGGGGGGGGGTTAGTTAGAGGCTATAATTTCTAAATTGTGGCACTGGAGCCGACCCCGACCGGCCTACGTCTGTCCCATACCCCAGACCATTGTTCTGAAAAGTTGGGTGAAGCAAGCTCGAAGCATCTGGCATCCAACCTTGGACAGACAGACAGACAGACAGACAGACAGACAGACAGACAGACAGACAGACAGACAGACAGACAGACAGACATTCTCTCTTACAGATACAGATAGATACAAAAGTCATAATTAAGATATGCAGAACGCATTTTTCAAAATTAAAATTATTCCACTGTTAGAGAGCAAAATCCAGAAGTAACAGAGCAGATAATGTATAAAAACTTCAGTGCTACACGGTAAAGCCTTCATTAAAGATATTTGTATGAATAAAACTTCTCAATAAGTTCCGTTCAGTTAGTATTGTTATTGTTGTCTTCTAGCTCTCAAAATTGAGAGGTAGAAGAACAACATCCCGCGAGCGTGTAGTGTGTTGGTGGTCTTGTTTGGAGAGTAATGCTTGCACCATACAACACCGTACCACACTACCCAATGGCACGCCTCACTACACAGCTCAGTGCCACACTATGCAATGCCATACTACTCTATACAAGGCTACACCATACTATACAGTGCATACTATACAACGTCACACCACACTATACAACGTTTTACTGCTCAATACAACACCATAACAAATATATTGCGTTGTATAACAAAGTATACAACGCTCTGCCATACTATACAACGCCATACCACATTATACAACGTAATGCCACACTATACATCGTCATACCACACTAAACAACGCCATACAACACTATACAACGTTATACAGCATCATCACCCACTATACAGCACCATACAACACGGCACAGCACTTTACAATATACAACACCACAAACATGAAACCTTAATTGATTCGTTGTTGCCATCGGAGTGCGCTGAACATCGGGTCTCGGACTCATCCCAAGAACAACGCGTTGATAACGCGATCGGCGCGTTGATAACTGTTGACGGCGATCATCATTCAGCCCGTCGTCCTAAGCTTCCCCAACGTCAGGAAACTATCGTACTAAAGTGACCTGATCCCAAACCTTACCAGAGGACCCAAAACGGAAAACGGGACAGTACGTCAATTTCACGAGCCTCTACCATTTGGCAAGGATGCTATTGGCGTTCTGAGGGAGACTGTTGCAACCCCCCTTTCCCCCCCCCCCCCCTCACACCAGTACGGTTTCTTGATGGGACACTCCGTAAAAAATCCAACCTACTAACCTAACCAGAAACCCGTGTAATCCTCCTAATCGATCGATAAGTCCGATGAGTAGAGAATGTTGATATTTGTTGACCAAACCACACACTAGAAAGTGAAGAGACGACGACGACGTTTCGGTCCGTCCTGGACCATTCTCAAGTCGATTGTGTCTGTCAACTCGTCTGCAATGTTGATATTTGTGAGTCGGTATTTTTCAAAGTGCAACCTATGTGTCAAGCTCTTCAGGGCCATCAGGTACTAACTTGAACGAGATTCAGGAGATGGTGTTGAGAGTATTGAAGGGAATACCATCTAGGGGACACGCTGTCAATTCCATCCAGGGACAAACTGTCAATACCATTAGGGTCAACCCCTTCAATAGCATTTAAGGGCAACCTTTCAATGCGTTTCAGGGGGGGACCACATCATAATATCATTCAGGGACAATCCGACAGTACCATTTAGGGATAATCCCTCAATACAGACGTGTCGTTCAGTGAAGATATTTTTTACAGACCTAGAAAAGGTCTCTTACTGGTCGACAATGTCTATAGTGAAAGGTGAAATCTCTGAGGGTATTCTCCCCTCTGAGACCTCCGTAGGACCTTGACGATTCCCGACAAGCAGTTACACAAGCGAGGGGGGGGGGGGGAAATAATCTTCATTAAATAAGACTTTTGAAATGACGATAGGCTTATGGATGAAACATATTCGTGATTTAGACTATGGCAGAAAGAGCCTATCCTTCCGCTATTGACTTTACTGTTAATATGAGGCTAACTGTAGGCTACCACCTGCACACTTGTTATATGTGTGCTCTTGGTTTTAAAATATTAAAAAGGAACTGCAAAAGTCTTTGCATTGGCGTTTGTATTAATCTTTTCAATGGTTTTTGTTTTTAGGGTTTGCAATTGCATTTGCCATGGCGTTTATAGTAATAGTCTTTCATAGTAGGCTTTTGTAATGGCGTTTTCAAAAGCCTTTGCAGTAGCCTTTGCAATATCGTTTCTTATAAGCTTTACAATGGCGTTTGTTGATGTCGTTTGCAGTAACATTAGTAATAACACTTGTTAAACCTTTACAGTGGCCAGGAACTTTTTAAATCATTAAAAAAACAGAAAGTCGTGATATATATTTTCCCTATTTTATTATGTTCTTATGTTTATTTAATTTTTGGGCGACCTACAGATGGCTTGTTCGGTTTCTGTCCTTCTCGAGGTCATTTCTTGTTATTCAATTATATTACACACCAGAAATTATCTGATTCAAATCGGTTATTAGAGAATCATAAATTGTGAGTTTTTTATGACAAATTGTAATATCGAGGTTTTAGATAAGTGAGGAACGTTGTATACTCCGTGTGCCTTCACTCACTGGAACAGCAACGACAATTGTCCAGAGAATAAGTTTACGGAACATTAAACAAAATTGAGGAATGCCTTCTAAGTAATGATAACTATGAGAGCTGGCACCTGAATGGTTACTTAGCTAACAATCCCTATAAGAGCTGACCGCTGAATGATGCTCTTGTCACACTCGGTGGTGACTCCATGGTATAACCAAATGATTGTATATCCGACAATATCTGGTCGATACAACTCAAGGGCTCAGTCCAGCCGTCTCCTCTTGCTCCTCCTCCTCCTTTTCCTCCTCTTCCTTCTCATGCTCTTCCTGCTCTTACTAGGAGTCTCATCATTCACGCCTGCCTCGGTAACCTTTGTCATGCCTACACGCGATACATCTCAGATGGCATCATAAGGTTAAACAAACCTTAATCAGATCAACGTTCTCTTCTCTAAAGTGAAGTTACCGTACAGTAGAAGAACCCAAACTTGCTATTATTTGTTTCACTTTCAGGTTTAAATATGTGATGATTTATGGGGGTTGAATGTGATGATTTATGGGGTTGCATATGTGATGATTTATAGGGTTGCATAACCTCGCAAGAAAGTACGACTGCTGGTTAACTATCAGCGGAGGTGTTTCTTTATTTACATTTGGGGTGAAGCATGACACTTAATGTTCCTAGTTTACGATAGGTTTGGATATAGATATACGAGGTTATATAAAATGAATGACTCTTTAAGAGATATCACGAAGATTGGGAATAATCACCAGGAGCTTGTACAATGATAGTACCGTAAGGCTCACTGTTAAATACTGGAGATACAACTATATTAATGTCTCGCTTTGGCCATATAACTTGGTACCAGTGTGGACTAGGCCTCAGTGCCAGTGTGGACTAGGCCTCAGTCCCAGTGGTGGACTAGTCCTTAGTGCCAGTGGTGGAGTTTGATCCTGGATAATACAGGTGGATTGTTGTACTGTGAGTCTTAATAACTGCTGAACTGTGATTCTGGATTCAGGCTTCTTGTGTATAGAGAGAAGAATGTCTAGAATCTAAACGTTCTTCTCTCAGTTGTTAATTCGCATTTTCTCTCCTAACAAGGAGAGAAATTAGAGTTAGGAGAGTTTTCTCTCCTAACAACTCTAAATTTCAAGGTTTAGGAATAGGCATATTTCATGGTATTTAGCTATATTTCAACCTATCCTCCTGTTTAGAAAGTACTTTTTGTAACTATGTGGTTCATCTTACATACATTGACGTAATGAACATATAGTAGAATTTGGTACTGTTGACTTTATAGTTCGGAAAAAATAAAGCTGAAACCAAACAAATATTCCTAGGCCTAGCATAGTACATATATGTACTATATTAGATCTGAAATAGCATGTATTAGGCCAAGGATGATTAGGTTAGGTTTTATTAGCAAAATAAATATAATAAACAAAAAGGACATTAAAAGGCATTCGGGCCTTTTCCCTCTGAATATTTTCTTCTCTGTCATCCCAATTTATAATAAGATTTATTTATATATATAACTGTGTTACAACTTACAAGACACATACCTGGAAATTACTGTTAAATAATATCTTTCAATTTCTAAAAGGCAGGAATCGTATCTACAATACAGTAGGCATTCCCCCTCTGGATCATGATACCGTGGCGCTGGAACAGGAAACTTACTGCCTTTGGGTCTCTGGTTTAACTACAGTGTTCAAGAGAGTGTTATAGTGTGAGGGGCTTCTGAGGTCAAAGTCTTCTGAGGTCAAAGTCTTCTGAGGTCAAAGTCTTCTGAGGTCAAAGTCTTCTGAGGTCAAAGTCTCGTCTATGTTATGGTGTGATTTTTGTTTTCTGGGATATCCCTACACGGGCCCTAAGCCTCTGAATGTCTCACTAAGTAATACTTGTTTCTCGTTTCAGGCGGTGTATGAGTATTAATGACTCGAATGTTCGCTTCAGTAAGATTATGTTCAATGTGTTTAACAACTACTTCTGCTCTGTTGAATCTTAGTTGAAATCATGTTTGGTTTGTAACTGTCCACTGTGTTAGATAATGTTCCAGTGGTCTGTCTGGCATTTCTCCACAATGCTGATATTTTCTTCATCGTCGTCTGTACAACTATCACAGGGTAGGGTGTAGCTTCACCGTCGTCTATACAACCACCACAGGGTAGGGTGTAGCTTCACCGTCGGCTGTACAACTACGACGTACCTCACGTAGTCTGGTGTACCGTTTCTAGGAAGCTGACCTTTGTGCAAGACAATTCTGGACGTGTATCAAACATGAGTGAGGACCGTCCGGGAGCTCTCGGAGTATTAAACTATCTTTAAGTGAAATTAAGTGGCTCAGTGGTCTTCCTACAAGGCTACCAATCCAATAATTCAGAACGAGAACCCTTTCGTACATGGCTACCTAACCAATGATCTAAAAATCGAGATCATTGTCCTAATGGGACCCCAATTCGTTAGTCCCAAAGTTGAATATCCCTGAATGGTGTAATATATATTATTTTGTATAACAATTCCCAAACATCCAGACCAAGGAGGGAGGCAGATCTACCTCTCTCAGCTGGTCTTCGTCTCCTGGTCTCCGGCTCGCCTCCAGACCCAGGAAATAACTGTGCGTGCTTTTCGACTCCCCGGAATCACTGCAAGGTATCCTCAAGGTAACCGCTAGGTATCCTCAAGGTAACCTCAAGGTAACCACTAGGTAACCGCTAGGTAACCTCAAGGTAACCGCTAGGTAACCGCAAGGTATCCTTAAGGTATCCTCAAGGTAACCGTAAGGTAACCTCAAGGTAACCGTAAGGTAACCTCAAGGTAACCGCTAAGTAACTTCAAGGTAACCGCTAAGTAACCTCAAGGTAACCGTAAGGTATCCTCAAGGTAACCGCAAGGTAACCTCAAGGTAACCGTAAGGTAACCTCAAGGTAACCGCAAGGTAACTTCAAGGTAACTGTAAGGTAACCTCAAGGTAACCGCAAGGTAACCTCAAGGTAACCGTAAGGTAACCTCAAGGTAACCGTAAGGTAACCTCAAGGTAACCGCAAGGTAACCTCAAGGTAACCGTAAGGTATCCTCAAGGTAACCTCAAGGTAACAGCAAGGTAACCTCAAGGTAACCGCAAGGTAACCTCAAGGTAACTGCAAGGTAACCTCAAGGTAATCGCAAGGTAACCTCAAGGTAATCGCAAGGTAACCTCAAGGTAACCGCAAGGAAACCTCAAGGTAACCTCAAGGTAACTGCAAGGTAACCCGCAAGGTAACCCGCAAGGTAACCGCAAGGTAACCGCAAGGTAACCGCAAGGTAAGGTAACCTACTCTGCCACTGGGAAATATTTGCCCGTCCTGGGAGCGCAATACATGAAAAAAATATCCCTAATACTCACTCAAGTTTTTTTTTGAATGTAAATAAAAATTAATAAGTATACGTAAGAGAAAATATGGCCGAATTTCTGTGGACTTTATTACTTAAATGTCAGACCGTAACATTAATAAAAATGAAATCTTTAGAGCATGTGTAATAAAGTCTGTGTTTGCAACATTTATAGATTGGAAGCAACGTGTCATTTAAAAATATTGGAATAGAATTATTTAAAATAGCAGGGAGATGACATGTGTTGGTTGGAGCCTGATGCAACCAGCTACAATATCTTATATATGTGTGTGTGTGTGTGTGTGTGTGTGTGTGTGTGTGTGTGTGTGTGTGTGTGTGTGTGTGTGTGCGTGCGTGCGTGCGTGTGCACGCCGATAAGCAGCATTTGTTCCATATGTAAGTTTAAAATCTTTCATGAAAACTCATAGTAATTGGGTATTATCATTTGGAATAAGGTTCAGATATAATATCATTTAGTGATGTCAGCCAGCATAATACTGGTCAGTTTGTTGTGCAAGTTCTTAAGACCCGAGACCCCTGTCTTGTTAATGTTTACCTCCAGCGGGTGTAGACAGTCACGTATGTGTTTACCTCCAGCGGGTGTAGACAGTCACGTGTGTGTGTTTACCTCCAGCAGGTGTAGATAGTCACGTGTGTGTTTACCTCCAGCGGGTGTAGACAGTCACGTGTGTGTGTTTACCTCCAGCGGGTGTAGACAGTCACGTGTGTGTGTTTACCTCCAGCGTGTGTAGACAGTCACGTGTGTGTGTTTACCTCCAGCGGGTGTAGACAGTCACGTGTGTGTGTTTACCTCCAGCGGGTGTAGACAGTCACGTGTGTGTTTACCTCCAGCGGGTGTAGACAGTCACGTGTGTGTTTACCTCCAGCAGGTGTAGACAGTCACGTGTGAACGCATATTCTGCATTTTTGTACTTTCAAAACTGTATTCTTTGTATCTTAAAATACACAGAATACACTAAGAAACGAGAATTCCTGTAATTTGTAACAAGATGGTCGTGCTGTATGTCGTATCTAAAACAGCATAACATTTCATACAAATTAAGTATGTAGTCACAATAACGGGGCTGGAAATTAGACCCCCAATTTGTCCACAGATCTGGAAAGAAAGTGACGACGTTTCGGGCCTTCCTAGACCATTACCAAGTCGTGTAAAATGGTCCAGGACGGACCGAAACGTCGTCGTTTCATTTCAGATGTTTGGGTTGGGTGTCAACATTAAGTATATTTGTGAAAGTAATGTCAGTAACTGTGGTAAAGTATGTGAGACGCTAGACAGACGTGAACATAATAGTGAGATGAGCATGTTGTTGTTGTTATAGATTCAGCTACTCGGAACAAGTTCCAAGTAGTACGGGCTATGGTGAGCCCGTAACTTACCTGGCACAGGAGCGGGACAAGTAGCACGGGCTATGGTGAGCCCGTAGTGGACTTTCCTGGCATAGGAGCGGTGCTGTGTGAGTGTGTCCTAGATGAGCAGTTGGTGGTGCGTAATATAGGCACCCATCCGTTGCGTCACCGAAAGCTTCCCAACTCGCATTTATTGCCCTACCAAACCATCAAACTCTGCCGTAAAGCTATATATGAAATCAGAATCCCTGATTCGTCCACAAATCTTCTAAAATCAGCATTTGTATGGAGTAGGAGTTTCCGCGCACATCCTTAAACTTCAACCAAGACGAGTTCCCGCGATTTTGCCAAGCTGTGTGAAGAGGACCTGGAATCATCAGATGCCGCTCCTGGTCTGTATGTGATCCTCACTTGTTTGTTGTATTGAACCTAATGGTTTCTGTACGTAGAAGACGGCTTATTTATTGAAATGAAGCCACATTTCAATTGTAAGAGAACTGGAAATCTACACGGCATACGTAATTCTCTTGAAAATGAATCAAATTGTATCACTGGAGACATATGTGCTTTTTGCCTGGTTGTAATAACCGCCAAATCAAGCGTGTCGCCCATTTCCCGCGCTTGACGAAGGCTGAATCATAGACGCCACAAAGCTGCACTATGGAGAGCACAAAGGGCACTGGAGGGGCGAGGACGATCAGATACCCAACCCTGTAATCAAGTGATACTAGATACCGCGTGGGACCCATGCTGCTCTCCGGAGAATCAAAACAAGGCTCTCTTCTATTTCCCAGGAGAAACAGCTTCTTTCATATGTCAGCTATATTCTGATGCAATGATCAGGCTTCGTCCGCCTAGATTAATCAAATTTTCATTCACATTTAAAAGGAATCGCGGAAGAAAGTCTTTAGCTTCAATATCTTCGATTACTGATCCAGCAAACTTATGCGCAAGCAGCAGAAGACAAGATAATATATGTATCAACGTTCCTTTATTTCATATATAACAATATAGTAATGGTCGATTCGTTCACCATCTACCAGTTATATCTCTGAGCAAAGTAACTTCAAAACAGCTCGGCCCGACTTCCCATTCTCTCCCACCCATATAAACCCTCGTAATCACCGAGAAAATCGACATCAAACCCCATTAAATTAGCGTTCTTTGGAGCCTGAAGGACTTGGCAGTTGGCAATGGGCTTCCTGCTTGGTGAAGCTCTGCGGGAACTCTGTGATATCGGCCATGATACCGTTGGTGTTCCAGAGCCCTCGACGGTAAGGGGGAGCAGCGCGGGAGAACCTCCGCCAACATCAGTCACCTCCGCTCTTTGGCGTACAATAACACTTACACAAAGACAGTTCAAGTTCGAATAAATCGAACCCGTAGTATTAACAGGTTCAAAAGTTTATTCACCAGTAAATTTGCGCCTGTAATGTTGGCATGGACTTACTCACGCTAAAATGTGACAACCACAACACAACGAGAATGACAGAAAATCGACCAAGGCCAGGGGGAAAAAAAGCGGTGGGTTGAGAAGCATGGCGGGAGCCTGAGAACAATATTGTACTTCACAGGGGCATTCATGGCGCCGGCCGGGAGAGCTGGCCCGCACAGCTGCCCTCCTCCTACCCTCTCCCTGCCTCACTCTCTCTCCCTCTCACTCTCCATCCAACTCACACTAAATCATCCTCTAAAATACTTAGCGTCTACAATCATGCATGTCGAAAGAGAGAAGAAGATGGTTAAGAGAAGCGTGTGACCCGTGGCTTTAAGCCGGCCCTACTAGACCTGGTCACCAGAGGCGCTCTGATTCTCCCTTCATTTTGTCCGTCAGTCGGGCCGGGAGGCGGGAACAGCCTGCCGATCGTTTTGTGATGACTGCGGCCGTAGGGCCTACTTTCCTGCCATCCACCAGTGCTCGGGTCGACCTTAACGACGTTCATAATAGGGGGCGGATTACTTGGTATTATCCTTGATATCAACACCAGTCTCGGACTTGCACACTCCCACCGGAAATATCATAATGGTTCTATAGGACGTTATAAACTTCGTAGATATAATTATGGCCGGCAAGCGGAGCCTAGGACAGGCAGGTTGAGGGAGTGGACACTACGAACGAGGCCAAAGAGCGACGTGTAGGACACTAGCGAGACGTGTCCTAACTGGGACGATTGGTTGGCAACCGTCTGAGCTTTTGTTGTAGAGAAGAGAGAGAGGAGAGGACGCTTGGGCGTGATGCTCCTCCACACGCCTGCCACCACCACCACTGCCACCACCACCACCACCACCCCTCACCACCACCACCACCACTACCACCACCACCTCCACCACCACCACCACCACCACCACCACCACCACCACTACCACCACCACCACCACCACCGCTCGCCACCACCACCACCACCGCTCACCACCACCAGCACCACCACCCCTCACCACCACCGCTCACCACACACCTCATCAGTTGCACACATATTCTCACTCTCCATACCCGATTTACTGAGCACCGCACAGCTTTCGCGATCACTATAGAACACTATTGAGCACCGTGGAAAACACTGAGCACCGATACTAACATTTTTGGTAATAGACAATTTTGTGGCTAAACAGAGGTGGAAAGATTGTTTTCCTTCGTTTTAGGTTTGTCATCTCGGTAATGTATCCACACTCATACACGAAATTGACAACAGTAAGGATCAGTAATAATAATTACATTTATTATTATTATTATTATTATTATTATTATTATTATTATAAATCAAGAGTCCCCAGAAAATTTAACTTTGTGAACTGCACAAAATGTACTGTGATACCAGGGAGCCGGTGGCTGAGCGGACAGAACACTGGACGCGTGATCCGGTGGTCCCGGGTTCGATCCCGGGCGCCAGAGAGAAACAATGGGCAGTTTCTTTCACTCTGATGCCCCTGTTACCTAGCAGTAAATAGGTACCTGGGAGTTAGTCAGCTGTCACGGGCTGCTTCCTGGGGGTGGAGGCCTGACCGAGGACCGGGCCGCGGGGACACTAAGCCCCGAAATCATCTCAAGATAACCGAGATAACCAGTCGTCACAGAGCTAACAGATAGTGATACAAGTCATAACTCATCACAACTTCCTCCTGCCCCCCTCGGCAGGAGGAAGAGGGTGTGCGAAAAGTGTCACACAGTGTCATGTGTTGTCATGTGATAGTGTCATGATGTGTTGACGCCGGAAGTGCTTCAGGACCCACCGTTGCCTGGGTCCAGAATCACAGTGTGTATTTAGTGGCATATAAGATAGCATATCAACGCGCCCACCACAACACGTTTTGCTTTGATAATTAAAACTGTTAAATATACCTAGGGATAAGATAAACTAACCTCAGGCCGTCATACTTGTCATACTCCAAGACATCGTCGGAGCTGTTGACAAGAATTTTGAATATTTTGATTACGCTCGTTGACATTTCAGGTCTCGTAGGCTGATTTTTTATCAAAATCGATAGCGGTCAGACCAAAACGTTAGGACATGAGACTCCATCTCATCCCCCTGTGAGGTGTGAGAGGTGCCTCGAAGACTCTCACTTACCTTGTTGTTGTGTTTAGAGTGATCAGTCCAGCAGTTTGACAGCTCTGATTAAAACTATTCAGCGAAATAATAATATTAATAATAATAATAATAATAATTTTGTGATTATTATTATTATTATTATTATTATTATTATTATTATTATTATAACGTTATTATGTTATTATATACGTTATGTACATTATTATAATAATATAATGTTATTATATTAATAATAATAATAATAATAATGAGAATAATAATAATTCTGTTATTATTATTATTATTATAGTTATTATTATTATCATAACAAGAACAATAGTAACAATAATAAATATCATACAAATGTTAATAATTTAATTATAACAATATAATTGCACCTATAATATTATTTAGAAATAGGAAAAATAAGAGGTGAATTTTGCAGGAGTGCGCTAGGCTGCAGGTCCATATTCACAGTGCTGGATTTTTAAATTCCTCAAATAGTATTATTCTCACTGTGTACCAAAAAAAATATCATTTTCATGCCGGTGCAGCGATATCGGAAATAACAACACAGAGCCCGGATATTAAAATCACAACTCCATGCACAATGAACTTTGAAAGGACAGTCACAAATATGTTTACCCCCGCCCGTGAAAACAATACCCCTTCTCCCCCCTTCCCTCCCCTCCCTGCTCACCCCCCCTCTCACCCCTACTTTTCCTACTTCCCCCCCCCCCCTCACCCTGCTAAAACACTTCCCGGTGTATTTTTGTTATATATTTGTTTAGCTTAAGCGCTGGAGTTGTTACAACTTTCCGTAGAGTCGAAACCACATCACCGCCAGCAGAGAATCTCGCCCCCAGCGCCGCCAATTACTCTTTACCATTCCCATGAAACACTGCCAATGGCCCGGTTGAACTTCACAGTAACGAGGTTTCCGTTACCGTCGTTCAAAAGCATAATTGAGAGATTAAGTTGAAATTCAACCCCCTACCCCATGCAGCTTCAATCCCTCGTCCCGACCCGCACACTCAGCCCCGTCCACCTCCTCTGGCTAGGCGACCGCTCTCCACATTTCCACCTCGAGTGTTTGTGGATGGAGATTGTAAACTGATGCAAGTTAGAGCAACAGTGGCGGAGTTGCGGTAGGTCCCGGCTGGCTCCGGATAAGAGCCTAGGTGCGCTACGGACATACAATCAAGGGTTTTGGATGCAGTGGATTATGTTGGTGGGTCAACTCAAAGGGCGCAGGACAGAGTGGGTAGAGGAGAGAGGATGGTGGGGGAAGGGGGGGATGATGGGAGAAGGGTCGGGAGAGGTAGGGATGGAGGGAGGGAGAGAAGTGAGGGAAGCGATGGGAAGAAGGGTAGTGTGGAGTGGTTAGAAAGGCGAGGGGGGGGGGGTGAGTGGAAGGTTGCTGTGGAGTTGAGGGACATGAAGAGCAGGGTCGGGAGAGGTGGAGAGTAGAGTAAGGAGAGGTAGAGAATAGGGTAGGAAGAAGTAGAGGTAGAAAGTAGAGTAGGGTATGATGTAGAGAATAGGATAGGGATAGCTAAGGAGTAGATAGAGGTATAGAGTAGGGTAAGGAAAGGTATAGAGTAGGGTAGGGCGAGGTAGAGAGTAGAGCAGGATGCGGTAGGGATTAGAGTAGCATGGGAGGATCAAGGGGGGGGGGTGATAGTGGAGGAGTGTGTGGAAGGTGGTGGTGGTGAAGAGTATGGAAGGGGGGGGGGGAGGGGGAGTGGTGGTAGTAGGGAACCAAACGATGCTGGTTCAGTGAGCCTTCTGCTGTAGTCTGATTGTTTCCCAGGTGCTGAGCCGCCACGCTCATGTTGTCACTGATTTCCTCCCCTGTGTCTGTTCTGCTCAAGTTACTGCGCTGGGTAATGTGGCCCGTCTCAGGTAGCAGGCTCCGGTATTGCTTGACTTAAAGATGTAGTAATAACTTCTTGTTATTGCATTGCATTCAGTATCACTGTGTGTTATCACACTCACACACTTTATATATATACAGTATATAAAGCACACAGGGAAGGGGGTGGTAGGAGAAAAGCACACAGAAACTGTATTGGAGGGGATCTAAACATTCCCTCTAATGCGTTATGTGTGGTTTCCTCCGAGGCTAAGGGTTCCCCTTCTTCCAGCCAGAGGTAGTACTCCCTTCCATTGTTAATTGAATATATATATATATATATATATATATATATATATATATATATATATATATATATATATATATATATATATATATATTGCCTAAAACATTAAAGAACCCACTGATGTAATTAAATGCTGTCTACCACAATGTGGTAGACAGCACATTAACAAATACTAATTAACAAGAATATAAATAAGCACATTAATCGGGAATAAAAAAAGTTTTAGGACGAGCATTGGCTGATAAAGTTAATACAATATATTTTTATTTTAAACAAAAGCGAAAATATTGGCGTTTCGAGCCATACGGCTGTGTTGTTTCCGGATGATAGAGTGAAGGTCATTTGAAAAACACGCCAACCGGATTAATCAGTCGGTGGGGGGGGGGGGGGAGGGGAGTAAATATTTTTAAGCTTATTTATGATTAATGGTTAAAAAGTATTAAATATGTTAAGACGCTTTTGGTGATCTGGTGTTAATATAACAAAAAAAAAAAAGCCGTAGAAATCCGGATATTCGAAAATAAAAATCTTAGACCATTTTACACATCCTCTTATCTACGTGTGCATACGCATGCATGCATGCACGGCTGTGTGCACACATACACACAGGAAAAGACTATGAAAATGATATTGCATATCCAAAGTGGAGAAATAACGGAAGTTACTACACAGTCATATACTAAGACAAGGGAAGGGAACTATCAGGGGGGGGGAAAGCGCCAAGCCAAGTTGAAGTTCAAGTATGTTTATTGAGACAAGAAAGAAATACATCTCAAAGGGATAGAGTAGCTTAGGCTATTTCTACCCCCCCCCCCTTAGCGCCAAACCATTACGACTATATAGCACTTGGAAGGGGGCAGGATAAGGATTTGGGGTGGGACGGAGGGAAAGGAATGGTGCCCAACCACTTGGACGGTCGGGGATTGAACGCCGACCTGGTATGAAGCGAGACCGTCGCTCTACAGCCCAGCCCAAGTGGTTGGGAAGACAAATTGAGAATAAAAGCGAGCTTTATGTCAAGAGGACGAAGGGTATTAGTAAGATTTTAGAGTTCAGATATGAAGGGAATGCAGAGCACAGTGGTACTAGTGTTGGACACTGGTTTGGATGAAAGAAATTTCGTTTAGCTTGAGAATAAGCACTGTTGATAAATGATAAAATGTAAGCGGTAACCAAGGCGAGAGAAAGATTTGTAAATAAGGGACATTTCAGAATCAAGAAACTGAGGGAGAGAGTCAGAAACTGAGGGAGAGAGTCAGAAACTGAGTCACTGATGCGCGGAGGAAGAGGGAGAGATGAGGACACTTTTCTTAACAGAAGGAGGATGGTAGGAAAAGAAGTGAATGCACATGCCACTATGCATGGGTTTGCGGTAGACAGAGAAAGAGAACCCGGGCACAGAGCTGCGAACATGAACGTCAAGAAAAGGAAGGAGTGAATTAGATTACCATTCAACTCTGAAATGGATGGAAGGAGCCATGGAAGATGGAAGGGCGCCTGACAGCTGGGTGGACAGCGCTTCGGATTCGTAGTCTTGAGGTTCCGGGTTCGATCCCAGGTGGAGGCGGAGACAAATGGGCAAAATGTTTCTTCCACCCTGATGCCCCTGTTACCTAGCAATAAATAGGTACCTGGGAGTTAGACAGCTGCTACGGGCTGCTTCCTGGTGGGGTGTAACAAAAAGGAGGCTTGGTCGAGGACCGGGCCGCGGGGACGATAAGCCCCGAAATCATCTCAAGATAAGATAAGATAGCCAGACTGTTACGAGAGGAGAGGAAAGGCTGAAAAGGGCCAAAAGTCATGAGGCCATAAAGCAAAAATATCACCATGTAACCATTTGTTTACACGAGTATATAAGGTCCAGAAAGAACACAAATAGCGTATCTGTCTCTTGAAGATTGCGGGGATCAATGTCCTCTGGGCGCGGTCTCTGATCACGTACAAGGTCAAGATAACGTGAGATCAAGGGGGTTTTATGACAGTAATTGAATATTGAAGAAGTCATCCAAGAACAATTATTGATCCAAATTGTCAATGTTAATTAATTACACATATCGATGTATAAGAGAACCATTCAACAGTTAACGATAAATGCAACAGAAATGAGAGGCAGGGAGGGGTTATGGGGGGGGAGGATGGGAAGGGGGGAGGGGGGTGCTAGGGGAGGGGGTCTAGGGGAAGGGGGTGGGGGAAGGGTTATGGTTAATACAGAGGGGAGAGAATGTTCCTGAGGGAACCTGTGAAGGTCAGTTGCAACTGATCTTCTTACTCCTCACAATCTTCATAACTCTCCTCACAATCTTCCTCACTCTTCTCACACGCCTAAATCTTTCTCACTCTTCTCATAGTCGTCCTCACCTCACACTCCTCATAATCTTCCTCACTCTCTTCACACTCCTTGTAACCTTCCCACAATCTTTTTTACACAATCTTCCTACCACTGATTATTCACACAAACAAATCTTCACAAACGTATTAGAAATAAACTGCACAAACAACTCTGTCAAAAAAAACTCTACACAAACAACCTAGCATAAATAATCCTTCACAAACAACCCTTCACAAACAATCGTTCACTATCAAGGCCACGTCAACAAAGCCTTGCAAGCAGATGAGTGTCACCAGCCCCCCCCCCCTCCCCTCCCCCAAGATCTTGGAGTCTGTCTCACTAACAACACCAGGTGTATAATCCAAGAGCAAGCAAACCAAATATTTGCCCTCACAAACCACACACTTCACAAACCCTCATAAAGAAACCAGTGAGTTCAAACAAAACTTTCACCCGACACCCTCACAAACAATGACTCAAACCACTAACCACCACCAACGCCTCACATTAGGGGGTGACAAAATCATTCTCAACCTCTTTTCCAATCCCATCCTCTCCATCTCAATTGTCCATTTCCTCCCTCCCTTTCTTCCATCTCTGTCTCTCTCTCCCTCTCACCTCCGTCTCAATTGTCCATTTCCTCCCTCCCTTTCTTCCATCTCTCTCTCTCCCTCTCTCCCGCTTACCTCCGTCTCAATTGTCCATTTCCACTCGTCACATCGGGAAGTTTGTCGTGGATTTAGCGAGCATTACCAGAGTATTTTGACACCAGTCAGTATACCTCATTACTGTTAACAATCAGCCTCCACCCTCAATAAGCCACTACTCTCTTATCAGGGCGCGTCAGACGGGTGGGCGTGGGCGCGTATGGGCGTCCTGTGTCTCTGTTTGGAATGTAATCGCTGACTGGTGCAAGGGAAGCTTGTGCAACATTTTCCTGGACGGTGTCTAGGTGGGACATGAAGATCCTGAGCAGGGGAAGGAGGGCGATTCAATCATTGTTAATTTTTTTTCTAGTTGGCATCTCTATCTTGGTCCCTGGGAGGGGGAAGGGGGAGCAGGGGAGGAAAACAGGAGAGGGAAGTAGTGAAAATAGGAGAGGAAAAGAGGGGGAACAGGAGAAGGGGAAAAGGAGAGGGAACAGGGAGAGGGGACGAGGGGAGAGGTACAGGAAGGGAGAGGGGACGAGGGGAGAGGTGAAGGAAGGGAACAGGGGGAGAGGAGGAGGAGGGGGAGAGAAAGGGGAGGAACAGGGGGATTTGGCACACTCTTGTAACTTTCCCTTAGAATAATAACCTCCCAAGTCACTTCGACTACGGCAGCGAAATCTCGCCCTTACGACGCAAGGCTCCAGAGGCCCAATTCAGTCGAAAGTCCTCGCCAGAGCTTGGCTTATACGGCTCTGTCCCCGCCAGTGATAATAACATGTCCCGTCCCGCGGATTTCGATAGACAAAACGACACTTAGCGCGCCCAGGCATACGGTTCAGTTTACAATGACAATCCCGGTGGACTTAGCACATTGGTATTCCAAAAGAAGGATAAGCTCCTCATCTTCAACGGAGGCTCTAAGTCCTTGACATGTGGATAGAGTTTGTGAGGGTTTGTGGTCGCTAAGTAGGTGGGGATATGAGGTTGTTTTTGCCTTGTGTGGTTAGTGGTGATTAGTTAGAGGTGGTTAGAGGGCGGTAACTATATGAGTAGTGGGCGTTTAGTAGTTGCTAGCTAGGGGGGTTAAATATGCGGTAAGTGATTAGTTAGGGGGTGGGTAGTAGGTGGTAACTCAGTGGTTAGTCTGGGTGGGCAGTGGGTAGTTAGGGTGGGTGGTAAGTGGGTAGGAACCCAGTGGTTATTCACTGGCTAGTTAGGGTGGGTACCTGGTACCTGATACCTGGTACTTGGTAGTAGTGGTAGCTCAGTGATTAGTTAGGGTGGTGGGCAGTGGGTAGGGTAACCTCAAGGTAACCTCAAGGTAGGGTATCTTCTTGAGGTTATCTTGAGATGATTTCGGGGCTTTTTAGTGTCCCCGCGGCCCGGTCCTCGACCAGGCCTCCACCCCCAGGAAGCAGCCCGTGACAGCTGACTAACACCCAGGTACCTATTTTACTGCTAGGTAACAGGGGCATAGGGTGAAAGAAACTCTGCCCATTGTTTCTCGCCGGCGCCTGGGATCGAACCCCAGGACCACAGGATCACAAGTCCAGCGCGCTGTCCGCTCGGCCGACCGGCTCCCTAAAGGGTAGTTTGCTGTAATTTTATAGTTTGTTGAAGGTGGGTGAGCGAACGACAACACAGTAGTCTGTGGACGAGTGTCGAGCTGTATCAGCGGTCCAGTGATTAGCGAGTGGTTATATGGGTCGTGGTATAGTGCGCTGAACCACTGCCTAAACTTTAGATGTGTGTTATACCGAGATAGTATGACTATGAGGCAGTGATTACGGCGTGATGTGACCACTACCGTGATGTGACCACTAGCTCGAGTGTCGTTGAACTGCTGAACTGCACTGTTGCACGATATGCTAATTCCGGTACGTTTAACTGCAAGTTAAAAATTCACGGGTTATTCATGCCCGTGCCACCTTTTGGGTGGCTTAATCTTTATCAATCAATCAGCAAGTTAAATAATGATCAATATATCCTGTTAATATGAAGGGTTAGTATATATAGTCTTTATGAAGTCTCAGTATATTGTCATCATTAATGCTCAGTATTTCCTCCCGTTAAAAGCTGTCACTCTCCAAGTCAACCCGGGAAGGAGGGACACATCTTAGAATTCCGTTTGAGAGCTTGCAGTGAAATTCCAGGTGATAGTTAATTAGATGGCAATATCAGCACGGATACACCTGGGTTAATGACTAGTTGGGCAGGTAATGACCTGGAGGCTCAGGTGTTGACATAACCCGTCATCACAGGCTCGCGATCCTCTAGATAAGTCTTTAGTTAAGAGGTAAGATAAGAGGAGGGGAAGGAGAGGTAAGATAAGGGGAGAGGAAGGGAAGGGAATTGTCAGGGGGAAGTGCCAAGCCACTAAGACTATATAGCACTTGGAAGGGGTCAGGATAAGGATTTGGGATCGGACGGGGGGGGGAAAGGAATGGTGCCCAACCATTTGGACGGTCGGGGATTGAACGCCGACCTGCATGAAGCGAGAGACCGTCGCTCTACCGTCCAGTCCAAAGGGTTGATGATAAGAGGAAGTGCTCTTCACTCTTCTCTTCACTTCTCTCTCTCTCTCTCTCTCTCTCTCTCTCTCTCTCTCTCTCTCTCTCTCTCTCTCTCTCTCTCTCTCTCTCATCTCCACGGCCTTTACCGCATAGCTTATTATAGTTAAATAATTTTTGTGTGGTGCTGTAAGATGATTATTGGAGAAAATATAAATTATTTGTGTAGTTGTGAAAAACGTTATTACAGCCTTGAAAGCCTGGAGAAATTTGTATTGAGCGTTGTCTCTGTGGAATATTGTGCTCACGTTCTGATGGTACTGATCTTTGCTACAGTAGTTAGTGAAGCTTCTTGAGGTTATCTTGAGATGATTTCGGGGCTTAGCAGCCTGGTCAACCAGGTCTCCTCTTTGTTACACACCCCCAGGAAGCAGCCCGTAGCAGCTGTCTAACTCCCAGGTACCTATTTACTGCTATGTGAACAGGTACATCAGGGTAAAAAAAACTTTGCCCATTTGTTTCCGCTTCCACCGGGGATCGAACCCCGGAACCTTAAGACTACGAATCCCAAGCGCTGTCCACTCAGCTGTCAGGCCCTGAGCTGGGTGAGTTGTTGGTGTTTTGTTGTGATGACATTGTGGTTCCTAGCACTTGTTGTGATGACATTGTGGTTCCTAGCACTTGCATTAGTGAGAATGGAGATATGATTAGGAGTAACCACAGTGTCAACCAAGAGACCGTCCACTACCACCAGTCTGTCTACCCCCACCACTACACCACAACAACCACTACACAAGCACCACCATCACCACACCACAACAATCACTACACCACAGCGACCACCATCACCACACCACAACAATCACTACACCACAGCGACCACCATCACCATACCACAACGACCACCAACACTGCACCATAACCTCACCATCACTACACCACAACGACCACTACACCACCACCACCACCACCACCACCCAGGAGCCCAACCCCTGCCTCACACACCCTCCAGGCCCTCGCCACAAAAACAGCAACATGTACCTCAACTTGCCAGTAAATCAATTACGAGTTACCTGTCAGAAACAAAGCCGCCAGATGTCTCAAGCAAAACTCATCACGCTAACCCAGCCACAGTCAGCACAGCCAGCCCGGCCAGCCAGTCACAGCCCGGCCAGCCAGCCGGCCACATCCAGGACAGCCAGCCGGCCACATCCAGGACAGCCAGCCGGCCACATCCCGGCCAGCCAGTCACATCCCGGCCAGCCAGTCACATTCCGGCCAGCCGGCCAGCTACATCCTGGCCAGCCAGTCACATTCCGGCCAGCCGGCCAGCTACATCCTGGCCAGCCAGTCACATTCCGGCCAACCGGACTAGCAGTATTGCCAACCTTCGTATGTATGGAAAGGAACTTGGCCGATTTCTCTTCTTCTCTTTCCCCTTTAGTCCAACCCCTTGGGCTGGACGGTAGAACAACGGCCTCTCTTCATGCAGGTCGGCGTTCAATCCCCCGACCATCCAAGAAATTGGGCATCATTCCATCCTTCCGGCCCATCCCAAATCCTTATCCTGACCCCTTCCAAGTGCTCTATAGTAATAATGGCTCTGCCATTCCCCCCTGATAATTCTCTTCCCCTCTTCCTCCTTTAAATATTTGATTCCATAGAAGATATTGTACAAATTGACCTTAAAAGAAATCAACATTCCTAATAATTCTGAGCAGCTTCGTATCTCTTGACTGTAGAACACAATACACCGAAAAATAAAGAAAGAAAGCCTAAAGCGTCGGGGGTTTCTAACTATCCATTAAATCGCGAATAAATATGAGTTTCCCCGTGCGAAAATCGCAGGGTTCCATTGGCAATAAATCGGATGGTTGGCGTTGGCAACGGTGGAGCCCGGGGAGGGGGCCGACAGTCTGCGGAAATCCGGAGAACCCGATTGTCACTTGGCCGGATTATGGGACTATGACAACACTGTTGGATTACTGCGTGGGGGAGGCGGGAGGGTGAGGGAGAGGGAGAGGGAGAGGGAGAGGGAGAGGGAGAGAGGGAGAGATGGAGAGGGAGAGAGGGAGAGGGAGAGAGGGAGAGGGAGAGGGAGAGAGGAAGAGGGAGAGAGGAAGAGAGAGGGAGGAAGAGAGAGGGAGGAACAGAGAGGGAGGAAGAGAGAGGGAGGAACAGAGAGGGAGGAACAGAGAGGGAGGAACAGAGAGGGAGGAAGAGAGAGGGAGGAAGAGAGAGGGAGGAAGAGAGAGGGAGGAAGAGAGAGAGAGAGAGAGAGAGAGAGAGAGAGAGAGAGAGAGAGAGAGAGAGAGAGAGAGAGAGAGAGAGAGAGAGAGAGAGAGAGAGACCGTGAAGAGAGGGATATCGGGGGAGAATTAGGATAGGAAGAGAAGGAGGCCACGGAAGGAGAGGGGACGCCAGGATGGAATGAGAATTGGATACGGAGGTAAGAAGGAAGGTTAAGAGGAAAAAGAGATAGGTTAAGGGAAAAGAAACAAAGGAGGAAACAGGTGATAAGAGGGAGGGAGGGAGGGAGTTAATTATCAAGGGAAAGCGCCAAGCCATTACGCCTATATAGCCTGTGAATGAGAGGTAAACGTTTAGTATATAATATGGAAATGAGAAAGAGAAATATAGAGTACATAACAGTGAGTGAATAACTAGTGAAGTAGACCTGACACAGTAAAGAGTGGATGTATCATCACACTAACACACGCTGGACACGTGATCCTGTGGTCCGGGGTTCGATTCCCGGCGCCGGCGAAAAACAGTGGGCAGTTTCTTTCACCCTGATGCCCCTGTTACCTAGCAGTAAATAGGTACCTGGGAGTTACATAGCTGCTACAGGCTGCTTCCTGGAGATGTGTGTGTGTGTGCGCCGACAGGGTTCCAGCCACACTTACGCTGGCAAAAATATACACCTCATGTACGTATATGGGAACCTTCATGCACGCACACACCTTCACACACACGCGTGAACAATCTTCACGCATGCACACGCAACCATGCACACACGCACGCGCCTCTGTATGCTCATACCTGCACAGGCACCTGTGGAAACGTGCACCCACACGTCACCATACAGGCTTGTATACATGGGCTCATGAATATACATGAGTACATGCGTGCATGTACATACCTGAGTACACATATATGTGAGTACCCAGGTACTGGAGTATGCTCGAGAATGCGTATACACATACATAAGCACACACGTACATGAGTACAAACTCACATGAGTGCATACGCACATAAGTATTCACTGTAACGAATAATCGTACCACAACGTTTATGCTTTTTGTACTTCAAGTTAATATTGAACCTTGTACTATATAAATGTTGTCATTGACATTCTTCTTCCTATTATTATTGTTAACACACAGAAATCACACTAACGTGATTTATAGATCAGTGAGAAAATCCACCCGGGCTGTGAGCTAGCTGGGCGGGAACCTACGACCGAAGCATTGCTCCAGTGGTAGAGTATATGCGGCTTGGCAATGCTTTGGTCGTAGTTTCGCGCTCAGCTCACAGCCCGAGTGGATTTTCTCATTATTAGTATTTTGTTTTTGATTTGCCAGTCAAATATGTTGGTTACATGTGGGCGTGGCGTGTAGACTTGCGTGGGAGAGAGGGTCAGGTCGGGTCTGGTCTTCTGGTCTGAATAGTAATATTTCGGGGAGAATCTTAACCTGATTCAACTCGATTTGTGACATTATCCAATACCTTGTGGGGTGTTTGTTTTGGTCGGCTGGTTCTTTCCTTGCCTTTGCCTCCTCGTTACTTGTGACTCCTCGTTATTTATTGTTAATCGTTATTTGTGGCTCCTCGTTATTTGTTTCCTCGTTACTTGTGGTATTTATGGTTCCTCGCTATTTGTGGCTCGTTATTTATGGTTCCTGGTTACTTGTGGCTCGTTATTTATGGCTCCTGGTTACTTGTGGCTCCTTATTTATGGCTTCTCGTTACTTGTGGCTTCTCGTTATTTATGGCTCCTCGTTACTTGTTGATCTTCGTCACCTATGGATCCTCTAATATGTGGCTACTCGTCGCATGTCTCCTCGTTACTTGCGTTTCATCGTTTCTTGTGGCTCCTCGTTACTTGCTGCTCCTCATAACTTGTGGCTCCTCGTCACTTGCTGCTCCTCATAACTTGTGTCTCCTCATTAATTGTGGCTCCTCATCACTTATGGCTCCTCGTTACTTGTGGCTCATTAATTGTGGCTTCTCATTAATTGTGGCTCTTCATCACTTATGGCTCCTCGTCACTTATGGCTCATTAATTGTGGCTCCTTATAACTTGTGGCTCGTCACTTGTGGCTCCTCGTCACTTGTGGCTCCTCGTTACTTGTGGCTCCTCGTCACTTGCTGCTCCTCATAACTTGTGGCTCGTTACTTGTGGCTCCTCGTCACTTGTGGCTCCTCATAACTTGTGGCACCTCGTCACTTGTGGCTCCTCGTCACTTGTGGCTCCTCATCACTTGTGGCTCCTCGTCACTTTTGGCTCCTCGTCACTTGTGGCTCCTCATCACTTGTGGCTCCTCGTCACTTTTGGCTCCTCGTTACTTGTGGCTCCTCGTCACTTGTGGCTCCTCGTCACTTGCTGCTCCTCATAACTTGTGGCTCCTCGTCACTTGTGGCTCCTCATCACTTGTGGCTCCTCGTCACTTGTGGCTCCTCGTCTATTGTGGCTTCTCGTCACTTGTGGCTCCTCGTCACTTGTGGCTCCTCATAACTTGTGGCTCCTCGTCTCTTGTGGCTCCTCGTCATTTGTGGCTCGTCATTTGTGGCTCCTCATAACTTGTGGCTCCTCGTTACTTGTGGCTCCTCGTCACTTGTGGCTCCTCGTCATTTGCTGCTCCTCATAACTTGTGGCTCCTCGTCACTTGTGGCTCCTCATCACTTGTGGCTCCTCATAACTTGTGGCTCCTCGTCACTTGTGGCTCCTCGTCTCTTGTGGCTCCTCGTTACTTGTGGCTCCTCGTCACTTGTGGCTCCTCGTCACTTGCTGCTCCTCATAACTTGTGGCTCCTCGTCACTTGTGGCTCCTCGTCACTTGTGGCTCCTCATAACTTGTGGCTCCTCGTCACTTGTGGCTCCTCGTCACTTGCTGCTCCTCATAACTTGTGGCTCCTCGTCTCTCTGGGCTCCTCGTCACTTGCTGCTCCTCATAACTTGTGGCTCCTCGTCTCTTGTGGCTCCTCGTCACTTGTGGCTCCTCGTCATTTGCTGCTCCTCATAACTTGTGGCTCCTCGTCTCTTGTGGCTCCTCGTCACTTGTGGCTCCTCGTTACTTGTGGCTCCTCGTCACTTTTGACTCCTCGTCACTTGCTGCTCCTCGTTACTTGCAGTTCCTCGTCACTAATTGGATTGATTTTGAGGGCTTCGTGAAATGTATTATTATTGACATTATTTTACTGTTTTCGAAAATGTAATTTTTATTGTTGATATTATTATTATTATTATTATTATTATTATTATTATTATTATTATCAGAACTATTGGTAAGAGTTGAATACTATTAAGAGTTAATCAGCAATACTTTGTGATGTAAAGACAAACAGCCAAACTTATAGAACAAAATAAACAGAGAAAATGGGACTTAATGTAAAATATTTAACGTAATATATCAAATTAAATGAAGAGATAACTGGAACGTTACAAATCAGGTGTTTGTAATGCAACTTATGAAAAACGTTTTTTTTTAAGAAAATAATGTAAAACATTAAATGGAATCAAAGCTAAAAAGTAATCCAGTCATGGTAAACTAGTCTGTAAACCGTAGTCACTGTAAACTAATATCTAAACCACAGTCCCATAGTCACTGTAAACTAGTCACCAAACTAGAATTACGATAAACCTGATTCACTATTAACTAAAGTCACTATAAACCATAGTATCAGTAAGCCAATCACTGTAAACCATGGTCAGTATGAACGAGAATATCTGTAAATCATAATCACTGTAAACCAGAGTATGTAAACCGAACGCACTATAAACCAAGAGTTACTGTAACCCAATGTTGAAGTTGATGAAACCGCTTTAACCCAGACGCTCTATATACCAGAGGCTCCATTAACCAGTCACTGTAAACCAGAGTATACACAGTAAGTATAATGAACGACCAGAGTAAGTAATTATCAAAAGAAGACACCAAGTTGGTGAGACTATGTAGAAGAATATACACAATATACTGAGAGTCCAGAGTAAACACAGTACATATACTTAGGGATCAAAGTATATACAGAAAGTATACTGAGGGGACCATACCACAATAAATAAGTGCCCGAAAATAGAGACAGAGATTATGGGATAAGTGATAAAATCAAATCAAATAATAACAATAATAATTATATTAATAATTATAATAATAATAATAAAAACAATAATAATAATAACAATGGGTAATGCAATAAGTGATAATAAAAATATCTGGGATTTTAATCCTAGCAGCAGTAACAAGCTGGAACAGCAATCACGACTCAAGACCCACGGGAAAGAGGAGACTGGAAGAGTAGATAAGGGAAGGAAAGAGGGGGATAGGGAAAGGAAAGAGGGGGAGATAGGGTAAAGAAGAGGAGAGAGAGAAAGAAAAAGGGGAGGGGGAAAGGAAAGATGTGAGAGGGAAATATAACTAGGGTAGAAAAGGGTAGGGGAGAAAGAAGGTGGGGAAATAAAGGAATAAATAGGATAAACAATAAGATGTACAAAGATTGGCTAGGAAGAAAAGAGCAAGAATGTAATAGAGGGGCAGAAAAAAATAATGAATAAGTGAATAATACCTTCCGTGGGTAGCTAAATTATTATCATTATTATAATTATTGAGAAATAGGTATAAATTATTTATATTTTTATTTTAATTTGTAATAAATAATTCTAAAAATGGTAATCAATGATTACCATGCAGTTTTTGAGCACTTGGCTATCGCGATCGATAATTAACACGTCGAGTAGAACCTTTGATTATCGCGATCAGAAATGATCATCATTTGAGCCTCTTGGTTATTGGAACCCTTGATTATCGCGATTAATCACTAATAATTCCACGTATACTCTTTGTCCCAAACCCTTCACTCCCTCCCTTCCTCTCTCCCTTCCTCTCTCCCTTCCTCTCTCCCTTCCTCGCCCTCCCTCTAGTGAAGCCGCATATCCAGTTCGAGGTTCACAAGCAATAAACCTCCAGCGTTAATGAAGCCCCTCCTCCCCTAGTGAAACCTCGAGGGCTGCCACACCGTCGCCAGTACGCCCACAGCCAATTATAATCCCTACCTCCCTCCCTCCCCTCCCTTCCCCTCCTTGCTACTGCTGCCATGAATGAACCGGTCTAGGTTTTCCTCGCATATATCCCCTCACTCCTATCCTGGACGAAGCCGCCGCGGGTGAACTTGGGCAACGGTACGTAAACCCCTCATATTAGGTAACTTAGTCAGGAGTAAACCCCTCGTGTGTGTCAACTTCAGTCAGGATTAAACCGATATGTAGGTTAACTCGTTGGGAGTAAACTCACATCTGGGTTAACTTTATGATCTAAAACCACCATACATGGTAATTTCTTCAAGGTAAACCCCCAGTAGGGTAACTTCTTCAAGGTTAACCACCAGTAATGTAACTTCATCACAAGGTAGAGTAACTCAGTCGAGAATAAACTGTTTTAGAGGGACGTCTTAAAGTCTAATCCCCACTGTATACAGTGGGGATTAGGACTGGACTCCCACCCTCGTCAGCCTTATTACCCGAAACCCCCACTGAGAAAGCGGGCTCTTCTACTGCTCAACAACAACCCTTGTAACAAAGTAAAGTCCTTTGCAGGTGAATCCCAAAAACAGAGAGAGAGAGAGAGAGAGAGAGAGAGAGAGAGAGAGAGAGAGAGAGAGAGAGAGAGAGAGAGAGAGAGAGAGCGAGCACACACAGAAAACTCCACCTGTAAACCTCTCTCCCTCACTTGACGGGGATCGTCTTTGCAAAGCGTCCGCGCGCGCGCGCGGAACCCACATCAACATGCCTCTCTATAATTAAAGCCACAGCTGACAGCTTTGATGTTGCCCCCAAGTGTGTCATCTCCAACTGCTGTCAGGCCCTCTGGTGACATGACACTTGTTTTGATATGACACATGAAGAAACACATGTACCATGTATATTTTCATGTGTGTGTGTGGGTGGGAATACTCCGTGGTATCAGTTTCTTTGCTCGAGTTAACGCATGTGATCCAAATTTCCTAATCCCAAAACCTCACATATAATTTGACACGCAATTTTCGTATATGATTTGTAAGTGTGGTGGTGGTGAGTACAGGGGGCCGATCCTGGAGTTGTAGTAACCCGTCCACAGACACCACCGGGCTTATTGATCAGTTCCCACTGGTATTGAAAGATAAGGAGGGTGAGCAGATGGTCAATTCTCTACCGACCAGAACTTTGTAATCTGGAACTGACTACATATTCACCGTCTCGTGGTGCAGACAACCGTGTACGAGAATTAATAGACATTTAATATATTATATTTGTTTTTTGCTTAAAATTATGGTTTAGTGACTAGTGTTGATATTGGATGAGCCAGTGAGTAAGGTTTCCTCTCGTGCAAGCTCTATTATAAATATGTTGGAATCACAGTGTTTTAGAGAAGTCACCTCTGAAAGTATATTCTATAGCTGCAGTGGAAACCCCACTCACTGGCAGCCGCTGCGGTCTTTAGTTCAGTTTCACGTCTTGGAGTGTGTGCGTCAGTAACATGCGAGTCGAAACAGTGGCAAAAAGGCAAGGTGGTGACGCCCCCGTCCATTTGCCACTGAGGAAGGCGCCACCCCTGGGTTGTACCCCTGAGGCATGCCGCGTGGCCACCATGGACAGGCGGCGGCTTACCTGTTCTTAGCAGCTGCTGCTCTGTCTCGCTGCCTGCGGTTCTTGAACCAGTTGCCGACTTGTGTAGGGGTGAGACCCGTGGCCGAGGCCAGCTCCCTCTTCTTGCTGGGGTTGGGGTACGGGTCCTGGAGGTAGGATTCCCTAAGTAGGGATCTTGTGCGTTCCTTGAAGCAGTGAGTCTTCTGCTCGCCGTCCCAGATGGTCCTGGGAAAGGGAAACTTCTTGCGGACTCTGTACTTGTCAACCGGCCCCAGCGGGCGGCCCCGGAGGCGCTCAGCCTCCTGGTAGTGCGCCTCCAGCCACAGTGCCTGCAGACGCGCGTGCGACGATTTGGAAAAACGTTGTGATTCCAATATAGCGTAGAGCTCCCTGAAGTTGCCCACGTGGAAGGAGACGAGGGCGCGCGCTCGCAGCACCGCCTCGTGTTTGTTGAGGTCGTGGAGGTGCGGGTGAGCCACCGGCAGCGACCACAAGAAGCGTCCAAGTCGCTCCATGTCGCCACTCTCTTCCAGAGTCTCGCAGACGGCGGCCACCTGGGCGGCGGTGAAGGAGAGTGAGGGCAACGGCACTAGCGGCGTGGGAACTACAGGACTGCCAGATCCTCCCAAATTACCATTGCTCGCCGCATTTGCACTCAAGGCATTTAGAGCCGAGAACGCGCCAAAAGAACCAAAAGAACCAAGACCACCGAGTCCACTCATGAGCGCCATGTTGGGCTGCAGCGCCCGCAGCAGATCCGCGACGGAGGACGCCAGCTTGGCGGGTTAAACGGCAGGCGAGGACTCCAGCGTGGCGACCGCTCGGTGCCGCTGGCGGGCCAGGGGACGGGGCTTATCCCGGCCACGCCCCCCGTAGCTGCCTCCACCAATCACCGCAGCGCCCCTCCCCTAGCGCCGCCCATAGAGCAATTCCACCATCCTATTGGCCGGCCGTCCGCCGTCGCCATGACAACGCTGTCAATCATCGACCGGTCTGCCAATCAGTGGCGGGCAGCGGCGGTGGTCGGTGGCAGGTCGCGTTACGGCCGTGTTGATTCGGTAACGGAGCCCGGCCTCTGATAGGCAACTTAGCGCCGCCGCCCGGGCTCCAGTAATGGAATAATGGGGACGTGGCTATCGACCGGGCGCGGCGCTCCCTCAGACCCTCGTCAGGACACAGCAATACCTCCTCTCCAGCCCTGGACGCACGGCCCAGCCCTCGGGGTCACGGTGGCGATCAATCCTCGGCCAGCGCCCTGCCTGATCGCCGCCCCCGATACCCGACACCACGCCCACACTCCTTGGCTAGTGCCATTATCCAAGCATCACCCTGTGCCATTATCCTTTTCATACTCGCCAGCGTCATTATCCTGCCCCAGTATCACTCAGCACAGTTATCCTGCTCACTATCGACTAGTCCCATTATCCTACCCACCATTATCCTGCCCGCTATCACCCAGTGTCATTATCTTGCCCACTATCACCCAGCTCCATTATCCTGCCCACTATCACCCAGCGCCATTATCCTGCCAATACTCACCATTCCCCGTTATCTTGCCAGAGTAACTCATCCCCATTATCCTGCTCACAATTATCCAAGAGCCATTATCATTCCCAAGCTAACCCAACGCTATTTTCATCGTCACAGTTACTCTCCGCTATATTATCCTTCCCCACACTCGACCATGCCATAATCCTTGCTCACTCATCCAGCGCCGTAATCCTGCTGGCCACATTCTCTCTCAGCAACATTATCCTAGCAGCCAGCACACAGCCGGCCGTGTGTCGCTGAGCAGTGCTGGGTGAACAGGCTCTCTTAATTTACTCTTTGGACTCTTCCTGTGGGGCCTTGGACTCTTGGGTGACACGTTACTCTTCATTCTCGCGGATACTCTTCGTTCTTGTGGATACTCTGCCTTCTCGCGGATACTCTTCATTCTTGTGGATACTCTGCCTTCTCGCGGATACTCTGCCATCTCGCGGATACTCTCCATTCTTGTGGATACTCTGCCTTCTCGCGGATACTCTTCGTTCTTGTGGATACTCTTCATTATCGCGGATACTCTTCATTCTCATGTCATGCAGATCGGCGCTCAATCCCCGACTGTCCAAATGGTTGGGCACCATTCCTTTCCCCCCGTCCCATCCCAAATCCTTATCTTGACCCCTTCCCAGTACTATACAGTCGTAATGGCTTGGCGCCTTCCACTGATTGCCTTCTTCCCTTTTCCTCGCGGATACTTCGCATTCTTGCGAATAGCTGGTTCACTGTACACAGTAAAGCAACTGGTTCGTATAAAACAATAAAGCATCTGGCTCATCCCAAACAATAAAGTATTTGGTTCATAGTACACAGTAAAACAACTGCTTTATACCTATAAAGCAGTTGCAATAAAGCACTTGGTTCATACCCCCACAGTAAAGCAGGTGCTTCATACCCCACAGTAAATCAATTGGTTTATAAATAACAATAAAGCAACTTGTTCATACCGCACTTTAAAGTGTTTATACCACACTAAAGCAGGTGGTTCGTACCACGAACTAATAGCATTGGTTTTGGCAAAAGGCTAAACGACCATATAAGATGGTTCCCTCAACTGCTTATAATCACCTTGTAAAGGCATGAAACAAACGGTAGGCAACAGATTTGAAGTCTTAATACTGATAAAAGGATAAAGAAGGTCGTGTTTTTATTAGTACAGGAAACTAATTAAAAAGTGCAACAAAAGCATGCAATTATCTTGCATAAATAGTGTTTTGACAAATGTAATATTTAGGATTTCAACTTATGATTATTATTATATTGTTATAATAATAATAATAATCATAATAATAATAATAATAATAATAATAATAATAATAATTATTATTATTATTATTATTATTATTATTATTATTTTATAATAATAATTATTAATTATTATTATTATTATTAGTAATGGTAATTTCTTCTCACAGACATAACATAGGATAAGAACCCACACACTTGTCTATTTGTGAAATTGATGTAAGGAATTTACACCAAGTCTTTCGCACTCTCCTGAGTGCTTTATTAAGGTCTGAGTGTGTGGTTAGGACCAGACTTTGTATTAGGGTCTCATTAGACGTTGAGATGTAAGTCTGGTCCTTATCACACACTCAGACCTTGACAAAGCACTCAGAAGAGTGTGAAAGACTTGGTGTAATTTCCTTACGTTAATTTTACAAATACACAAGTGTGGGGTTTTATCCTAAATTATTATTATTATTATTATTATTATTATTATACCTTAAATGCTAATTAGTTATTAATACAATTTAATTAATAATAATATTGTGGTCTACTAATATTATACTATAAAAATTATTTTGTATTCATTATTAATGATTTATTTTATTTGTATATATTATAAATTTCTTGATGTACACACCTCTTGTTACTTTAGGAGAGGACAAATGTAAACTTTGTGATCACTTCATGTAAACTGTGAGCACTTCGTGTAAATTCTGTGATCACAAATTCGATCATACTCTCGCCATATTTAACATTAAATGTGAAGACATTAAACCTATTGATCAACTGGTATGTGATATGTGGTATCTGGAACTGAATATCCAATTTATCCACTCTCGTGTTGTTGAGGATATTATTAATCCTCATAAGCCATCTACGGTGTGCCAGTGGAGGATGGCAGACGTCATGCTTCTGTATGATAGAGATCCCGATAGATTTAAGCTGAAATGCGTTGGAATTTGAAGCAATGTTTTTCATGTTTTTCTATATTTTACATTGATATGTTTGTGGTTTTTGGTGTTTTTTATTGACTGGATGCGCAAATTACTTTACCCGTTTTATGTTTAGTCTCGTCATTCTGTTTTTGTGAATTACTGAGTGGTTTACAAATGCAAGTCTCGGCACTAATTGTTATTGATTTGTTGTATGACTGAACACCTGTTCCCTCCATCCACACCTGTAATGATTTGTGTACATCGCTTGCGTACATCACTTACCTTGGGGTGCTTCGGGGCTTAGCGTCCCCGCGGCCCGGTCGGCGGGGACGCTAACCTAACCTAACCAGGCCTCCTGGTTAGGTTAGGTTGTACCTGGTTGGTTGTACCTTGGTTAGGTTGTACCTGGTTGCGTACATCACTTGCGTATATCACTTGCGTATATCAAGCATTATACGTTTGGTGGCTGCATAAATACTGCAAATAATGTCAACTAAATATATTGGGTGTTGCAAGAGGCAATGTTTAAGTTGCCAAACTGTTACCAAAACTAGTTCGATGACTTTGCGCTTTGTGTGATATAACCATTAAAATTGGTCTGTTCGTGCAGGTGGAACATCTAGTAGTCAGGGGGATATGCAATACACCCTTATGTGTTGGAGAGCTTCCCTATAGGGCACTGAGACCAGTAGATTAAGGGACTGTTCACCTGTTTGTGCCTGCAGGCCCGGGCTGCTGGCTCTTGGACACCTCCTTTCTAACCGAAAGTTTCTTACCAGTTGTCCTGGTCCTGTCGTTAAGTTTGTCTCACTACTTGGGATCCAACCCAAGACAGGAATCTCAGATTGGAGTCAAGTACTCGATTATAATCTGTTAAGTGTGAGGTGGTAGATGACCCGTAGCGAAATCCTACACATTTAATCTTTTACAATTTACATTAATATTTTAATATTAATTAATAATGACAATAATAATATATGTACTGTAACGTTGGTTGCATCTGTTCTATGGACATGAAGGTATAGTGAAGGTGTCGAACGCCTCCGTCATTGATGTAAAACCGAAGGGTCACAAATTTATAATATTGCAGCAACACCAGAATAAAATCTTGCACTTCTTCCTCGTATGGTTCTATTTGAAGCTGATTAAGCCTACTGAGTGCATGCAGGGTACCCTACTGAGGGCATGCAGGGTACCCTACTGAGTGCATGCAGGGTACCGTACTTAGGGCATGCAGGGTACCCTACTGAGTGCACGCAGCGTACCCTACCTTCCACTAATAGTTCATATAAGTACTATTATTTCTGGAAGACAGGTTGCCACCATTCACCATCAGGGAGATCACTTTGCACAAACATAAATATTTCGACGCTCAATGGTCCGTAATAATAACATCTAAGGAACTCGTATTTATAAAAGTTAGAGGAGCAAAACAGTCACTTCATCCTTATAGGGATCTTGTAAATGGACGGCCATTTACACAGAATGGCATTATATATATATATATATATATATATATATATATATATATATATATATATTAGTATATTTTGGTAGCAGTCTTTCCTGTAGACATATATTATTAAATATGACTTATATATATATACACCAGCTTTTAAGCAAATTTAAACAATATTAAGAGACCCTAGAGCTGCCAGCTTTCTTTTCCAGCGCCTCAGCGTGGCAATACCGTGGAGAAATGCACACTGCATTCAGGTCTCCTGCCCGCCATCTGAGGAGCTGGAAGCACCCAATAGTTTGTAACTAACAGCTATATTCCTTGTTTGTAACAAAGTTTGTAACTATATATATATATAAGCCCAACCACTTGAATTGGGACGGTAGAGCTACGGTATCGCTTCATGCAGGTTGGCGTTCAATCCCCGACCCCCCAAATGGTTGGGCACCATACCTTTCCCCCGCCCCATCCCTAATCCTTATATATATATATATATATATATATATATATATATATATATATATATATATATATATATATATATATATATATATCTGCTGGGAGCACTAAACTTTTGTCGCTGATGCTCGTGATGTTCGTGTAGCGGCAGATGGCGCTAGGAGTGACCAACAGAGTGGAGCTCGGAGCACACCAAGCTGAAAACAGTGGTAAGAGAGAGAGAGAGAGAGAGAGAGAGAAAGAGAGAGAGAGAGAGAGAGAGAGGAAGGGAGGGAAGCTGTAAGTTGATTTTACCCGAGCATGAAGGCAACCAGGTGACAAACACAGCGTGAGAGAGAGAAGAGAGAGAGAAGACAATCAGGAACGATAAGCCTGGTAGCATACAAACACATTTTCCCTCAGTGTAGTCCATTTAGTAATGTCGGTTCTTCAAAGGGTATTAGTGATGGATTGATTATATAAGCAATCAAGAAGAGCTAGTTGTTACGAAGCACAAATACAAGAGACGTAAAGTTAGAACAGAGATAAAAGCACATCACAAAGGCTCAAATGACTTTTGGTCGAACTGACTCGCCTCAACCTCGCAATCCCCTTAGCTATGGAAGTTATTTTTTTTAATTGAAGGGAATACACGGTACTATACGGACAATGACAAAGCAAATAGAAGGCCGTTAGATCCATAACTTGTTTACAAGTAGGGAAAGCTGAGATACTACCTGTTATTCTACTGACACAACGTCTACCTTCTCGGTACTTAGAGATTAAGATGATGATACATCAAGAGTCTGGGAGCTCCATTTGCCGTGGGAACAGTAAGTGTAAAGCTACTGTGAGCGTAGCATCATACACTGGGATGTTCATCTCTACACTGTGGGCGCGGCGGAGGGTCACAGTGGCTTCTGTGTTTACTTAATGATACATGTAAACATACAAGAATGATTACATCTGCATAATTATCAGTTATTCAAAGCAATGATTTCACGAGACAGCAAATAAAATATCTTCACATCAGAAACTCGTCTATGTATGTTCTAATGTTACCAGGCTTCAAAGCAAATTCGACCTTATTTTCATACCCCCTCCTCTCAGGAGAGATCCCGCCACATAAAATGTTTTTCCCAGTGCAGAACTGACGAAAACACACAAGCAAGATCCAAAGCCTGGGACTGCTGCACAGTAGTGGAGAAAATAGCAGAGGCCATATTCTCAGTTATTACATCAGAAATAACGCGCATCACAGCTGTGCGTGCTCCCCATGCAGGGGATTTTCTTTTAGCATTACCTGTGTCTGCAACATGCACACGATTAAATCCAGAGAACTCTCCGTATTGCTGTGGAACAACGTGTAGCGGGGGTTAATAATCAGATCAGTACAATACAGTCTTACAATGGATGGATATTTGAGGCGCGGATGAGTCAAAGTGATGTTAGGGAGAACTTTTTAGCTAAGAGAAGTGATGAAATGGAATGCTCTAGAGAGACAGTAGAACCCATACACACAGAAATCACAATAGCGTGATACATCAAATGAACAAATCTAAGGTGCATCTGGGATCATCTCAGACGTAGGCTCGAACCCTTATCACGGCCCTTGTGGATTTGTTCACAGTAGACCCTAATTCATGAAGTACTTAAAAAAAAAACAGATGACACTGAAGAGGATGGTTGGGAGTAATTGCGTCAGACAACCGACACCTGGTAAGGTGGGGCCCAGGAGTTAACGTTCGATCCTGCAAACACATCTGAGTACATGACTACACCGAGACAGCCCCTAAAGGCTGCTGCTCTAGTCCCGTAGGCATTATTAGGTAAATACGCTCACACACACACAAACACACACACACACACACACACACACACACACACACACACACACACACACACACACACACACACACACACACACACACACACACACACCAACACACGGGGTTCATGTGTGTGCGTTGTTAATGATGTTAAACACACATCAATACAGTGCTTAACACCTTGAGTCCACTCCCCCTTCCCCACCACCCATTCCACTTCTCTCCCTCCTCCCCACACCATCTCCCCTGGATGTTCACCCGGTGCTTAAACCCGGGCCATAAACCTCTCCCGGGTCACAGCACCGCTCCTGTGCCAGGTAAGTCCACTACGGGCTCACCATAGCCCGTGCTACTTGCAACTTTTTGTTCAGAGTGGCTGAATCTAAAACAACAACAACCCCGCAGTGACTCTGCTGTCTAGAGCCCTGTTCCCTCTTCTTCCCATCACAGGCATCCACTCTCCCACCATGGGCTACTATGAGTTTCCCTTCCCACCTTAGTTCCCTTCCCGTGAACTCGGCGCTGACGGGTTCCCTCATTAACTCCCTTTTTGGGTGCCCGCCTTTTCCCAGATTCCCTCCCTTCACGGAAGGGGAATCAAAGTGGAAGAACACGGGAGGGGGAATGCCCAGAAAGTTTAAGACACGCTCTTTTGTGGATGGAATGAATGTAATGGTAAATATTTGCACAGTTTTCTGGATACGTTAATCTGAATCTGCGTATATTGAACTGGTTCTGAAAATGCAACTCTGATTCTGGACATGGAACTCTGATCGTGGACATGGAACTCTGATTCTAGAAATGTGTTTCTGAATATGTCTCTGGTTCTGGAAATGTGCCTCTAATTTTGGAAATGATGCTCTCGATCTGAAAATGTAACTGGTTCTGGGAAAAATAGTACTGGTGCTATATTTACTTCTTCCTTAGAATTATGCAAAGTTTGGGGACCCTTTTAAGTAGTCGCGGCAAAAGTTAGGTAACCTTTCACCGCACCCGATGAGCACTCCGGTGATTTTACACCCAAGAAGGGTAAAGTTTAAATGGTTACCTTCTTTGTGTGGGGATCCCTGTTTGTGTGGGGATCCCTGTGTGTGTGGGGATCTCTGTTTGTGTGGGGATCTCTGTTTGTATGGGGATCCCTGTTTATGTGGGGATCCCTGTTTGTGTGGGGATCCCTGTTTGTGCGGGGATCCCTGTTTGTGCGGGGATCCCTGTTTGTATGGGGATCCCTGTTTGTGTGGGGATCCCTGTTTGTGTGGGGATCTCTGTTTGTGTGGGGATCCCTGTTTGTGTGGGTAGGGAGGTGGAGGTTCCCTTTTTGTGTAGGAAATTCATATTTGTGTTTAAAAGTTTGTCTCTATATTCTTTTTTTTTTGTTTTGAGGGGATGGGATGGTTTCTTCATGTACGGGACCAGTATGCCTAAGTCATTGTGCGCTTGTATACTATTGTTATACCTTTATGAGAGTGTTGTATATTATTGTTATACACTTATGAGACTTGCTTCCTATTCTTATACTCTTATGAGACTGTCTTCTATTTCTAAGGCACTTGAATTCTCATATGAGTCCATCCTGCTCAGACTCTATTGCAAGAGTATCATCAGTTTAATTACTTTGAAAACTACATAACTGGGTTTTAATTGTTTATTTTGCTGTTTTATGTTTCAGGAAACACATCGTGTAGTGGTACCTTCATCCTGGCGTCTGCAGCGTAAGGTAAAGTGAATTTGGTTATCGCATCGTATCTCGTCGATCTAGATTATTCCACTTAATATTATCACGATCAGTATATGTGTTAGTGTACTGTTATGATTGGCTTCCAGTAGCAGACCTCTCCGGCCTCAGGAGTCATTTATCCCAACTAAGAAAGATCAGAGACGGCCTATAAACATTAACTTAATAAGGAACGTGCATGTAGCACGATTTAGGGATGTATTTTAATGATTAAGGTTGGAAGTGGGACGAAGACAAAAAGAAAATGGCGCCAAACAGCAGGTGGGACATCCGGGAACCCGCTCGATGCAGCGATGCACGCCTCAAGGTCGCATAACGAGAGAGGTAAGTGGATAGTGGCCCCAGGTTCTCAGCCAATCATGGTTAATCTTTCTATGACGTCATCAGCGGGCACTAAGCCGGGCTCAGGGATTGGAGGTCGAGTCACTGACCTTATTAATGACAGGGACGAGGACGGGATGGGGGAGGGGGGCTGGAGCTCCTGTGAAAATCTTCCAGATTCGAAATTTATGTGACGAGTTGAGCTGGAGAAGTGGTGCAACAGTATTCTGACCACACGTGGAGCATCTGGGAACCTTTTGGTGAAGGATGAAAGGTGATTAGACAGTGAAGGGATCAGCTGAGAGTGTTGGTGAAATAGTACAAATAGGGGAATGCAAGTACTCTTGTGACAGCTGTAGATCACAACCAAGTTACAGAGGCGTTCCCAGGCAGCTCAAGAGTCAGCGAAGGTCGTAAGCCTACAAGGTGATCCACGAGAAGAAGCCACACTAGAGGCTAGTGAGATACAACCAGGACGACCGGTTAGAGACTGCTGTATTTAACTTTTGCCTGTGAAAAGCTTGTGACAGTCGTGAAAACCTATTGGCCAACCTGTCAGTGATCAGGGAACTGATGTGGGTAACCCATGACTGTTATTATTGGCTAATCTGCAAGTGACCTGTGAACGAAGGGATGAACAGTGGTATTACTTACGATCAAGACTGACTCGACCAGTGAGGACAGAAATCATATAACTTCAGGGGAGGTAGTAACTTGGCATCAATCTGAGGCTACCGAGGAAGGTGGTACACCCCGCGGAGCAACTAGACCTTATGGGAATTCAACGCTCTTGTTGACGTTGGAGCTCTCTGAGAACACGTCCCCCCCCCAAGAGCTTTCAATGGGTCGACGATATTCAACGATTATATTGGAATCTGGTGAGCGATCTGCACAACGAGTATGATAGTGAAGAAGACTGAGGGGACGTGTGATGTCACAGATCACCTGAGGGGACGTGTGACGTCACATCACCTGAGGGGACGTGTGACGTCACGGATCACCTGAGGGGACGTGTGACGTCACGGATCACCTGAGGGAGCAGCGACGTCATCGAGGCAGGGAAGACTATATATATATATATATATATATATATATATATATATATATATATATATATATATATATATATATATATATATGAATGTTTATGTTGACATTGCACTGAAACTAATAATTTATTTGATGAAGAAAAGCGTAGTGATATTGCGTGATTATTATTATTATTATTATTATTATTATTATTATTTAATGTTTTGTGATTCAAATAGAGATTAATTACAAAGCCTCTTGTTCTGTTATGATTTATATTTGAATGTTAGAGTGACATTATCAGTGCGTAATGTGGCTAAAGCAGCAGTGATTATTGAAGATGGAGAGCCCCCGTTTATTTGAAAATTAAATGAGGCTGTTTCA